>NC_139708.1:31250081-31770081 GCF_964188405.1 Protomyctophum parallelum | reverse complement strand
AGTGCTAAAGTAACCATGCATGCACTAAAGTAACCACTAAAGTAACACGGTTTCTGGGAGTAAAAAAAAAAGTGGGGGGGGGGATATAGATTTCCGCTTAATATTGACATACATGCATACATTGCCAGTTTAAAAGTGTTTAACTCTGAGTCCATTTGGGTACATTTTTACACCCTCCGAGTTAAATAAGCTGTCAGCTGACGAATGCGCTGGGTGAAGCTCAGCTGTGGTTTTTCGCTGATGGCTCGCTTTGTTTGTCCGGCTGCTTTTTCCAACTTTCATCTGAGGACACAATTATGACATTTCGCATGGACAGAAGCCCCATTAGACTGCTATAAAAATAAATTCAATGCCAAGAGGGGAAACTGGGTTTTCTAAAGCCTGTCAGTTGCTTCTTTCTCCAGGTGATGTCATGGATCTGTGTGTACGTGTGCACAAACACTCAGGACGTGCACACGCACGCACTGATGCAAGCACACACACGTTTGTATTACTATACTTGTAAGAACATCAATGTTTTAGGATGGCGATTGCCAGTTTTGTGCCATTTTTAACCATAAGACCTAAAGCCGAAAATAGCCGATCTGGTATAAATCAGGCTCCAACCCTAACCCGCTAAACCTAAACCTCTAAATGCTGAATACTAACTCTAACCTGAATATGTTCCTACTTGTAATCTTCTTTTTCTTACCATAAAACCACCATCTATCTTCTGAGGACCAGGAGAATTGTCCTCATGTCTATCAAATTTGGTCATTTGGACATTAGGTTCTCACAGTAGTAAAAGTAGACAGTATACGCACGCACGCACGCACGCACGCACGCACGCACGCACGCACGCACGCACGCACGCACGCACGCACGCACGCACGCACGCACGCACGCACGCACGCACGCACGCACGCACGCACGCACGCACGCACGCACACACACACACACACACACACACACACACACACACACACACACACACACACACACACACACACACACACACACACACACACACACAAACAGGGAGAGTTCGCCACTGTAACCCCTGTTTGGGGTTACAGTATATTCTGTGGTTTTCTATGTCTGACCTGAATATCTGTGACATGACTTTCACTGAGGCTAATAACAGAAACAGGATAAGTGCTACCAGTGCTGCTGGAAGTTGCCTGCCTGTATGGTGGACTTATTGTCACGGGATCAAACACAAAGCCAACACTGCCAAGGAAACTTAATGACCCACATGCCAGTGTGGTTATATCGTTTAGCAGTTTAATTCAGGTTTATTCCTTCTGCTCCCTAACTCACTCTTTCTTTCTTTCTTTCTTTCTTTCTTTCTTTCTTTCTTTCTTTCTTTCTTTCTTTCTTTCTTTCTTTCTTTCTTTCTTTCTTTCTTTCTTTCCCCCACTTGCCAAAGTTGCCATGTCTCTTGTCCTCTCTCTCTCTCTCTCCCTCTCTCTCTCTCTCTCTCTCTCTCTCTCTCTCTCTCTCTCTCTCTCTCTCTTGAGCTATACAAGCACTATTTGAACACCTGCTATTTTAAATGACACACTAGTTGTCCTGCACAGCTAAAGGTGTAAATCACTGTGAACCAACCATGTTCACACAAAAAAAGGTTTCCCCCCCGACTGACTCCTGAGCTCTGCTCTCTGCAGACCCAAAAGGACAACATGTGCTCAGCATCCAGGAATTCACCCGTTTCCCTTCCCTCTCTTTATGACCTTATACCCATGAGAAGAGAAGGCACATCGTCGGCTAGAAACCTTGTATGTCCAAATCCATTCATCCATTTTAAAATAGTGATAATATAGCCGACCTACAAGCATGTAGATTAGACTACCTTTGTCATTGTAACACTGTTGTATGACGAAGTAGGGCATTGATTTACAAAATAAACCCCAACAAAAGTTGAAATACTGTACAGTGTATGGAGACGTTTTCGGTTTCTGCCCGACAGCATTGATATGCATTGTCATCCATCTCTAGATTGTTTAGTAGGCCTATACCTGCCGTACAGCACGTTTCCACCCGGGGTTGTATATAGGGGTTGTTCACCTGTTGAGAAATATAAAGATTTTGTCCCAGGCTTCACCCCGAGCCTTTGCAATGACTGCATGGATTCAATGTAGGCAGCTGGCAAACGTCAAACGCTGACAGGTCATATTTATATATTTATACTGTAGAGGGCAGAGGGTTAATTTGCAAACAGCTGATGTGCGCCTTCCTTTCCACTGCGGTGTGAATTCTAAACCCCCCACTTATAGTGCACTTAATGAACACGCACGCACACACACACACCACTCCAGGCACGCTCTCAAATCCTCATATTGTTCAACGAAATAAAACCAGTCTCCGATCAAAAAGCACATCTTCGGTTCTTTCTCCACTAAAGCCCTCTCCCATTGTGCGGGCTTCACAGTAAGAGACGTGTTTTGGAGTGTATGACAGACAATAGGTGGTAGATGAGAGAGAAGAGGCATGCAGGCGATGGGGGTCCACTACTGTATGGGGCTCTTTAGGATTATGTGCGCACGCGTATATGTGCTGAGCTTTAATGCACGTGCTGAGTGGCAGGAGGTCTGCTGGGTCTGACCCCTGTAATCCCCAGCTCCGTAATGGGGGGGGCGGGTGGCAGTCATAATAGATAGAATAGCTAGTCCCCACTCCTTTTGGGGGTGTTTTTTGTCACATTATGTGAAATTCGTCCTGCATTTTATACCCATCCTATAACAACTAGGAGCAGTGAGCATGCAGCCATTGGACTCTACGGCGCTCGGGAGCGTATATTTGAGCTTTAATGCACGTGCTGAGTGGCAGGGGGTCTGCTGGGTCTGACCCCTGTAATCCCCAGCTCCGTGATGGGGGTGGTAGTGATAAGTCCTGGGTGAATCCTGTGACTCCAGCCGCCTGTGGCTCTGTCATTGTAGCTCCGAGCACTGTAAACAGCTCTCTATTGTCAGTGTTACAACAGCAGCTCAACCTTTCTCCACGGATGGACCTCCATCGTCTTCTGTGTAAGAGAGAGTTAAACACTTAAGCTCTGCGCCACGGTGATCAGACGTCCCGGGGTTGGCAGGGATTGTCCCAGTTTCAAGCTGGGCGTCCCACGAGCATTCTTTCACTAGTACCAAATTGGCCTGGTTTTCACAATTTCACTAATCACTAAAATAGAGTTGAAAGTTGCAGTCACCAGGTGTGCTTAGCGCTAAAATAATTGTCTCCTATCCTGATGAAAATGCTTGTCGTGTATACAGTACAGTACAGATGTGTGTGCATGAACTTGCATGAGTAATCATGGTCAGTGTCAGTATCATGTCAGTATCATAGTATCATGTCAGTATCATAGTATGATGTCAGTATCATAGTATCATGTCAGTATCATAGTATCATGCCAGTATCATAGTATCATGTCAGTATCATAGTATCATGTCAGTATGATAGTATCATGTCAGTATCATCATAGTATCATGTCAGTATCATAGTATCATGTCAGTATCATAGTATCATGTCAGTATCATAGTACCATGTCAGTATCATAGTATCATGTCAGTATCATAGTATCATGTCAGTATCATAGTATCATGTCAGTATCATCATAGTATCATGTCAGTATCATAGTATCATGTCAGTATCATAGTATCATGTCAGTATCATAGTATCATGTCAGTATCATAGTATCATGTCAGTATCATAGTATCATGTCAGTATCATAGTATCATGTCAGTATCATAGTATCATGTCAGCATCATGTCAGTATCATGGTCAGTAACTGTTACTCAGTATCATGTCAGTATCATGATCAGTATCATGTCAGTATCATGTTCAGTATCATGGTCAGTATCATGTCAGTATCATGTCAGTATCATTGTCAATATCATGTCAATATCATGTCAGTATCATATCTGTATAGTGTTACATGTCAGTATCTTTTTTTAGCAAAAGGCCGATTGTCATCAGGACAGACAATCTATCTGTCAGTATCTGTCACCGGGCAGCCCATGCCCTATACACATCAAGGACATGTGTAATTGTGTATGTACAGTACATCTGACATTTTAAAGTACTGTATCACACAATGACTGAAAGGGTATTAAATGTGTGTTTATTGTCACTGTGTATAGTTGAATCGTACCTCACCTCAACAGTGCTGGCAATCCTCTCTAGAGTGGAGGGTGCCAAGCACTGTAGATGAGGAGGGGTATTCCTCCACCATGTTGTATTGTGTTTAGTCTTATTTAATATTCTGTGTATGAATTGGCACAGAGAAAATAGTTGAATATGTTTGTGAATACCTTTTTATGATCAATAGTAATGTGTACGATTACTCCTAGGCCTTACTTAGCTGAGTTTGGAGTTTATTTGTTACCACTTATTAGAGGATGGTTTGTCCCACCTGTTTAAGAGCAGGCATGCTGCAGGTGAGGAAGGTTCAGTTTGACTTGAGGCTAGCAAGGAAGAACATCAGGGACAGCTGCCAGGGCCTCATTGAAGGAGGCATAGCCTGTTAGCAGTATTCTTAAGTTCCTGTTTGTTGTTTTCTAAAGTTTAGCTTTAAGTGTTCGTTTCATATTTTTGAAACGTCGTTTTTGGCCAGCATTCTTATTTTTGTATTTGTCGCCTGCCTGCACTGACTGTTGATTCCTTTTTTGAGTGGTGCAACTCCTATGGACAGCTATGTGTGTGTCCCTGTGTCCGAGCACGAAAGTATATAGACTTTGTTCACCACCAAGTGTTGCACAGCCACACACACAGGCCAGGGAGGAGGGCTAGTACAGTACAGTACAGTACAGTCCCCAGGCCATCTTTGAACAAGCAGTGGTGAGACAGGCTCGGAATATTGTATCTGACCCCTTGCATGAACTGTACCGAGAGTACGAGCTAATGCCATCCGGTAGGAGGTATAGAACTCCACGGTGTGTATATAATAGATTTAAACACTCTTTTGTTCCCCTGTCAACTAAAATGCTCAATCAGGGATTGCCGAATGCACTTTAATGACTATAGTTGCACTTTATCAAGGGAATGTGTGCAATATCTCTGTTTTGTGTGGGTGTTTTATGGTGTTTTTTCTTTTCGTATGTGAACGTGTCTGTTATTTGTATGCAGCTGTGACTCTGTCTCCAAGACAAATTTCTCCCAAGGGAGACAAATAAAGATAACCTTGACCTTGAACCTTGTACTGTACAGTACAGTACAGTACAGTACAGTACAGTACAGTACAGTACAGTACAGTACAGTACAGTACAGTACAGTACAGTACAGTACAGTACAGTACAGTACAGTACAGTACAGTACAGTACAGTACAGCACCACTGCACTTAAGACGGGTCTGATTTTTTTTTTAGGTAAATAAAATACTCAAAATGTGTGGACCTGTCTGCTTTATGGAGCCTCCGGCCATCGGTTGGCAAAACTCTGTTCCTGTTGAAAAGCATCGGCAGAATCAGCCCTCATAGTACAGTCAATCTAAGAAAAAAAGGGGGTCAACATCAAACAAATTGCAACACAAACTCTTTCCACTTTTTTTGTTTCATCAATATGTTAGTAATAACATACCAAAAGTCCTAAGAAATCAGAGTAGGGGAACATAGTGAAAAATGCTGAAATAGATGACGTCACAATTCCCCATTGACACCCATGTTAAAAATCGATTTATGGAAGTTTTCTTAGCTGGTGTCCAAAGAAAAGGTTAAATACTTTCCAGAATGTCCTAGAAAATCTGTTGAATGCAGTAAATTGATTGTGCACAAGGAAATTCTTAATAATTATTATAGGCATTTTGTGAGAAAAAAGGGACAATCTTCACACAAGAGAAAATCGGAAAAATGGTTTATGAATGCAATGAAAGGTAAAAGACATGCATATTGGACATTACAAAACTTTAAAGTTCTAAAAGCAATGTTGTCATTATATTTACACTATTCTTCATCATCTTCATCATCATCACCTTCAACCAGACATGTGTTTGCACACCCTGTGTCTTTGCAGTTTGCACATGCAACAGAGCAGTCAATGCCATGCTTCTTGCAAGTGCACCTCAGGCTGCTGCAGTCTGTCTTGTGCATCTGATGACCTGTAGCAGTTCCTGTGGAGCTGGAGGTCAGCATGGTAGATGAGGAGGATGAGCTGATCTGTGTCATTACCAATGACCACAGTAGTTGTTGTGGTTGCAGACTCTACTGCTTTTTCTACTATGAGGAGATCAGCATCTCCTGAGGCATGATATGTCTGACAGTTCTTTGACTGTAGGTGACGACTGAGCATATTGCTGATTGTTCTTGTTGTTTGCAAGGAACTCGTCTTTTTGCATTGTAACAGGCAAGTCGTCATTGATGTTCACGGTTGCTCCAGTCCTCCCACCTGCTCGCCTGTGGTGTGTGTCATATCTTTGGTGGATGTGCCCTCATAACCATGAAACACGACAACTGCCTCTCCATAGCGTTTTGTCACATACTCGCCGTACCGCTTGTGTCCACGCTGAATAAGTGCTCCGCCATCCAGCACATGCTGAACAGGGCCTGTGACTCCTGAAAGGTCAGGTGTATGAAGTGCCTAGATGGCCTCAGCTAGCACTGGCTTCTGTGGCTGTCGAAGCATCAAGCAGGCGTCAAACAGTGCTGGAGGATGACTACACAGCTCATATTTAAACACTGATGGCAGGTCTTGTGACGCTTTTGCAGCAAGTGTGAGTCGCTGGAAAAGTAGATGAGGATCCATGTGCAGTTGTGCACTGCTTCGTCATCAATCTTCAATGAAGATTTTGTCCTCATGGTGATTGCCTGATCCTTCTTTTTAAATGAGTACTCATAAGCGTCCTGTACATCCATCTTGGCTAAGATGGTGTTTCCGATGGCCTTTGCTGCATCGACATTCACAGACCCCAGTTGAAATACTGCGCAAGCTTGGATCAGAGAAAGGATGCCTTTCTTGGAAATATTTCAGAACTGTGAGTGTGTCCTCCATATCACGTGCTTGTCTTGCAACTCTCAGGTCTGTGTTCTGCTCACCAGTGTTGTGGTTCACCCCTGTCAGCTGTCTTGCATTGCAATGTTGACTTCAGCACAAGCTGGCATGGAGAGCAGCCATGTCAAACGTTTCTGCTCTGGCATCCCTCGCCCTTTTGTGAGGCCACCACTGGTTTTCATACTCCTCATGAGCACCTGTTCGATAGCTAAATCTACAGACAGGCCAGCCCATAGCCGATCACTTCGTCTGACCACGTGGAATCCCTCTTCAAATGTCTGGTAGACGTCTGGGTGATCCACCTGGAGCTTGCACATTCGCTGCACATAGATCTCGTGTAGAGATTGTGCCCAGATGCTGCCAGCATTTCTGATATTGCCTCACGGTGCAATGACCAATTTCCAGTACGTTCGCCTCTCAGAAGCTTTCGAAGTATGTCTACCATATCCATGTACTGCAACCACAGGGCAGCAGTCCTGCTGGAGGATTTCAAGGATTCAGTTTTGCTTTTGAGTTGTTCCTTGATTCTGAGCAACACATCATCATTGCAAGCTACCTCTGCAGATACTAATCCCTCCATCAACTGTGCATAGAGGAGAGCTACTTCATCCAGATCTGATTCTCCCGTTCAATTCCCAGCTGGGTTATCATCCTCAGTGGTGCCATTACTGATATTGGATGTGGTCCACAGTAAATGTGTACCTGACAGGTATAATTAATCATCAAAGGTTCCTATTTTGTGGTTTAGTAAAGCAAAAAGGTAAATGGTCTGACATAAAAAAAGAGAATGCCCACATGTAGTTTTATAGTAATAATAATTATAATAAATGTAATAATAAGAATTATTATAATACTTTATTCATTTAACTTTATAATGTTTATTCTGGTTGATTCTGGACAGTAGTGAACCATTTGTTTGGACATCAGACAAGAAAAGATCCATAATTCGATTTTTAACATGGGCGTCAATGGGGAATTGTGACATCATATATTTCAGCATTTTCCACTATGTTCCCCTACTCCGATTTCTTAGGACTTTTGATATGTTATTACTAACATATTGATGAAAGTGGAAAGAGTTTGTGTTGCAATTTGTTTGAGGTTAAACCTTAGATTGCCTGTACTATCATAGGTAGAATCAGTTTGGTGTGACCGCACCCTAAAGGGATATTTACTCTCGACCCATAAAAATGGATCCAGTGAGACATTTTTTGTCACCGTTGGGTGCAGGAGGGAGTGGGGGGTAATATGCTGAGTACAGTACAAATGAGTGTTTTTCTTGAATAATGTACATGGAAAACAAAGTGTTTACAAATGTGTTTGTTTGGGAAACAAGTGGTATGAGTACAGTACAGAACATACAGTGGAAACACTGCAGTATATGAGTACAGTGCAGAACATACACTGGAAACACTGCGGTATATGAGTACAGTGCAGAACATACACTGGAAACACTGCAGTATATGAGTACAGTACAGAACATACACTGGAAACACTGCGGTATATGAGTACAGTGCAGAACATACACTGGAAACACTGCAGTATATGAGTACAGTGCAGAACATACACTGGAAACTCTGTGGTATATGAGTACAGTGCAGAACATACAGTGGAAACACTGCGGTATATGAGTACAGTGCAGAACATACACTGGAAACACTGCGGTATATGAGTACAGTGCAGAACATACAGTGGAAACACTGCGGCATATGAGTACAGTATACAGAACATACACTGGAAACACTGCAGTATATGAGTACAGTACAGAACATACACTGGAAACACTGCGGTATATGAGTACAGTGCAGAACATACACTGGAAACACTGCAGTATATGAGTACAGTGCAGAACATACACTGGAAACACTGCAGTATATGAGTACAGTGCAGAACATACACTGGAAACACTGCAGTATATGAGTACAGTGCAGAACATACACTGGAAACACTGCAGTATATGAGTACAGTACAGAACATACACTGGAAACACTGCGGTATATGAGTACAGTGCAGAACATACAGTGGAAACACTGCGGTATATGAGTACAGTGCAGAACATACACTGGAAACACTGCGGTATATGAGTACAGTGCAGAACATACAGTGGAAACACTGCGGCATATGAGTACAGTATACAGAACATACACTGGAAACACTGCAGTATATGAGTACAGTACAGAACATACACTGGAAACACTGCGGTATATGAGTACAGTGCAGAACATACACTGGAAACACTGCAGTATATGAGTACAGTGCAGAACATACACTGGAAACACTGCAGTATATGAGTACAGTGCAGAACATACACTGGAAACAATGCAGTATATGAGTACAGTGCAGAACATACACTGGAAACACTGCAGTATATGAGTACAGTACAGAACATACACTGGAAACACTGCGGTATATGAGTACAGTGCAGAACATACAGTGGAAACACTGCGGTATATGAGTACAGTGCAGAACATACACTGGAAACACTGCAGTATATGAGTACAGTGCAGAACATACACTGGAAACACTGCAGTATATGAGTACAGTAAAGAACATACAGTGGAAACACTGCGGCATGTGAGTACAGTGCAGAACATACACTGGAAACACTGCGGTATATGAGTACAGTGCAGAACATACAGTGGAAACTGCGGTATATGAGTACAGTGCAGAACATACAGTGGAAACACTGCTGTATATGAGTACTGTACTCATTGAGTACAGTGCAGAACATACAGTGGTACGTAATTCATACAGACTGTTCCTGTTGTAGATGGCTGGCCCCTTCGGCGCCATGCCATGAAAACCTGCCTCACTGTGAGAAAAAAAACTGTTACACTGTTGTCAAAATATTAAGAATGTCATACTATACTGGGGCGCCCCAGTGACTCAGAATGTAAGCGAGCATACTGTACGCCACATCAATAATGTACTAATCCTTCCTGCAGCTGAACAGGGTTAACATCTGACCCAAGCACTTTACTGCATTTCAGTTTTTGTCATTTACAAAAAGAAAAAACATCAAACATCTTAGAGCCAAAATACTACTACAATATGTTGCTAAAAACAGCTTCTACACGCACGCACGCACGCATGCACGGACGCACGCACGCACCACAATCAAGAACGAGCACACCATTCAAAGTAATAGGGCAAGAAGAACTTTGAAGTTCGTTCAGCGGAGAAGTACCGCCCTGTTCTATTTGCTTTATCGTTGGCGTATATGCCATAAAAGAAGCATTTGTGAAATATAACAGATATAACATTTTAGAAGGCAGCTGCATTGTTTACTTTTGATACATTACAAAGTTTGTAAGTTGCTCATTTGTCTTCTGACACGTGGTTGTGTGTTGCGTTTTGCCAAATGTAAAATGGCTTCATTGGCTTGTGTGTTTTGCGATACTGTACGTGGCCCCGGTAGAGACCAGACCGAAACATATGTATCTCCCCAATTCAACTTTTATAATGTTCATTTTGTAAATCGTTGCCGTCAGGTAGAAGCCTCGCACAAATCTCACTATAGATCACTATTTTAAAATGCTTTTGGAACAATAAAAAAGGAACTGATGGACATACGAGGTTTCCACTTCCACCCGTCTGCGCCGTTATTATCAACCCTCTAATGAGATCAAGCCATGCCACATGTAAACACAGCAGTGGGGTTTTGCCTCTGTGTGCAGCGCTGTCAACTGTAATCATTCAAACTCCCATTAACCACTTAAACTATATAATTAGCTGACCGGAGTCCCCCAGGGCTCTACACTAAGATCTTCTAGTATTTCACTCTATGCACCAAACATCTCTTTGCCGAAAATAGAATAGGGAGGCTGCCTGGGTCCGCGTGGTTAAGAACTGATTGTGCTGTTGCACAGTGTGACTGGTAAATCCCATTAAAAAAAGATCCACACAAGTGAAACAGTCATTAGTGAGTGATTTTAGTAATTAACACTCATTCACTCCCACTGCCAGCCATTGTTTACCATTCACCTCTAAAGGCCTGAGGCAGCGGAAAAAGTAATATTATTTTTTTAAGTAGCAATACGACAATGTAGAATTACTCTGTTAAGTAAAAGTCCTTTTTACAATTTAGATACTAAGGTACAAAAATTATTACAAATCTTACAATAAACGTGCAAAAGACTTTGTACGTCCTTCGTCTGTACTTCACGAATATGGAGACCTGTCTGTCAGACGGTTCCAACTTAAAATTATAATTTTGAAAGTAAATAATATATAGGGCTTTAATTGGTTACCTTGTGATTCAAGTAGTCAAATAATTGTATAGTGGATTTGCCTCTGGCTCTGAGGTGTAGTGGAGTGTGGAGTGAAGTATTGAAATATGGAAAAGTGTTCAAGTAAATTAAAAGTACCTCAACATTGTACAATACTTGAGTAAATACTGCTGTTTAGCGTTCACCCCTAAAGGCCTCTGGAGGCTCTGAGGCAGCCAGAGATGTAATGGTTTGGTTTTACCTGCAGTCCCGCGGCCAGGAAGTGAGCGAGAGCCGCTAGATGATGTGTCACAGGAAAACAGGAAGTTGGGGTAAAATAAACACAACTTGCGGCCGATAGATCCCCTCGAGCCCAGACGTCTCTAACAAGGGACTTCATTATGGCGTAAGGTTCTTTGATTAAACAAAGGATAAGACCACACTTTCCCAATTTAGGATTACTTTAGAGAAGCCGGCGCTGGCACGGTATAATTATGTTTATCTAAGAGAATTAACCTATATTAGCTCAGAAATGTGGGAAGGGAACAACAAAAGAAAAATAGCACCCGCTGAATGAGATGTGGGCACAGTGTTTACAGTGCTGACACGGAAAAATATGTATTTATATATACTATATACTAAATCTATTCCCACCCAATTTCTTTTTGCAAAGCCCAAAGAACACATAATTCCAAGCTGGTGAAAACCTTCTTTCCGTTGACTTGTAAAAAGAAAAACTCCACTCAGTGTTTTTATCCCCCCCCCCCCCCCCCCCCCCCCCCACACACACACACACACACACACCCCACCATCGTTCTCGAAATTAAACATTTTTTTAATGGAGCCGGAACCAAATAATGCTTCCTTTTTAGAGCTCGGGTTTTCCTTGTTATCAAAGAGCTGGCCTGATTCTGTTGGTGCCGTCAGTAGAGTTCAAAGGGTGTGTTTCAGCGTGGGGGCTCGATGACGTCCAGTGGCAGTGTTTCAGATCACCTCTGGTGCAGCAGATATAAAGATAGCATTCATCTATTGACTGCTTTATGTTCCCACTGTGGCACAGATAACTACCTTACTGTCCTGGGACACAACAGCCTGTGTGTGTAGGGCCTTTTGTTGCTCCTGTGCCAGTGGCATAAGTGTTTCATTTCACCTACGCGTTCATCCGAGACCTCCAATGCTGAAGGCTTCGCCGTGTGTGTGTGTGTGTGTGTGTGTGTGTGTGTCTGTGTGAGAGTGTGTAGCATATTGGGGTGGGGGGGTGGCAAAGAGAGACAGGGCGGATGTGTTTGCACAAGGTGGTAAACGATACAGCGACGGGGAAATGTCAGTACATTCGTTGTGTTAATTTGATGATGCCACCGTCTTCATGGGGACCTTCTACTGCCAGCAACGCGGGACAACAATGGCACCACAACAATGCTGCCTATTTAGTATTTAGAGGCTGCGAGACATGGAGAGGTGATGGGAGAGATGGATGAGGTAATGCTTGGTTTAGACTGGAGAGAGAGAGGTGGTGGGGGGGGGGGGGGGGGGTCAGCCTAGTCTGATAACAGCAGTGAAGTGAAGGTGAGAAAGTACTGATGACACGTGATAGAGAGTGAGGAGTGAGAAGCAGAGACTATACCGTACTGTATAAGGCATGTAATTTAATGAGACAAAGGCCAGCTTTTTATTTTCTTGGAATTGGGTGGCCTGTGAAGGCGCTATATCGACGTCATGACACCGAACAATACAGAGCAAGCATCACGGAAGTTAAATAAGGGCGTCGGCATGAAGAAAGTCTCTGTGTGTGTGTGTGTGTGTGTGTGTGTGTGTGTGTGTGTGTGTGTATGTGTGTGTGTGTGTGTGTGTGTGTGTGTGTGTGTGTGTGTGTGTGTGTGTGTGTGTGTGTGTGTGTGTGTGTGTGTGTGTGTGTGTGTGTGTGTGTGTGCGTGTATCTGTGTGTGTGTGCGTGTCTGTGTGTTTGAAGACCCAGGTCTGGGTTCAATGGGAAGCTGCCTCCTACTTGGGTTGGGTGAGCGAGAGAGAGCTGCTGGAACGGCGATGCAGATGACTGATAGGCCAACATGCAGCGGGCATGTCCACACCATCCCTATCTCTCTCTCTCCCTCTCTCTCTCCCTTTCTCTCTCTCTCTCTCTCTCTCTCTCTCTCTCTCTCTCTCTCATATATGTCCACACCATCCCTATCTCTCTCTCTCCCTCTCTCTCTCCCTCTCTCTCTCTCTCTCTCTCTCTCTCTCTCTCTCTCATATATGTCCACACCATCCCTATCTCTCTCTCTCTCTCTCCCTCTCTCTCTCTCTCTCTCTCTCTCTCTCTCTCTCTCTCTCTCTCATATATGTCCACACCATCCATCTCTCTCTCTCTCTCTCTCTCTCTCTCTCTCTCTCTCTCTCTCTCTCTCTCTCTCTCATGTCCACACCACCCCTATCTCTCTCTCTCTCTCTCTCTCTCTCTCTCTCTCTCTCTCTCTCTCGCTCTCGCTCGCTCGCGCTCGCTCGCTCTCTCTCTCTCTCTCTCTCTCTCTCTCTCTCTCTCTCTCTCTCTCTCTCTCTCTCTCTCTCTCATGTCCACACCACCCCTCTCTCTCTCTCTCTCTCTCTCTCTCTCTCTCTGTCACTCTCCACCATGCGATAACACACAAAGATATGAAATCATTCAAATCAAATACATGAATTGCTGATGAGAAAAGCTTCATTCTCTTCTCCCCTTTATCCACTCCGTTTTCCCCCTTAAGTTTTGTCCCAATTCCTTTTTTCTCCCAGACTCAAACGCTCCACATTGGAGCGCTGGCGAGGCATAAGGGTGTCTGGTTGGTATGGATGCCTGCAGGCTTTAAGTATGGGTGGCATGCACTGCACTGTCTGGTGGGTATAGTGTGCCATGCTGTGGTTTGCTACAGGATGGCAAGGCCTGGCCCCGTGGACGGAGAAGTCACGTAGAGGCCCTGCATTTAACCTCATAGGGCCTCGATTCACTATAAGCTAAAAAGCAAACTTCCAAACTTCCCACGTTAGTATAGTCTGATTTACTATTGTTTTTGGCTGTGAATTTTGCAGAGGGCCGCTCTTTCTCAAGTCTACTCGGATGCAGAATTGCACAGGAGCAAAGCTTGCTGTATGTCAGTAGAATGCCTTAATCTAAACTATCTATATCTATACTATCTATAGCCTACTAATGTGGGAGGTTTGGACAAGAATCCTTTACACCCAAAATATAGATTCACGGCACCTCAGCCACTCCATGGTTTAGCACAATCCCTGTTTTCGCTGCAGGCAAGCATCACCTTTCTTTGATATGGACATTATCTCACCCGGAGCCGTGTGTGAGGACTATGAATATAAAAATGAACTGGGAAAAATTAAATGGGGAATCCAAGCTAATTTAAAGCTTTTTGGCACTCAGTAGGCGTTCCTGCATAACTTCCTGGTTTGATGATGATGTCACGCGCATACCATCTATAGAAATGGCAGGCTTTCTATTCCTGAAAAGTTGCAATACGATAATGGAAGCCATCGTTGCCCACAGCCCTCACAGACTGAGTAGAAAAAAATTGTGGTATTTTATCATGAACATTAGTGAGGAGTCTGAGGACCAATTATATGAAGATAAGTTGAAAAGTGGTGAAGTGGTCCTTTAACACAGATTCATTTATTTTTCTTCAAGTGGGCTCTGATCCAGAAAGGGTTAAACATACATGGACGTCAATGGATCGGGTCTACAACTGTCGGCATTACGCATGCACATTCTTTGTCATGGCGGATTTTCTCCTTAAGTATAGATCAGGGTGCTGGCTGGGACTTTGTAGATAGGATCTAACATCAGTGGGCTCACTTGTGGCTTTGTGGAGATTGTAGCCGTTCTAAAGAGAGATAAGCATCATAATGGAGGGAGCCCAGAGGAGCTAAACGTTGGAGAGATTGAAGGAGAGTGCTTAATGACTTTGAAGGCAGAGACAGACTGATGGACACACCATGGCGAGGAACACCTGTTCGGTGTGCAGGTCAGAGCGCTGTTGAATGCTGACTCGTAAAATATGGCCCCCCTGACCTCGCTGTCGCACTAATAGCACGAGAGGGCGGAACTCGACAAACATATCCTCTTTACAAACATGCCCTCTTTGTCTGTCCGTTTCCCTCACTCGTCCGTTCGAGTTGGCCATTCGCTCCTTTTTCTTCATATTCCTCTCATCAAGGGACGCATTCAGCAGATGGAAAACAAGAAAACATCTGAGCTGGAAGGGCGACAAGAAAAACAACAAACAGCATGCACAATATGATGCCAGATAGGGGCGGTTTCTGAAGATCTGGGATTTTCTATTCTGGGCTGTGATCTCACGTGATGAAAACGATAAAAAGAAAACTTCTACAGGCCCACTGGTGTGACAGAGATGCCATTGTGCGTGCGTGCGTTTGTGCGTGCGTGTTTGTCTCTCCCAGCAAGAGTGTGCGCTTGTTTTGTGCCGGAGGCCTGTATGCAGCCAGCGCTGCCTTTGTGTTGCCATGTGAAACAAATCTCACTGTGACAAGACAGAGCCCCATAATTCTCTGCTGTCAAGCGTTGTCGTTGCCCCCCAACACCAACATTCACTGTTTAACATGTGAAGAAGTCCAATTCACATGTGATAAGCACACGTGATGATAGGCCACACGTTAAAAGCCCATGTGATTTAAGTCAAATCAATTGTGACTGACCACAGGAAAAGCACATTTGGAAAATCATGTTTTAGTTCACATGTGAAACTGAATCACAACTGATGTGGAAAGCAAATGTGGAAAAATTATATGTGCTTATAATTGAGACAAATGTGCAAATTACGCTTTTGGGGACTGGGTCTGTTTTGTGTGTGTGTGTGTGTGTGTGTGTGTGTGTGTGTGCGCGCGTGTGTGACAGAAAGAGAGTATTAAAATGTATTTGACAAATAGCAGTCTCCCAGAGCGGGCGGGCATTACTCACTATCTAAACACGACTTCTCCTTTACTTTTATTGTCTTTTCAACCTTCGGTAGCTCCACTGCCAAGAGGACTTGCAGGGTGTCAGCAGCATTGTGATTCACACGCAGACGTCCTGGAATGTGGCCGACGATGACTCCGCTCTGCGGTCGCATTCTCCTCACCACAGAGGTGATGAAATGACCACACCCCTTCAGCATCTTATGGGTCCATTTGGTTGCATTTGTACACTCAGAGTTACAGTTCCATGTGGTTACTAAGTTAACAATCAATCATTTACCTGGGGGGCCGCTAGGGGGGAGTCCCTCCCAGCACCAGCACTTTGAGAACCACTATTAACTTAAGCAAGTAATTGAATCAGCAAGTCTCCTTGTGTGCAGAAAGCTCCCATGGAATGAGGTCACAGCGCCATTGTCTCCGTGTCATCAGTGTGGTGACGAGGTCCTGCCGCTCCGGCTCCTCCCTTCACCGCTACCCCACAATCCTCACTGACCTCTGACCTCTGGGAAATAACAGGGTCAACTGTGCAAGTGACTGACAGCAGCCCCTGGTGGGACAAACAAGGCAGTGAGGTGACTGTGGGGGGGGGGTGGATATGAGATACTGGTGCTTGTTCTACACGGAGACACAGCACATGTGAACACTCCATTGTGCTCTCCTGTGCATAAACACCTGCTATGCATGCATGCACCCAAGTGTGGACCCCCCCCCCCCCCTAAACACACGCACACGTTTAGGAGATCCTCCAAAATGTTGAGTAACAGTTAAGCTAATAATTATGTTATATTAAAACATGTATGTGTAACATTATGTAACAATGTTACATAAAACATGTTGACAACTCTTGACAAAATGGTAGTTAATTGTCACAGGGCAGCCTGTGCCCTATTCACATTGGGCAGTTGGACACTGAGGACAATGTACACTTCTAACTAGTAAATACACAGCAGCTTCCATTTAACTAACATTTCCGGCCGGCTGACTGTGTGGAAGTGTTGGTATTTCTTCCCAATGCATGTTAATGTTTGAACTTTGAAGTATTGATTGGTCACCTCACCTCATCAGTGCTGGCACGCCTCTCTAGATTGGAGGGTGCCAAGTAAGTATATTGTAGAAGAGTGTTGTGTTGTCTGTCTGTATTAGAGAGCAATATTGTAATGGAAAATATAACTTATATTATGTTGTACAACATCCTTTGAAGGTTTAGGTCAGTCATAGGCTATGCGAATGTGTAGCTGGGTTAATTAATGATTGTCAATTGATGTCGTGCCATGTGGTAGGAATGGATCCACTCCCTATAAGAGGGTCAGTGTAAGTTGGGCTTGGAGCAACACGCTGTAAGCACCTAGGGGAGAGCTGCCAGGGCCCAAACGGTATCTTAAGCTCCTAGGTTGTTTTCATTCGTTTCGTTTGCTGTCAAGTAGTAGTTTCATTTTTGATGTTTTGGTAAAGTCTTATTTTGATTTGTTATTTAAGGCCTTCACTATTTATTCTGCACTGTAACTGTTGGTGGAGGATTTGTTTGGGTAAAAATAATAAACCCCAAACGTTGCACACACTCTGGACTTTACCGTAGTCCCTGGCACAACATCTTTACCGTAGTCCCTGGACCTGGCACAACATCTTTTCAAGTGAGGATCACGACCAAATCCATGAATTTGATGTGGTTTGGGAACCACAATTCAGGTTAGTTTCAGGTTAATGGCTTCCCTCGGCCCCCTGGATGTCGGGGCATTGCAGAGTTTCTACCCTCGGCTCCCTGGATGCCGGGGCATTGCAGAGTCTCTACCCTCAGCTCCCTGGATGCCGGGGCATTGCTGAGTCTCTACCCTCAGCTCCCTGGATGTCGGGGCATTGCAGAGTCTCTACCCTCAGCTCCCTGGATGTCGGGGCATTGCAGAGTTTCTACCCCCTCAGCTCCCTGGATGTCGGGGCATTGCAGAGTCTCTACCCTCAGCTCCCTGGATGTCGGGGCATTGCAGAGTTTCTACCCCCTCAGCTCCCTGGATGCCGGGGCATTGCAGAGTCTCTACCCTCAGCTCCCTGGATGTCGGGGCATTGCAGAGTCTCTACCCTCAGCTCCCTGGATGCCGGGGCATTGCAGAGTCTCTACCCTCAGCTCCCTGGATGCCGGGGCATTGCAGAGTTTCTACCCCCTCAGCTCCCTGGATGCCGGGGCATTGCAGAGTTTCTACCCCCTCAGCTCCCTGGATGCCGGGGCATTGCAGAGTTTCTACCCCCTCAGCTCCCTGGATGCCGGGGCATTGCAGAGTTTCTACCCCCTCAGCTCCCTGGATGTCGGGGCATTGCAGAGTCTCTCCCCTCAGCTCCCTGGATGTCGGGGCATTGCAGAGTCTCTCCCCTCAGCTCCCTGGATGTCGGGGCATTGCAGAGTCTCTCCCCTCAGCTCCCTGGATGTCGGGGCATTGCAGAGTCTCTCCCCTCAGCTCTCTGGATGTCGGGGCATTGCAGAGTCTCTCCCCTCAGCTCCCTGGATGTCGGGGCATTGCAGAGTCTCTCCCCTCAGCTCTCTGGATGTCGGGGCATTGCAGAGTCTCTCCCCTCAGCTCCCTGGATGTCGGGGCATTGCTGAGTCTCTCCCCTCAGCTCCCTGGATGTCGGGGCATTGCAGAGTCTCTCCCCTCAGCTCCCTGGATGTCGGGGCATTGCTGAGTCTCTCCCCTCAGCTCCCTGGATGCCGGGGCATTGCTGAGTCTCTCCCCTCAGCTCCCTGGATGTCGGGGCATTGCTGAGTTTCTACCCCCTCAGCTCCCTGGATGCCGGGGCATTGCTGAGTCTCTCCCCTCAGCTCCCTGGATGCCGGGGCATTGCAGAGTTTCTTGTGGAGAAGTGAGAAGGAGCTGTTGAAAGCTTGTCCGGCAGGTCATTTGTTCAGATGCCATTCCTGAACGACTGAGCGGCCCTTTTTCATGTCTTTGATATGCACTGCAGGTGATGGCTACTCAGAATAGCTGCCAGTTGCCTCTGCACTTCATCACGTTGCATGGGAAAAAATCTCCCTGTCTAGTACAGTCAGAGTGAGAGAGCTGAACCCAGAGAGAGGGGGGGGGGGGGGGGGGGGGGGGAAGAGAAAGTGACGCATCACAGAGGGAAATGGAGAAATATAAAAGGGAAAAACAAGAACGTATGAGGCAACGAGAGTCTTTGTGCGTATAGCGGCACGTCCTCCTGAGATATCGTGAGACCGTGGCGTACTTCCCAGAAATACGATCGATTGCTATGGAGGCAGAATATCACTCTGGCGGGAAGCGTGAGATCTGGCTCCCCCATCTTCTGTTTCTCTCACCTCTCCTGTCCCTTTCCTCTTGCCCCCCCACCTCCCCCAACCTCCTCCAGACAATCAGATTTACTTTAGTCTACTCCTGTTCCCTCTTTCACACCCTCCGATAGACTATATGGACTCATATCTTCCCCTCTCTATTTTCTTTTTTAATCTCTTCTTCCTCTTGGGTGTTTTCAATTACATTACACCACCGACCCCACACACCGCCATTCTTATCACCTCGAACCCCCCCCCCCCCCCTCCCCCCCCACTTTGTCATATGACGGCGTCACTCGGCGACTGTGTATACCTTAGGGCTTAGAATCAATGGTTCTCAACCTCTGGCCCGGGGACCGGTCGGTCGGTAACTCTGAGAGTGTACAAAAAACAAAGAAAAATGTGAGACACAAGATGGTTTTAGTCTGTTTGCACTGTCTGTCTGTCCAATGCCTAATTTATGCTCCAGCGCACGGCAACGTGTTACGACAAAGTATGAATTGGACTTGTCTGTCTGTCTGTCTGTCTGTCTGTCTTTTGACTCCCCCCCCTCTTGCTTTCTCTGCTTTCTCTTACTAACCCCCCCCCCCCCCCCCCCCATCCCCTGCCTTTTTGGCAGCTCTCCAGCAAATGTTAGCACCCATCATGGCGTGCTGGGCACTGTCCAACAGATGCCCTTGAGCACGACATTCCTGTCTGGCACAGCCCCTCTTTTCACGCTATTTATACTCAAATATCTGAGCTCTCTGGACTGATACCATGCAAACACCAGTCCATTCTGTTCTGTTCTGTGAAAGAAGCCATGCTCTTCTCTCCTCACATGGCAATACCCAGGGAATGTTTGGTGTGCGGAAAGAAAAAAAAAGTTTCACGTTGTTACGGAGAGGTACACTTTGCACTTTGTTCATGAGGAGAACAATGTGGAATCGTTTAGTCTAACGCTAACAAATAATGGGAAAAGTTCCGCCGAGCAAAGTTGACCCACATAAAGGTGTCTTTCACTCAACACATTCTATCATGAATGGAAGCTATACTGTAAGTGCTTTCCGGTGCACCCTCTTTGGCTCGTCTACTTTGACAATTTCATTGTTTTATTGCCGTTATTTATGGTCTAAATTTACAGGAGGGGGAGTCTAATTCATGTGCTTATATCACTCCATTCATCCTACGGAGTCATGAATGAACCACTGCTGGGTGCTGAGGACAGAATGTACCATTATGACACCCTCCAGGGGGAGGAAGAACGTTTTCACAAGGCTCAATGAAGAAACGGCAACCCATTAAAGAACCACTGGTGCTATTCTGTCATGATCCAGTGGTGATGGTAACGTAGTACATTTACTCAAGTACTGTACTTAAGTACAACTTTGAGGTACTTTTACTTTACTTGAGTATTTCCATTTTTCCAAATTTTATACTTCTTTGACTTGCCGGTACTTACTTTTTTTATACTTCTGCAAGGCAAATATTGTACTTTATACACCACTGCAATTATTTGAAAACGTTAGTACTAGTTACTTTATTATTACAAAGCATACATTAATGACTTCAGCCCCATAGTATAGTATAATATAGTATAGTATAGTATAGTATAGTATAGTATAGTACAGCTATTTGAAAATAGCAAGCTCACATCGCATCTTGTACCTGTATTTTGTAAACAGGAGTATTTTCTATATTGTGTTATTGATACTTGTACCTAAGTAAAACATTTGAGTAGCCTACTTTGTCCCAACGCTGTACAGATACCCCACCAGACAGCATGCTTTTGAACTCCACTCACTGTGGAACTGACCCTTTGAGAAACAATCTCTCATGAAACGAGGGACGGAGGGAGAGAAGATAGAAGAGTGTTGAAATGGGAAGTCTGAAAGACAAATGATCTGCCCATGTTCCCGTTAGTTCAGCATGATTTTACACTGGCTTTATGCAGCAGGGCTGGGCGATACAGAGTGGATTCAAATCAATCATCACCATTATTTCAAACCCCTTTTTATTTTTTGCCATTCATGAACGATTACAAAAAGTGAAGGTACAGTAGCAAAAGCACAAGCTTAACACGTTCTGAGATTGTACATCTGCTTTTCTCAGTATTTTTCACACGGCACCATTGTACAATCGATTCGATACATATATACGGTATACATACATATATATACAATATCAGCAGACAATTTGAGGGTCCAATGGAGTTAAGTTATGCATTTTTTACTATTTTCCATATAATATATATATAATAAGACTTTACCAATATTTTCGAAACAACACACAGACGGGTGTTCAATAGCACTGATTTATGGAAAAGCTAAAAAATTGAGTTATGAGGTTTCCTCCGGACAGCAACAAAATGTAAGACGAGTCAGATTGAAAGAGTGCACTCGTTTTCAGGCGGAAGGTGACTTGAGCCATGAGAGGCACCGCCAAGTGAGCTTAGGCGAGAGAGTCATCGTGGCGAGCGTTGCCAAGTCACCTTCAGAGAGTCATCGTGGCGAGCGTTGCAAAGTCACCTTCAGCCGTGCAATTCCTTGCACACCTCTGTGCACCTTTTCGGAGTCATCTGAGGAAATCATAACCAAGACAAAAAAATCAAAAAATAACAAAGAAATAAAAACACAATGCCCGAGCATCCCTAGTATCCGGTAATGATATATCCAGTATTATGCGTCTTATAGGGAAGGCTTTTGGAGCACCGCAACTTAAAAGCATTTTAATTGATCCAGCCGAGGCGGACGGCAGCCATTGCACTTTGTCAACCTGGACCACTTGTTTCTTGAAGGTCGTGATATTTGCATGCCATATTCAAAGAAACTCCAATTAAAAATGACTATACGCTGGCTTTTATAAAAACGCCTTTCATTATTGGTCCGTGCTACGTGGCGTTATTGTGTTAACGTCGCCTCAAGACACCGGCTAAACATTAAACAATAATTCATACACAAACCTTTTTCATAACAATGTAGCCTAGAGCAGTGGTGCTCAAAGCAGGGTCCGGGGGACCGCCAGGGGTCCTTGTGGGGGTTCCAGGGGATCCCCAGCAAAATGTGTTAATACAGCATCACAATAATTTTAGCCACTTTATGCATTTATAGTTTGGCTATTCAAAAACAGCATTATGCAGTTTAGAAGCTGCAGCCTCACCGACTACCGACTCCTGTAGGAGCAAAGCTCATATCTCTTCCAACTATAAGTAGCCGTCCATACACGGCAGCTGTATATATATATATATATATATATAAGTACAGTATACATCCTGTATAATATCAGCTGGCCTATTCAAACACTGGCTCTTTGCACTTGTATATTTGTCTTTCGGTCGGTGTGTGCTTTATTTTCCGATCCACCGCTTCACGGTTCAGGTTTTTAAAAGGGACTACTTCACACATGTGTAAAATTAACACCTGCGGGCTGCAGAATGGCCTCACTATTCCACAGTCCAAGCGAAGACCGTTGCAAATACGACAGGGCTATACTTATAAACACTTGACACTGTCATCAAAGCCCCGATGCTGGGGGTTTGGATCTGGCCACTGCTGTCCTCTCTCTCTCCCCCGGGACCCGCGCCAAAGTGGGACGATGGCGTGGACAGATCGGGAGTAATGGACACAGGAAGTGGGTTTGGTGGATGACTACAGAGAGAGAGAGAGAGAGCGCCAAGCTCGCAGTAACATTTGATGGGAAATTGCTCTCTAGCTGGCATATACAGTATAGGTAAATATCTGTTTGGATATAGTTCATCATGTGTATTTATACAGGACCAGAATAACCCCCTATACCACCGCATCAACTTGCTCATATTGCACATTTTGTTGATGTGTTTAGTCCAGCGCTTCTAAAAGTGGGGCCCTCGGAACCACCTGGGGTCCTTAAGGGGATTCCAGGGGGTCCCCGCGCACTCCCCAGCTATACATTGTTAATAGTTAGGGACCTAATGGGCCCTCTGAGAGCGTACAAAATGAACCATACTGAGTTTTGGACTCTTGACGCCAGGCTCTAGTTGTACACTCTGAGTTAATGGGGGGTCCGTGACCTGATTTATACCAAATCGGCGGTTCTTCGAAGATAAAAAAGAAACCTTTAGAACAACCGATTTAGTCATTGCCTGTTCTCAGGCGTGTGTGTGTGTGTGTGTGTGTGTGTGTGTGTGGGGGGGGGGGGGGGGGGGTGGTGTCTCCTCCTCTGTGATTAAGACCTGACAGGCGGACTTAAGAAAGAGAGGCTCTGTGGGTTTTTTAACTGGGGTTAGAGGAGCCGGCGAGGTCAAGAGGTCAATGAACTTAACCAGTGTGACCATCTGAGGTCCTGTTGTCAGCCCTCCGAGGGTTTGGCTCGGCCATTAGAACACCTGTTGACCTTCAACACGTTTAGCAGTTCGTTGCTGTCGGGTGGAAACCTTATATGTCCAAAACCTTTTTGATTAATAAACGAAAAGAATGCCTCTAAAATCTGGCATCCGCCTGCGAGTACACGAGTCTAAATCTGATATGATGCATGACACATCATCATATGTGATGATAGCTAATTTTACACTAAACCATTATTTTGAATGTTTAGAATTTAAGTGGAAGTTAAATGTTTTGCTTTACGAAATTGTGGCTGCAGAACAATTTTTTTATGGATTTTTTTTATTTATTCTTATAAAGCGCACGCTTATGCGACACACCAAAGGTCCGACATGCGGAAATCACCCGTCGCTCCCGGCATGCGTTGCGTCGTGCTTGCTGTTAGGTTAGGGTTTGGGGAAGGTTGTCGGTCTAATGACTGGTGTGTCGGAAACTAAAGCCTGTACCCATAATGTACTGGTACCCGAGCGATACTTCAGTATTGACCATACCAATATACGTTCAGATATCTGTATCTCGGACGAGAAACAAAAATAATGGTGTCAGGACATCTCTGTCAATAACACTGAACGTCGAGCGTTAATAAGGTATAGGTTTTTCTTTAGGCCTCTGGGCCGGGCTTTCCTCCAGGTCTATACGGGGGTGTATAATAACTCAGCAGGGTAGAGTAGGTGGCTTTGGGTTTATCCAAGGCAGCCGTTAAAGTGCAGGACCACAGGCGTAAAGCTGTCAACATGTGGACACGGCCGTGGAACACGGCACCGCCTGTCCCCACAGCAACTTTACAGGAACATTTAATGCCCTTAAACCCCTCCTACCCCCCAAACATGTCTGTCCTCGAGAACCCCCCCCCCCCCACCCCAGCCACGCTGTTTAATATGCAGGCTGTGATTCCCTCCACATTCCAACAGATAAATCACCACTGGTGGAGGAACTTTTTAGAACAAAGCCGTTAAGACTTGTTGGGAAAATCTCTCATGGCTTTCATCTCGGCACTCGCGCGTTCTGAGCTGTGATATAACTTTACCTCGTCGAAAGATTCTCGCACCGTTGATACATATAGCCTCTTGGATTGTGCGCTGATGCCTGTCAGTGCACGTGTTTGTGTATGTATGTGTGTGTGTGCTCGTGCATGCTCGTGCGTGAGTGCGAGAGAAGTTTTTCTTTGATGTGCATGGGATGGGGTGGGTGAGACCGCCCGTCTCCGTGACAACGATGAGTCTTTGATGTGTGATTAAAGGTGCACACCTTTGCACACCTTTATGTAATCAGCGCTCGCACCTGACGCCGTGTGCCAGCCCACAATGCAACACTTGTGAGAGAGGATCACAATTTCAAAACACATGCTTATTATTTATTATCCTGACACTGTATACTTTTTGATCTGTGCGACTGTGGCTCAGGAGGTAGAGCAGGTCGTCCAATGATCCATGGGTCGGCGGTTCGAAACCCGGCTCCTCCTGTCTACATGTCGAAGTGTCCTTGGGCAAGACACTGAACCCCAAATTGCTCCCGATGTGCTGGTTGGTACCTTGCATGACTTCTACCGCAATCGGTGTATGAATGGGTGAATGTAATGCACAATCTATGTAAAGGCGCTATATAAATGCACCATTTACCATTTATCTGGTTCCCTCCTATACCTCACGCTGCCACACAGGGTACACATGGAACCAAATGGGGTCCATGGTGGAAGAGTTACAAATGGATCCACACAGGGTTTTAAGATGGCCGTGAATGTGTCCATATACCGGTTAGTGCATGCACGATTCTTGCTCAACTATGAATCTCGGTTTTCTACCACCAGATATAATTGTGATCAAGATTCGCACACAATTCTAATTTTTTCGATGAAAATATATGTCTTTAGTTTGTCGTTGCTGAACCATAAAAAATGTGGCACCTGGAGCCAACTACTGTGGCTTTAAACAGACAACATCAAAGTGCTTGATTTACAGTACACCTACGTCTCTTTTGGAGCAAAGACATAAGAGTAACTCAAATGAATTGGACAGCCAACTATTGCTGCGTGATTCTTGCTCAAATTTGGAAATGAGATTGCATAATAATGTGTCTGAATCTAGATCTCTACCAGCTCAGTGGCCTGGTGGTTAGACTGATCTGTCTGCCCTGAAATTGGGAGGTCGAGGCTCGATTAAAAGCAGGTTTGTAGAACTGCTTTTTTCAGTGGATTCTATGCCCAGCATGAGATAGTAAGATTACTGAAGAGTGTCAGCCTCATCCTGACCTGGACATGAATGTGTGTCTGTTATTACTGTATAGCATTCATGTGTCTGTTATTACATGCTGTGTGTGTGTAGCATTAATATGTCATACACGTGTCTCTCGACTGCGTGTCATTTCCCTGTGTGCTCACTCTGAGCAAGCCACTGCTGGTTCAATGCAGAGCAGAGCAGTCGTTTCCCCTTCGGGCACCACTACAAATCTTCATTGCTTTCCTTTTTGTCAGATAAACCATTCTCTCAGCTGCAAGCCAGGATTACTGAGATAGAAGGCCTGGAAGTGTAAAGCCAGAAAAGCTGCAAAAAGCAGGGGAGCTGGGAAGGGAAAGAAACAACAACCTAAAGTGTGTGTGTGTGTGTGTGTGTGTGTGTGTGTGTGTGTGTGTGTGTGTGTCCGGCATGAATCAACACCGCCCTGGTGGGCACATACACTAATCTCTGTGGGCCTAGTAGGCGATTACCCAGCGAGGAATAGGAAATTCAGGCGGGCTGCCTTACACCCTGCCTGCCGTAATCAAAACAACAATCGTAATCCTGGCAGCCTAATAGTGCTGAGATAGCATCGGAGGTGGCTGCTTTCAAACGATAGGGTCCTTCTGAGCCCGGGCATAAGCCTCCGTATCAACATGGACATCAGCCAGAATGTGGGCAATGCAGCCACGCTAATTTTGTTTCACTTTGTTCCACCGCGACTTTCTCTGCCCTGTGTTTATTTTCCTTCCTAATACTCTTACTTTAAAGTGGGGCCGACACACAAGCTGCTTTTCCAACATAGGTTTCCTGTGTTTGGAAGTAGGTGGCTGGGGTGGGGTGGGGGGGTGGGGGGGATATGAAAACAGACAGAGGGGTGAGAAGGTTACCCGGAGAGAGACTGGAAACTGTGAGGTTAACAGAAAGGTACATTCATTGTACAATCCTGAGTGCCAATGTAACTTTGTGAACTTGTGGATCTGCCATTTTGGGAGCTTGTACGACGCACAACCTCTCACTGTCATAGGACGGTGAGAGGGGTAGCTATTAGTTATATTGACGCTCATGGTTTGGCAGGGTATACGTACCTCAATTCCTGCCTATGAATTTCACATCGCTGGCAAGCAAGCTCACGAACGTCACCCATACAGATGTCTTGGCAGAAATTATGCAGCAATCGTCTTTGTACTGTAACATGACTCCAACAGTTAAACCGCACCGTGCAAAACTATGGCACGAAAACCAAAAACCATGAACACACGCATTCTCCAGCTATCATCCATCATTATATAGACCATACAAACAAGATGCTAGCTCCTTAAACAACAACACAACAGAGAAAACCACAGAAACCATATCACAGAGGGGTCAGACATTATCGCCACTTGATGAACAGATAGCCGAAAGATTACTGCACTGTCTGGCCTGTGTTGGTGTTGAAAGTGTCGAGGTGTTGTTCAAGGGGGGAAAAAAAGCTACTTCTTGTGTGTATAGCATGGTGTCTGAGGTGAGATATTTGATATCATCAAAGCCCAACGCCTGCATGCTCACAGGACCGGCGGATTGTTTCTATAGCGACTATGATGACCATCAACAAACAAACCGAGACACATCAAATGTGTGACAGAGTCAGGAAGGAATATTTCCCCAAATGAATAAAGAATACATTTCCAGCTAGGGAAGTTGAAGTGCGGGCCAAAAGTGGTGACCAAACATGACACAAGTGCACATTGTCTGAGAAGATGAATACATTACTTCCACATCCGTCCGTGTTGAGATGTTGCAGCATAGACAGCTCTCTGTTGTTCGCCACTTCAGTAGTCTTTCTTTCCCGCGGTCAGTCAGGGTCAGCGCGGGGCAAACTCACACTCACAGCAGAACACATTGTTGACGATCAGCGGTGGGAGGAGTTTTATTTCGTTAAAAATAGCAACACCGCAATGCAGAATAAATACGGTACTCCTTTGCATGCAAAAGGCAAGGCCTGTAGGCTACTCAAACTTTTACTTGACTTGAATTGTCAAACTGTTAAACGGTAAAAGAATAGCAGATCCACAAGCACACAATGTTATTTCAGTTTTGTAATTTTCATTAATATTTGTACGTCTCTAAATGTTATGATGAATTGAAAACGGTGGACCCTCTTGTAAACAAGTGTAATGCTTTATGGTGTCGTCAACTCACAGTTAACAGTTTTTGTATTGAGTCGTGCTTGAAATGTACTGTAGTTCTGCAAACTGTTAATAAATTCTTCAATCAATCAATCAATGCTCTGCCCCGTCCAAATAAACCAATAAAGTACATGTCGCAATGCAACAACTTGTGATCTTGTAGATCTGTTTCGACAGCCAAAGTATGAAATACAGGGTTCGGCGAAATCTGAAATCTGCAAAGCTAGCTATACTATACTATACTGTAGTAACTAAAGCGGTCACATCATTGGGTTGGGTGGAGTGAAAAGTGCTATATTTGCCATCGAGAAGTAGTGTAGAAGCATAAAGTATCAAAAGAAGTGCACTTAAGTAGTGTACTTGACTAAATGTACGTAGTTAGTACCCAAAACTCATTGTTGACGCTGTCGATGGATGGATATGGATTTGCCATTCTCGTCTTGCAAGTCTTCCAGCCCCCTCAGTCCACCTACCTCCCCCTCCCTCAGTCCCCCTGCTGCATGCCTCCCCCTCCAACTTCCGTTGACTCGTCCAAATATTGTAGACGGCAAAGTTGGATGACAGCTCCGCTTCTGTCTGCCTGTCTGTGCTCTATTGTTAACTTCAAGCCATCCATAACGAGCTGACAGAACAGCAGCTGTGGACCTAATTATATAAGCCTATTAGTTAATTGTAGCAACACATTGGATATCGTGTGAAAGTATTTGATTTTTCTGTACGTATCTGTTGCCAAGCCGTCTTGGCGGTTGCACACATTCTGTCCTATACTATTGAAAGTGTAGGCCTATAGCTTGCTGCTTAGCAGAAATGGACATAGAAAAATACATTTTAAACAAATATATTTTAAAATATGTTTCCGTGAAACGCAGATGACAGATGACAGCTGTCCGTCCGTCCGTGTCTTTCAGGAGGCATAGAAACATGTATTCTATGTCGCATTCAGAGAGTGTGGAATAGTTGCCCGTCTGGTGAAAGCATCCCTGTAAAAGTGTACCGTATACCTGGTGTTTTTTTTACTCCTTACAGACTCAGAGGGTGCATGGCGGAGACTGTGTAAGCCGAGTGTGTTTGCCTAAAGGATGAATTAATTATGTTGTTGTTGTTCTTGGGTCATTTAAGCTCATGTCTTCATATCCCAGGTAGGACTGAGAGGTGGTTTGAAATGCAGCTGTACGCATGATGAGAAAGTAATGCCTCTGGACCCTGTATTTATGTCTAGGAAGAGGCTTAATATAATCGGATGGCTTTTCGGACAGGATGAAACACATTCCATTATTCTTGTAATGTCAAAACACGGGAGAGGTTTTACGTTACGATCCACGACATCTGTAAGCAGAGCAGAACAGGAATCTATCCCCTCTTCTCTTCCCTATACTTTCTTGTCATCTCCCCCTCTGCTTTCTCCTATTTTCCTGAACCTGTTTCCATCTATTTCCATGTGTTGTGATATATGACCACCTGGCCTGGCCGCGCAGACCCAAAACAACCTCTGTGTTCCCACTGAAGAGCCTCAGTGTGGAACACAATACTAATAGAACGTGCAGCCTCTGGCATGCAGGAATTGATCCAACACACTACAGTCATTGTACAGTCCCTGCTCAGGAAGAGCTTTTTCCCTGCGCCTGTCGGAGACCTGAAATGGACATTGACAAAAACAAGGAATTCACGAATAGAATGTTACTTGCATTAATGTACACAGATAGGTGTACTTGATGTTTTTTAATCAGCTGGGGTTTTCAACAGATTTTGGCCCAGGGACCACCATCCTGACTAAGAGCAACCTGGGGACCACCTATTGTGTCGGGTGGGTCCATCATCATAGACCTACCTGACTAGGGATGGAGCTTGTTACTTTTTAGTGATAATGAGCACCTTATCGAGCCAGGTTCTTATCGAGCCCACTATCGAGAATTTATTATTATTATTATCATTATTATTATTATTATTATTATTTTGTGGAAAGACATTCTGAACAGAACTAGTATATTTTACTAGGGCCTTCAAATACAGTACTTTAAATACAGTACTTTTCTAACAGACAAGGAAATTGACCTTTTTACCAATGAAATAATATAAAAAAAAAACTGTTAACTGGTTAATATGTGTACCGTCACTTTAACAGCATGATTTTGTTTACCATGGACAGCACTGGTTGCCAGGTATCAATACACTTTTAGACCGACATGTTTGGGCCAGCATGGGCTATTACATTTATTTCCAGGACCTTCTAGCTGTGAGGCGACAGCACTACCGACTGCCACCGTGCCCCCTATTTTTGTCTTGTTGTTTAAACATGACGTCATGGGCCGTTATGCTCGATAACAGTGGGCCCACCGCCCACTGTATTTATATCGGCCACATGAAAAGAACATCGACATGGCTGGCAAACGATTTACGTCATAAGTGCTCTGAACAAACATTAAAGTCCATAGACTTGGCTGGCTCTAAAGTTGAACAAACATTGTAATATCCTCAAAGTCCATAGACTTGGTGGGTGAACCATTCAAGTGCTCTAAATGAACATTAAAAATCCATTAGACGTGGCTGCCATATGACGTATAATGTTCAAAAGCCACGCATTTGAGGCATGACCATTGGCCAGGGACCAACTGCAATACACCGGTTGAAAACCCATGCTCTCTACGGGGACCTATGGGTCACTGACCGGGTCAGAGAGAGAAGGGGCATACTTTTTGGGCAGTGGTTTTTCTTTTTTTAACAATTATCTTTATTGGTTTTGCACAGAAAAGAAAGAAATACAATATTGTGATGAAGTGATGAATACAAAGGTCTCTGTCTTTTGACAAAACAAAATAACCAAAGAACCAAAACAAAACAACAAAACACAGAACAATGAAACCACCTTATTCCTTGGTAGGGGAATGGTTCTCAACCCTTTTAACAGTTTGACTGTTTTTTACGATTAACCCGCATTTTAATCAACCCCCCTTCACTGCCGAGATTGTTGTATTACCTTTAGAGCATACGCTGAATTATTTGGGCTTTTAATCCGCGAAAATCCATCAAAAAAAGCTCCCGTGGTTTGTTATGATCTGTGTGTAGCATCCACCATCTTGGTGCACCCGGAAGACGCACACAAGATTGGTTTCAATGAGGCGTTGCAACCAATGCATTTCCATTGGCCTCAATTTCCCAGAAGCCCTAGCAGCCCACAGCATGTGACGATTTCCGGTTTCGTCATCACAGCGAAGCCATCCAGTCTCATACTCCGCGACGAAGACGGATTTTCTTTTGATTCATTACATTACGGCGGATTAAACACATAAAACAAAAGGCGGGTATGTCCGATACGGCAGCGACATTAACCTGGAGTAATCCATTCGCGGCACGGAAACTGTTAATGTCAAGGTCCATTCTTTATTCTTCATTTAAGCCACACGGACCACCATTTGATGACATTTAGCCTCTCAGAACAGACAAAATATAGGAGACATAACAGGCAAACATTGATCTAATTGTGTAGACTTGTGTAAAGTAAGTTACAGCATGTTTAACAATACTGGTTTCCTTTCACAGTACGCTCTCAAGAGTTAAAGATCTATAAGGGCCCATTTGGTTACCAACTCTCCATCATTAATTTGAACTGAGGACCACCTGGAACCCCCTCAAGGACCACTGGTGGTCCTCAGACCACTGGTTGAAAACTACTGCTTGTATAAGTATACAATAGTGTATACCTTACTTAACTTTATCATTTTAATGGCCCCACCCAATTCTATGCATTCTTCTTATATATCTTTATGTCATTACATTCCAGTATTACTTCTATCTTGTTGTATATTTCATTGCCGTTATTAGTTCATAATAAATACATTCCACGATATCAATGTATCTCTCTCTCCCTCTCACCCTCTCTAATGCTCAAATTCTGTTTCCACTTTTCAGCTCGTTCCACCAATTTAGCCGAGGAGAAACAAAGCAAGGACGAGGCGAGGAGTGGACTGTGGACAGACGGCAACAGCATGAAGACAAGAGGTGTTGAAGAGGTGCTGAAAGAGCTGAAGCCTGCCGGGGGAACCAACCTGCTGACTGGGGTGTTTCTGGCTGCTCTCAACCACGTCTACAAGAAATGAGGGTGAAAACAGACACAGTCCCAGGAATGTCATTACTGTGCAGAACCTGATAATGCATCCTAATCCGCTCCAAGGTATTAGTCAGCACCTACCCACCACTCCACGCACACACCAAACGCACATGCACGCACATGCTCATGCTCATGCACAATTGCACATGCACAGACATCGTGTTCACATTGGGGTATAGAGGACGTTTCGATAAATCATTTAGCAGGAATTTAGTCTGTGGAGGAAATATTAATTATGGCTGCATCTTCACTGAGTGATTTCAGATGGGACACCCCATGCAGCCTTTGTGTTGGATGAGAGCCCCCAATGACAGTAAACATTTTGGATCACTTGCCTCGGAGCAACGTGGTGCAAGGTAATAGAAGAAATGTGTCGTCCCCGTGTGTGTGTGTGTGTGTGTGTGTGTGTGTGTGTGTGTGTGTGTGTGTGTGTGTGTGTGTGTGTGTGTGTGTGTGTGTGTGTGTGTGTGTGTGTGTGTGTGTGTGTGTGTGTGTGTGTGTGTGTGTGTGTGTGTGTGTGTGTGTGTGTGTGTGTGTGTGTGTGTGTGTGTGTGTGTGTGTGTGCGTGCGCGTGCGTGCGTGCGTGCGTGCGTGCGTGCGTGCGTGCGTGCGTGTGCGCGCGCGCGCGCGCATGTGTGTGTGGAAGAAATACGAACCCCCCCCCCCTCCCAAAAAATGACCCTGTGAATACAGTCAACACACGATAAAGAAAGTAATGAGTTTTGCTATTAGTGTCATGACTCACATTAAAATATATGCATTTGGAGAGAGAAACACAAGCCTCACGCAGCATCTGGTTTGACGGATAGGGTTGGCAGGGTCCACTCGACACATTCCTCTCCTGGACGCTGCACACAGTCATTGAGAGTGCTGTGAATCTCTATAGGACGTGACGAGGCTTTGACAGCTCCTTCCGTGGCCATTCTGTACAGTATCTGTACAGTACCGACTGGTCCTGCAGTCCTAATAAACAGAGAGCCATATAGAACAAACAGGGACCTGCTTAGGCAGCGGCTTATGGCCCGTGCACTTTAACCGCCCGAGCACATGCATGTTGAAACCGGGCATTATGTGGGATTTGCTCTCCCCAAAATGAAAATGCCATTTATGGGGACGTTTTGAATTAGCGTGCACTGTGCATTTATAGTATTGTACATTGAACCAGCACCTCATCTTATCCCTATCACTATGTGGACTCGTGCAATATGGCCACTGGACTTGTGGAATATGGTCTCTGGACCTTAGTTTAGCACTCTGTGCATTGGGCCACGTGCAATAAGGGCTACGTGCAATATGGTCAGATCATGTTTTTCTTCTTCCTTCTTCCTCCATTATTTATTTATTTATTTAAATGACTACTGCTCAGCCCTGTTACTACTGTACTACTGTAATTAATATATCCTCCTTACTGACATGTTTGCACCATTGGTGAGATGCGAAAATACTTTTCGCTGTGCTGTACTTGTACTGTACATTGACAATAAATTTTATCTCTTCTCATCTCATCTCATCATACCAAACACTTTTCCTGCCCCAAAACCTCAACAGGTTTTGGCTGACGGGAAGACTATAGTTTGGTACGGATGAGACGAGGCTCTGGCTGGTCTTTTGCCAAGAAGATGGAGGCTGGGCGGAGAGAGGGAACGATGGGGAGATAACACCAGGTATGGTGGGGTGCGTGTGATGGCGAGCCACCGGTAGTCTGTAATCACTGCATAAAAGACAAGACAGAGGAGAGAGAGAGGGAATGAGATAAGCGCCATGACAGGAAAGAAAAGATCCCAAATTGCATAATGAATGGAGGACAGAGGCACAGGAGATGAGGGGGAGAGGAGGGACGAGGTGGAGGGCGGAGGGGAGAGCGATGACTAGCTGAGTGAGGAAATACTTGTGTGAAAGAGTGAGAAGGAAATGTGAACCATGAAGTTCTGTCTATACACTAAATCCTGATATGAGTGTTCCTTTACAAATGGATCCACATGGACCTCTGCGGTTCCATTCGTACACTCTGTGAGTTAATATGTGCTTTATTGGTTTAGAATCACCCCTCTCTCTCTCTCTCTCTCTCTCTCTCTCTCTCCCTCTCTCTGTCTCTCTCTCTCTCTCTCTCTCTCTCTCTCTCTCTCTCTCTCTCTCTCTCTCAGGGCCTCAGTCGGTCTGTTCGGAGTCAGGACTTGTTTACGGTGGGACTGATAGCATCATCAAAACACATCTTTGCACTCACGCTAGGGCCCGGAGATGCTGCTATCATAGTGGTTATTCTCTGTATCTCTTTCTGCTTGTGCGTGTCTGTGTGCGTGCGTGCATGTGTGTGGCTTTCTCTTTCTTTCCCTCTCTCTCTCTCTCTCTCTCTCTCTCTCTCTCTCACACACGCACACGCACACTGCACATTAGACATGACCTAAGTTGGAGTGGAGGATTTTGTGTGACGCATCATATTGCAACAAAGGGGGGAAAAGGTTGAGCTTTTGCATGGTCTGCTGAGGACATCCGATAATATTTACAGTATATTAGGTGACTACCAGGTGTGTCCTGGTGTGTGCGTGCGTGCGTGCGCGCAACTGCAGACAATGACCATAAACATTGTACGCTGCTGCTGCCGTATCAGACAGGAAAGGCTGACCTAGGTGAGTGAAACATGAACCCTGCCTCGAGGAGAGCTAGTGGAACTACAGGAATTCGGTCGTGTTTTACATAAAGCTGAGAGGCATTACTGTACTCTGAGGCTACTCAAGTACGTACACACTACTTGAATCCTTTCCTGTCCTGCAGATTCCACAGCTTAATACAAACTGGGACAGGTCCAAGAGTGCAACGTTACACAATATTTCCAGTAATACGCACCATCAAAACATCTTACTGCAAAGAACGGTATAGAAGCTGGTGTTTTGTCCCTAATAATGATGTGTATAAATTGATGTGTTCATTAATGTTGAATAAAAATGTATGCCTCTCAGCCTCAGTATGTTTTACTCTCTCTCACCCCATCGCTTTGATTTAAATCGTTTTTTTCATCCTATCTTCACTTGCAGTACTCTTTTTTTTTTTTTTCAAACCACGCTGGCACGACATCTTCCCTCCCCACACTGCAGGCTTCATATCTGCCTGTAAACTCTGTTTGACCTGGGACAGCAGAAAACAGACCTCCCGTCTCCACACTGCTGAATGAAACTATACTTATTGCTTATGTGTTTTGGCACATTGGTCCAGATTGTGGCCCTAAAGGTGTGCGTTGGATACAAACATGACTAACGTTCCTCTTCCAGCTTAAAGCTGCACTATCTAACTTTCATCTCCTACCAGGGATATGAACGCAAGTGCTGAACCTTTTTACCCACTGAGTCAATAGAGCATGCCTGCTTGATTAGGAGAGATATCACGCTGGTCAAGGCCTAGTACCCTGTTGAAACGGAAGCACTGGAATTTGCCCAAGGAAATCACACAGAGACTTTACAAATTTGTTTACATTCGCAGTGCATTAAACAAGTGTTGTGTTTGGGAGAAAAATATGGTTTCCGCGGGAAGTGCATAGGGAAGTTATAGACTGTCACAGTCCGCTCCTCGGACCGTGAACTTTGACTGTCCTTATTTAGATTTTGGACTTTAATATATATTTCTGTCTTTTCACTGTTTTCAGTATGTTTTGTACATGTATTTGCGCTTGTGTACCTGACTGTTTCTCTTTGGTTTTGGTTTTCTGTTACTCTGTTGTTGCCCTGGTTTTGTGTATCTTATTTTGTAGTATTGTTACCTAGTGTTTCCTGTCTTCCTAGTTACTGTTAGTTACCTTGTCTACCTACTTTGTAATTTGACAGTGTTTCCACCTGTGTCCTTTTAGTCCCCCAGCCTATCCTAGTGTTGATTGTATTTTGGTTCCACCTGTGCCCTGTTATCCTGTGTGTATTTAAGTCCTGTGTTTGCGTTCTGTTCTTGTTGGTTTGTAGTTCCCTGTTGCGTGAGTTCTGTAATATGTTTCCAGAGATGTACCTGCCTTTTGCCCTTGTTTGGAAGTTCCTGACTTTTATTAATAAATATTCCTAAATTGACCTGTTCTGCCTCCTGTCGCCTGCATTTGGGTCCTCATCGTAACATAGACTCTCTTTGCATAAGGTTGTGACCAGACCTTTCTCTTCTGAGATGAGTAAAGGCTGAGAACGAGCTAAACTAGAGAGATAAGGAGTTTTGACATTGAGGCAGTATACCTTCAATCCTCAACCCGCTCCTCAAACACCAACCTCCTCAAACCCATAAAGACTAACCTACGCACCATGGGTGACCGGGCTTTCTGCTCGGTCGCCCCCAAACTGTGGAACGCTCTCCCCGCCAACCTGAGAGCCCCACAGTCGGTCGACGCTTTTAAGAGAGGACTCAAAACTTTACTTTTTACCAAAGCATTTTTATAGCCTTGCCCTTATGTTTTAAATGTTCCTGTTCTATTAGATGTTTTTAATGGTGTGTTGTTTCTTTTGCTTTTATTCACTGCTGTAGCACTTTGAGATTCTTGCGAATGTAAAGTGCGTTATAAATAAAATCCATTATTATTATTACCAAAATGTAATTTACAAAAGTGTATATACAGTAGAGTAGCTTTAACAGCAGCACTGCTTTAGCGTCATCTATTTAGTTTTTCTCTCTCTCCCTCTCATTATTTTATCTTGTCATGAGGATAGCAAATGTCGATACTGCCCCCTCTTACAATTAACCATTTAGGCATTTAGAAGATGCTCTTTTCATGACTAACAAAGTACAAGATGGTACTTTGTTACATGGAACCCTAGTCAACAAACAACAGGTGTGTGGTTTATATAGAGTGCTACCAAGTAACCAGGATATAGCAGGTAAACATCAAACCTAGCATGTATTTAAATAATATACTATATCTATAAACATAGTTGGCATTTGTAAACGGCATACTGTATAGGCCTACAGTATGCTGCCTAAATCCATCTGAATAGCATGCCATACAGTATGTAGCCTCGGTCCCAGGCTTACTTATCTGCGAAAAGAAAAGCCTGGTCACAACCTAAGGCAGAGAAGCTATCGGCGGTTGTATCCTCCGGAACAGCCGTCAAATGTATTTCCCCCGGATACGATATTTTCCCGACCAATGACAACACTTCTTTCATTCGCGGAGAATGTAAACTGATTTGTAAAGCATCAACGATTTCACTTCCGCTAAAATCCCGCAACTTCCGCTGATAGTCTTTTCAGCTTAGGTCTTGCCCAGGGTGTACAGTATGTGATCAGGTAAATAAACAACAATAACAGGCGCCTACAGTATGTGTCTTCTCTACAGTCCCCCATCTGTCCCTGTTTCTCCTCCCTCCTCTCTCCTTACTGTCTCGCTGGTTTGTTCTGGTAATGGCTGGTTCATGGCCGAGCATCTCTTACAAACTGTTGCGGTGTCCTGATTTATTCTTCGTTGTATGACTGTACCAGCACCCAACTGCACTACATCACATTCTTTTCACGCTCCAATCTTTCCTAATTTCCTCTAACTTAGCAGACCCTCCCACCTATTCTCCATGTGGCTTTCTATGCCCCCCCACACTATAGTGCCATGGAGCGGGGCAGTATCACCCCACTCCGTCTCTCTCTCACCCACCTTCTTCCGGGCGTACGTGATCCTAGCACCCCCCCTCCTGAGCTGTAATGGTTATCTGTTGGCAGGGCAGGGTCTTTGGCAGACAGGGAGATAGGCCAGGGGCGTTAAGGCCTGTTATTCTTTCCTCCCCTCCCTCTGGCATGTGTGGAGAATGGAAGGAGATTTGGAGCAGGGGCTGCTGTAATTTCAGACGTGCCAGCCAGGCGGTGAGAAGGTGAGGCTGGTGCTACAGGGATAGGGCTGGGGCCTTTAGGGGGTTGGCGAGATCGGGTGGGGGTGTCCAGTGTGCCCTCGAACCCAAACCTTCGCTTAATTCCTTCCAAGTCTGCTGACTCTCCAGGAACATGGATTACTCCGAAAGAGGCGTGAAGAATGGGCGCGGGTGTACAGAGAGTGTTTATATCTGCAGCGTCTGTGCTGTATAGCTTTCATCTGTCTGCACTGTATGATGTGTGCGTGGGTCTGCATATAGCATGTATCCATGTGTGTGTGTGTGTTTGCATAATGCAGGTGTATGCACATGTGCATATACACCATGAATGTGTATGTGTGTGTGTGTGCGCACGTCTCACACATTCCTGCACCTCAAGAAGTGTCTTGGTCAGAACTTGGAACCGCACAGAACCAGCAGCATGCAGCATCTGAGAGTGTGAGAGCGTCAGATTGCAAACGGATCAAACGGTCTGCGTAATCCACAGGATCAGACCCTCCCGGGGTTTAGACTGGCAGGCCGAAGAGGCCCAGTACACAGACGCAGGTGTGTGTACTCTGAAGCATATAGAGGGAGGGGGGGGGGCTTGGGGTTCAAGCTGCTGGACGGTAGCCAGGTCCACCCGCTACCCCCCCCCCCCCACCCCCCCCCCCCAAAACTCGGGCTGAGATTCTCTTCAGTCAGCAGCAGCAGGGGCTCGCATGCAAAGGGGGGGGGGGGGGGGGGGGGGTTCTGCTACAGATAGCAGAGAGAGGATGCATGCAGCAGATTGGGGAGACTGTCAGATTTACTGTACAGTACAGCGGGTCACGTGTGTGTGTGTGGGCAAGGAATGGTGGAATAACCATCAAAGAGCTCTGGAAGATGATTTTTATGGTTGGAGAATTACTGACCTCATGGTTACCACAGCTATGCAGCCCACATGAGAGGCCCATATGGTTCGTATGGGGTAATTTGAGTGACAATAGATACCCCTCGAGAGGTTAGGAGCTCATTGAAACCAGACCTGGTAGAAAAGAGGCTGGCATTTCTCAGGGCTGCAAAAACGACCCCTGGGCAAAGAAGGGCACTGCCCCCCCCCACCCCCCTCCCACCCACCCACCCCGGGGGAGCAGGAATGTGCGTCTGGCACAGTGCCCAGATTAAAAAAAAAAAAAACATCAAAAAGCCGCCCGAAGGTGACCGGCCGTCCAAGCCTTCACATCACACTAGGTGAGCTGTCCAGGATCCGCGTCACTGTAGGAAATCAAACAGAAGACAAGAGGGCCCCTAGGAGCCATTCAGATCCCTGCCCCAACAAGCACTGTATGGCTGCCCGCAACACCTAACTGATCCTCCCCTCCCGCTTACTTTTCCAGTAAAAAAAAGAAAAAGAAAAAAGTTCAAAGATACAAGTATGTACACTGAAGTGTAGTGTAAGGCAATACCGGGCTGGGTTTTCCCCTTTTCACAAGGTGCTGTGGAACATATTAAAAAAAATAGAACTCACCGACAACACACCCATGGCTATTACAAGGGGGGGCGGGGGGAGGGAATCAGTTTGTTAGGCGGAAAAAGAGACGCTGAAAGGTGCATTGTATGATGTATTCTTTGGGGAGCTGAGCCTAATAATCAAGGCGGCCGTTTGAGTTTATTTTCTAAATAGGACATCAAGGGGTTGTATATTAATCACAAGCCAAGTAACCCTGTCACATCACTTCCCCCCCAAAGTGGAAAAACGTCAGTGTGGTCAGAGACGGCTGTTTTCCCTATACTTCATCCGGCTCGCATGACGCCTGCCGGCCCCCAACTCTAACCTCAAGGACCATATAGCCTTGATAAGTAGAATGACTGAATGTTACGTCAAGCCGACTACATGCTGAAATGTGCCGGTTGAAATGTTGTCTCGTGTGGCTCCTCAAACAAAACATGCCATGATGCAGAACCTGAATTTATACCACGTGGAATTAGTTGACCGGGGTCCCTCAGAGGGCTCTCTATAGGTCAGCTCCTGTTCCCCCTCTTTGACCAAATCTCTTCGCAACAAAAAGCCGATCTGTAGCTGATCTTATACACGCTGCCATTTGGGGCAGTTTTCACTTCATGTATAGGGTATAGTAATTAAAGGAAAGAGATAGGGAACAACATTGTAGATTAACCTCAAGTAATAACTTATACACAGAGGGGCTGATGCAGCCACGTCCTGGTCCAAAGCATTCTTTTTTGGCTACGGGGTCTCAGATTGGTGTATTTATAAAGCAGTGTGACATGATGGGCTGCCACTCCAAGCTTGAGGTAATATTCTGTTTCTGTACCTGCAAATTCACATGCGGAGCACACAAAATATGATAAGCATGTAAGCTGTATACTGTATCTGGTTTTAGTGCCTGCACGCACGCACGTACGCACACAGTACCATGCGCTCATGGGAGAGAAGCATGTACAGTGCTGTGGAGTACACTAGACCACTGTTTCGCAGAGACCCAAAAGAGAAATTTGATGTCTCCCCGGGACCCAAGCTAGTAAAAAATAGCCGATCTACAAGCTCACAACACGTGTTGTGAGCTTGTACGTAGACCGGCTATTTTTACTACGTCTTAATGGATTGCTTTAATGGGATTCTTTAGAAAATCCTATCCCTAAAAAAAACTAAAGAAACAAAGAAACTGGTAAAACTGGAAATGTAGGAAACAAAAAATCAATGGATATTCACTCACCACCCATAAACATTGGTCCACGACCCACATATGGGTCCCGGCCCACTGCTTGGGAAACACTAGACACAGTTGGAGCTGTTGTGAATGTCCTGCAAGGCTTCTAGCTGAGGAGTGGAGGGTTACCTAATGGCGGGACGTGAGCTGCTCTGAAAGGAGCTTTGTGAAGTTGAACCTGTATACAGTACCTACTAATACATGCCGTCACCTTTCAGTCGCACTGCAGGAAATCTTCTGAGCGGTGGAACGCCAACCGCTTTCCTATCGGTGGAATGACGTCCGTGCTGCAATGGAAGGATATAAATAGCAGGGGTTTGTCAACTTCGTCATCAACAACAACCGTGCAGTGAATGATTAAGTTTTGCGTGGCTCCGCTCCACCGCCACTAAAGCATGACATTGCATAACGTCGCACGGAGGCCTCGCGACTCCACTTATTGGTAAGCCATGACGTTTTGGCCAGTATTGCAGCCAGACATCTCAGCTATAGCCGAGGCACGGGTCGCCACAGGCTCCACTGCTGGACAAGAGGCCTGCAATTATAGCTCACTTCAAAGATGCCAGTCAGTCAAAGACAGTATTCATGCATTTATTTTGGCAGACCCCCATCCACTCCCCCTTTCTTGCCTCCTCACCTTTCCACCTCCCTCCTACTTCGTCCCCTTTCCTCCTTTCCACCCTAAACCCTCAAGCTTGTTTAGATGAGCGATTAAGGAGAGAAACAAGTGCAAATGGAGTTTGGTTTGGCACACATCGCTGTTGACACAGAGTTTACTGAAATATCTCCCTGCGTAGTTTTCCCTTCGTCCTAAATTCAGCCCCGCTGTCGGCAAAGGCCAGGGGAGGAGTGGGTCCTATAGCTAAGTGTCCACACAGGGAGGCTTCAGTCCTGGACGCAGAAGGCACCGGCCCTCACCCCCACCTCCATCTCATCCAGCTGATCCAGAAATAAAACCCCCAAGAGAGGGGGGAGGGGCAGAGGAGATGTTTCACCCCTCGGGCCATCTGCTCTACGCAAGCTATTAGATGTTCAATTAACACAGTAAACTGATAGTTTGCAATGTCAACAGAGAGCTGTATCGCAGAGCATTAGGTTCTGCCCTCCGCCTCCCCTTAGCCGCCCCCTCTACTCACACCACAAAGTAGGCCAACCTTTACTGCCAGCGACACGTTTAGAGAAGTGTTTATTCACAGGCCGTTTTGTGTTTTCTCGCGGCATTCATTTTATACAACATTAATACTATACTTCCTAAAACTTGTATGGGGGCTTTAAAGTCGCTGGGACGAAGACGATGATTTGAATGGAGTCGAACAGCTGGTGTCGTCCAGCCATTTATTTCACGTTATTGGACGGGCATCGCATAGCATATAAAATGATCATCTTTCAGGACATTCCAGTCGTCTGCCACCTGTTGAGCGAGCTGCCGGGACCAGGCTTGTAAACTGTGATCCACATGCAGTCTCTGATCTCCCCCTTGGCCACCCTTTGCACTGTAGTGTACAGTAACTTCATCAGAAACAGTTGTGCGTGCGTGTGCGTGCATGTTTTGCACCCTTGCCAATGCTAAAGCTTATATGCATGTGTCTTTACGCTTATTTCTGCTGTGTGTTCTTATTCTGGGGTGAACATTCTGCTGAAATATATTACAAAAAAGTTTCTGAGTAACAAACCAAAGACTGTGAGAGATTCTATGTCTGTTATGGAGACGTTTTGAAGGTCCAGGCAGTCAGAGATTTTCCTGAGGGAAAAATAGAGACAGCTATAGAGTACAGAAACAGCAGCAGCTCCCAAATAGCCGATCTACAGCAACACGACGCACCGTGAGCTCAGCGATCGGCTATTTTCTGCAGATTTGCTATCTTCGGTAAAGAGATTTGGTGCAGAGGAAAACACTATAGCGGTTCTAGTACGGTCCCCCTCGGGGGGACCCTGGTATGTGTAGAGGGTTTTTTTTTTTTTTTTTTAAGATATTTTTTTGCGGCTTACGCCTTTTATTGATTTTTGAAGGGACAGACAGTAGGCTGACAGGAAACGGGAGAGAGATGGGGGAAGACATGCAGTAAAGGCCGTGTCAGGCTCGGGAGTCGAACCCGCGGCACACTGCGACTGGATTACCAGTCCGGTGCCCAGACCGTTACGCTACGGCCTGGGCTTGTGTAGAGGGTTTAAGTGGTTAACTCCCAAAGTGTAAAAATGGAAATCTTTACAGCGTCGATATTACCGTGCAGGAGTGTCTATCTGTGTGTTGTTGTTGTTAAAGAAAACCAGACACCTCAGTCGTCCCGTAACCCTTCCCCCCTCCCCAGGGGTACGACTCCTCCGCTCCACCCCTGGAATCTGAAACGTGATGCAGTTAGTTGGGCAGCCAGGGTGATTAGGGGCACCCACCACACCGCCGCTGTTACAGTCTGGCTCCCATGTCCCATTCGTCACACCCTCCAGCAGTGGTGGGAGAAGTACTCTGGTATATGTCTTTTTTATTTATTAAAGTAAAACTACTTTCGTGCAACTACCAGTAGTTTAAAAGGTTGAAAAGCAGTCACTGTACGGTCATATATTTGATTGTAAAAGACGCAATATAAGAAATTGTCTGTTACAAGTCAAATGAATGTATTCATATATTGACCATGAGTAAAGTATTGCCATTAAAAGTAAAAGTACCAAAGCAAAGGTAGTTAACATCTTTAGAAGATTCTACAAGCGTGAACTTATAGAGGGTATATGCGCATGCATATAAAAGTGAGTATAGCAAATCGAGTATAGCAAATCGAGTGGCAAAGTGAGTTTAACGTAGTTTAATGTTGTTTGATGCAATCAGATAGGACTTTTCTGTTTGGATGTATTGTACAGCATGGGCTGTCAAGGCCAGAAAGTATGTTTTTGCCAAGTAGGCGTTTCCGCATAACTTCCGGGTATGATGATGATGTCATGTGCATGCCCTCTATATAGATCGGCTGAAGTTCAAAATAGTCAGGTTGACGGGGGTCCTCTGGAGCCCAGTCAGGTTAGGTCCTCTGGAGCCCAGTCAGGTTAGGTCCTCTGGAGCCCAGTCAGGTTAGGTTCTCTGGAGCCCAGTCAGGTTAGGTCCTCTGGAGCCCAGTCAGGTTGACGGGGGGTCCTCTGGAGCCCAGTCAGGTTGACGGGGGTTCTCTGGAGCCCAGTCAGGTTAACGGAGGGTCCTCGGGAATTGTGGATGTGCTACTTTTGATGCTTGTGTGTGACGCTGTGTAGAATGATCAACTACTGGGCGTTAATTTCAGTAAAAACACAAACAGTTGAAATATGGAGATAGGAGGTTTCTGCCCAACAGGACAGATATCCACGCTGGCTGTGTGGTGGGCTCCAGCTCTGGCTCGTTAAAAAGCACCAAGCTGAGGCCTTAAATCATGGACACACTGTCACTCACAGGCATTCATGCACACACACGTGCACGCAGCCACACACGCACGCACGTACGTACGTACATGCACGTAAATGCATGTACACGCATGCACATTCACACACCTGGTGGGATTTGTATCCCAGCAGAACAATGGCTGTCACGTATAGGGCGTTGAGGGGACATCGAGGTGATTGGACGGTTGGGGGCAAATGTTTTTTGTGAACGAGAGAGATTCATTGAGACATGGTGTGATCACACACACGCACACGCACACACACACGCAATGTATCCATTCCTGTCCATTGCATTGTGGGTGGATCCACAGGTGGTGTTGATAGGAAGACTTACAGTACTGCACACCTGCAGATGTTGTTTACTTTATGATGATTACTATATGTAATTATGTAACCACTTGCAACCTTCTGGGCATGTCATAATAGGCAACAAATTGTGACGTTTTCCTATTTTCGTTATTTGTGTGACAAAGTATAAACCTTTTACTTTGGTGGTTAAAAGGTGTGTGCACATATACTGTATGCACAGACACCCGCATGCAATGCTGTAGTAGTCTATCTATACACATAGTATACATTGTACATCTGTGTAGACGCACACGCACACACGCACATACACGCACACACTCGGTCCCTCTGGGCTCTGTATCCCGGCATTCCCCCTCGTTCACATCCAAGTGTGATCATAAAATTCTCTTTCATTCTCCCTCCTTGCCAATCCCATCCCTGACAGCGTGAAGAAAGGTGAAGATCACAGCTCCCATATCAACATATCTCACACAACACACACACACACACACACACACACACACACACACACACACACACACACACACACACACACACACACACACACACACACACACACACACACACACACACACACACACACACACACACACACACAGAGTTTTGGCTGGCCTCCATGAACAGCTCTTGGGAGGAGACAGAGCCCACAGCTAGCAGCCGGCTGGGTTCCACTCCTTTCTGTTTATAGAACACATTGTAATGCACTCACTCTCGGCAGAACGGGACTTGTTTTCACACTCTTATACAATGGGCGAGATGATGAGAAGAAGAAATGCCCTGCATGGTGACGTGACGTCCGCACATGGGTTGATCTTTGATCAGAGAAACCGTGTAAAGGCGTATGCCGCAAAAAAAAGCGTTAATTTAACCCTCTCCGTCACTGAGCCACACGCCGCAGTCCTCAGTGTTCATTCATCCATTTGTAATTCTGTAACCTGCAAACTGTAAACTATAGGATATATTGATATGCAATATATATATATATATATATATATATATAATAATATATGATAATAACTAAACATGTAATTCATGGTTAAACGTCTGTGCGGTTCAAAATGTAAACAAATGACTTGCCTCCACAGTGGGCGACCTCTTGACCCCTCCTGGCACTCTCCTGTCACGCCTGCGCCTCGGGGCCACGTTGTTAATGGCCTCCTCCCGGCTGGTATGCAGCGAGCGTGAGCTCCACACACAGAAGACCCTGCCAGCACAGCGCTAAGGCCTGCGAAAACCTAGGTGGTCCGTCCTGGGAGAGAGAGCAGGGAAGAGAGAGGGGGGGAAGACATTGAGAGAGAGAGAGAGAGAGAGAGAGAGAGAGAGGGAAAAGGGAGGTTATGTGGGAGGAAGACTGTCAGGTTGTCTGTGTCAACAACAGGGAAATAATTGGTGTAGCCTGTGGGTCTCAGCATAGTGTTCCGGGGGCCACCTGTGTTGGAAAAGGAGTGGTGGTGGTTGTTGGAGAATGGAGAGGGAGTGGGAGAGAGGGGGGGGCACAGGCCCTGGCATTACACACAATTAGGCCAACGAGAGGGTCAAATGGGCGGCAGGGGAGGTCCCATGAGTTCCCTGTCATCCATGGGAGGGATGCCCTGCAGGGCTATAAGCCCCGAGAAGACTCTCAGGTCACGGCAGCGTTTAAGGCCCCTGAACTAGGCCTCTGTCTGCAGATAAAAGCTTTCTTGTTGGTGTCACCCAGATCTGAGGGCCGAGGCCGACACCGCAAATGACAGGGGAGGAGCGGAGCATGGCCAGGTTAATGATGGATTGCGGCGGGGCGGATTGCCTCGTCAGCACCGCCAGGGAGGCAGGTCCACTCGGGTGTCGAGTTCTACCGTAGCCTCGCATAGCGATGCTACAAGTAAGACGCGCAAACGCGTGAAGCGAACGCAGCTCGTGTGTGTGTGGTTGTGTGTGTGTGTGCTACAGCTGCGCCCTGTGTGTGTGTGTGTGTGTGTGTGTGTGTGTGCGTGCGTGCGTGCGTGCGTGCCACAGCTGCGCCCTCTGGTGGCGGGCCGGTGGTGTAACAGCGTGACACCACACAGCGTGACACACACACACACAGACACTCAGCCCCTGCTGTCATAGTAAGTGGCTCACTGCGTTCGCAAATATCACTGTGTGGATGTTAGCCCCATATTTTGCATTCTGGGCCCTGGTTCCAGACTAATCTGGTTGGCTCGTCACCATTTCGTCCGTGAAGTCTTCCCACAATTAGTCCCTCCCCAACGGTCATTAGTATTATTGCCTGGGTGGGTCAGGCGTGTAGCTTTCCTGACGTTAAGCCGTGTAAATGTTCAACAACACAGCCATGCTAAATAGCATTGACAGCTATGAGGTGGTGAAAGCTTGACCTGCATAGCAACATTTGCTAAACTATTTGGATTGGCATTGGACAATCGCCTTTTGGGGTGGGATTTAGCAAAGGGCTAATTGAGAGGGGCCAGACTTAATCTGCTTCGGGCAATATGCATTGCTACAGTATACGGCAGATGAAGGCTGGCTACACGAGGTTAGTTTTACTGTGCCCTGAGTTCGTTGTTATGGATTCCAATTCTTCCTTTCCTTCTCTGGAATCATGGACATCCTCTATGCCTGCGACACCAGCCAACCAAAGTCCACTTTCTCACGTCCGTGGACAGGCTCTGGACAGCATCACGGCCCCGTCTTGTCGGATGGGATTCCGCTATAGCCCCTCACTCTGACGCGACCTCCTTCCTTGACCTCTCCTCTAATGTGATAAACAATCCCAATCAATGGAGGAAACAGGGTGGAAGTGGCAGGGGATGTGAATGTGACCTCGCAGTGGTCTTCAAAGGGCCCACTGTTTACACCCACTCATCACCAAAGCCTTCCTGATCACCTGACCACTAGCAGAGAGACGGGGGACAGGAGGTCAGCCACTTCAGACCTGAACATGAAAAGCACGACGAGAAACGGATGGGATCGATTGGTTTGATATTACACAGTGATCAAATGAAATGATTTCAGAGAGATAGACAGACCCCATGTGGAGGGGGTCCTCGAACTTAAAGAAAATACCGCGCGTGTGTGCGTGTGTGCGTGCGTGCGTGCGTACGTGCTTGTTACATAACACCGGTTGTCTTTATGACTACATAGCTAGACCACAAGTCTCCTTGCTGGCTTCCATGCCATTCCTCACTTCTGTAGGCCTATACCCAAGCACACACGTAATATGTATATGCATGCACACGCACACGCACGCACGCACGCACACACACACACACACACACACACACACACACACACACACACACACACACACACACACACACACACACACACACACACACACACACACACACACCTGCGTCCAGTTATTCAGACAGATTTCCACATACATACATCACATTTCCTACGTTGGACAGAATGTGAGGACACCTCACATTCTGCATGGATGACTTCATGAAACTGAGATAGGAAGAGAGGGAGAGAGAGACCACATGAACCCTAAACGTCTGGATTTCCGAGGCTATACAAGAACCCGACAGTTGCTATTCTGGGGCGACGAACATACTGCTAAAATAGCAGATCTACAAGCTCACAACGCGGGTGCTTGGGTGGCACGATGGTGAAGTGCCTGCCCACCCCCCACGGAGGATGTGGGGTCGAATCCGCCGTGGTGCATTCGGCTTTGTCCAGCGATTCAGCGAATACGAACGCGATTTGGCCCGTGTTCTGGGGAGGGAGGCCGTGCGGGGAGGGTGATACCATTACATTGTTCTCTCACGAGCGCCTGTCAGCAGGGAGTGTTGGGCGGAGGAGTAGGACGGAGGGCACCTTACGTCCTCCCGGTGGGGGCTCCTCACTGGCAGGTGCGTCGGTATATAGGATACAACAACAGAGACATTACGTCCTCCCGGTGGTGGCTCCTCACTGGCAGGTGAGTCGGTATATAGGATACAACAACAGAGACATTACGTCCTCCCGGTGGGGGCTCCTCACTGGCAGGTGAGTCGGTAACAGAAAAACAACTTATACCTTGGGGGAGAAAAAGAGGAAAATAATAAGAAATGAAAACCAGCTTATACCGGCTATTTTCAGCCAAGAGATTTTGTGTAGACGGGGAATAAAATGAGCTGACCCAGTGCAGAGCCCTCATGGGGTTCCCAGTCAACTAAGTAAGTTTAAGTGGTTCAGACAACTCGGGACTCACACACACTCACACGGGACTTACACACACACACTCACACACACTCACACACTTACACACACTCACACACACACTCACACACACTTACACACACTCACACAGGACACTCACACACTTACTCACACAGGACTCACACACACACACACACTAACACACTTACACACACTCACACGCAGCTTGAAACTGGGACACGTATGCCGGCCAAACCGGGACGTGTGGCCAACCGCTTTTAAAGGAGGCGTGACTCCTTGGTGGTCACAATAAACAATAGAGAAGAAACCGGCACATCTTCTCTGTCTGGACCTGATGGTTAAAGTAACCATCTCTTTGAAAAGTCATTTATTTCGGCCCAAAAGCTATCACGATCTGTAGATCAGAAAGGGGGAGACCACATGACAAAATAATATATACAGTATAATTTAAATATAAAAACCATATCATTTTTACCTTTAAACCACACATAGACTACGTTACTAAAAAAACCTATGGTTGCCTAAGCTCACTTTACCGTTCTATGAATTGCTTCTCCTTTGATGTTAGGAAAATAATTATTGCTCAAGTGATTCTTCCCATTATTGACTATGCAGATGTTGTGTATCTGAACACAACTGACTCTCATCTTAAACCTTTAAATGTTTTATACAACTCCCTGTGCAGGTTTGTATTGAGATGCCCATATGATACCCACCACTGCCTCATGTACAAATCATTCAATTGGCTGCAGCCTAAATCAAGACGGCAACTACACTGGTATCTCTTCACTTATAAATGCATTTATTTTAGGTGCCCTGCTTACTTAAAACAGTACCTGACTCAGTCTACCTCTTCCTATCCACTAAGACATCTACAATACCCTTACTTTAAAATCCCCAAAATCTCCAATGTGGTTGGGCGTAGGTCTTTCTCCTACAAAGCCCCATTCGATTGGAACAACCTCCCTCTATATCTTAGATCCATCTCGTCATATAGTTGCTTCAGGACCTCCTTACATTCACATCTAGACTCAACTTGTCTATGCTTCTAACCTGACTGTAACCATTTATGACCCTGAGATATCTGCACTGTGACCTTATCTCCACTGTGTATTATGTGGTGGTTGGTGGTGTAGGTGGAAGATGGTGAGCAAGCTATTTGTGTATATATGTATTTGTATATCTGTTTGTATCTGTGTACTGCATATTCTGTGTATTTGTGTACAGTATGCTTTTCTGTATTTTGTTTTTTATGGGTCCCTCTTGAAAATGAGATGCTGCATCTCAAGGGGCTGTCCCTTCAATAAAAATCTGAAATCTGAAATTGTGTAGGGGTGCATGATTAGGAAATTATTTATGACTGATATACGATCTCCGATCATTTGCATTTCTGACTAATAACGTTTCAATCAATCAATCAATGACCTGATTGACAACTATACTACAGCCTCAATCCACTCCTTAATAACCCCCACCCTCAACAGCACAGCGATCTCCTCTGGGGCGCTCGACGCGCAGCCGCACGCGCACGCTCTCTCCCGTCATACTTTGCACTCTTTCGGAATTCACGGCTGGATGTAACAATATATATGTCACAGCGCTCCTTTTACTGACACAGTGTCACATTTAACTCTGAAAGCGTATAGAAAAGGACCCGTAAGTGCCAAATGAACGCTGGGGAGTCCATGGATGTGTGTGGCGGCGATGGGACCCCGCCGCAACAAGACCGGGCAGGACAGTGCGGCAGGATTTAGGTGTCTGGGTCTGCGGGGGGTATATAGGGGGTGTTGCAGCACGGTACCTCAGATGTCTACCCCCTGTGGTCCCTGGGGAGCGGCGGCGGGGGGGTAACAGTTCGGGGGAGTCTGCTGCGTGGACCAAGTGGGGCTCAGGTTTTGTCAGCGAGCATCAATCTCTCTTGTCTGTCAGCCCTATAGCCCCCGACCCCCTGACCCTGCCCAGCCCTCCCATGGCCTGGGTTACACGGCGCCGTGGATGCTGATTGGCCGCTGGAGGGATCCTGCTAAGAGACAGTGGAGACGGTAATCTGGTCCACTGAGACGCAACGTCTCTGGATTGAGGTCAGAGTTTGTACTGCGCTGGACTGACCGTCAACTGGACAAAAAGTGTGTCCATTATTAGCATGTCCATTAAGCAGTGGTTCTCAAACCTTTTCATACAAGGTCCCTGATTCCCTGCACACCCCATTTTGAGAACCACACTGTTTGTTTTCTTTTGATGGTGGCTCCAGTAGGTACTGGGCCGGCACACAATATCTATGTAAGCTGATATCGCAGGAGCTTGATTTCACACAATCTCATTGGCTAATTGCCCTCCCAGATCCTTACCCTGCAGGCCTTAGAGATACCAAAGCCATATCTAACATATACAATCATCTCTTACCTAACACCTAAACACAATCACTATGAACCTTGAACCTTAAAACGTAACCTCCTGTAACACGTTGTCTACATGTTACACCTAAACCTAGGTGGGCTTTTCTCAACCCTGACTCTGTTCATGCAAAGCATTGTAGGTATGCCACTATACCATTTGCTTCCTTTCCGGTCCCTTCTGTGTCATTTTTGCTTGTCTTGCTTTGTCTGTTCTATTCTCCTTCCGTTGTCCTTAACCCTCCTCGTTGCTTCCATAGCGTGTCCTCTCCAGATCGCTTACCATCTCTTCATCCTTTGTCATATCAGTCTGTTTCCCCCTCCCCCTCTTTAGAGGTACAAAGTGTCCTCATCCATCTCTCTTGTAGGGGACCAAATGGTGTGTCAGTGAGTTCCCTCTGGAGTGAAGGATGAGCATGTCAGCGAACAAAGAGAATCACTTGTTCTCTGCACGGCACGCACATTTATACACCGAGCCCTGGTCTGGAGAGCTGCTTGTGTGCAAGCTCTGTGTGTGTGTGTATGTGATGGAGAGGGAGAGAGGGAGAGAGAGAGATAGATAGAGATGGAGAAAGGGAGGGATGGATGGGAATGAAACGATCACTGCAGTTGTGCTAGAGACGGAACATGAAACATCACTTGTGGCATGCTTGTCTTTTGTCATCTCCCGCTCGAACTCTGCCTGGCCTTGCAGCTTCTACAGTGAGCCGCTCTCTCCATCCGTCAGCCAAACAGCACAGTCACCGTGCATCTCTCACTCCCTCTGCCAAACAGCACAGTCACCGTGCATCTCTCACTCCCTCTGCCAAACAGCAGTCACAGTGCATCTCTCACTCCCTCTGCCAAACAGCACAGTCACCGTGCATCTCTCACTCCCTCTGCCAAACAGCACAGGCACAGTGCATCTCTCACTCCCTCTGCCAAACAGCAGTCACAGTGCATCTCTCACTCCCTCTGCCAAACAGCAGTCACAGTGCATCTCTCACTCCCTCTGCCAAACAGCACAGTCACCGTGCATCTCTCACTCCCTCTGCCAAACAGCACAGTCACAGTGCATCTCTCACTCCCTCTGCCAAACAGCACAGTCACAGTGCATCTCTCACTCCCTCTGCCAAACAGCACAGTCACGGTGCATCTCTCACTCCCTCTGCCAAACAGCACAGTCACCGTGCATCTCTCACTCCCTCTGCCAAACAGCACAGTCACAGTGCATCTCTCACTCCCTCTGCCAAACAGCACAGTCACCGTGCATCTCTCACTCCCTCTGCCAAACAGCACAGTCACCGTGCATCTCTCACTCCCTCTGCCAAACAGCACAGTCACCGTGCATCTCTCACTCCCTCTGCCATTTGTCTTCTGTCCGCCACTCTCTTGCTGACGTTCTGCGGTAAAATAAGATGGTATAATAAGGGCAAGGATTCCCAAACTATAGCGCTGGATTGAAAACCAAAAGAGGAAACTCTCCTGTGACACAAACTTTCAAAGATACATGAGGAATTAAACACTTAAACTATATATATATATATTTTTTAGTTTACACATTTTTTATTGGGTATTTATTTAAAAAAATTGTACAATTTGCTAAAATGTTTGTGAACCAAGGCGTTTTAGGGAGTGGGAGTGGGTTGGAGGGCGCGGGGGTAGAGGTGGCAGAGAGAGAGAGAGGGTTGTTAGAGTTGCTCCAGCTGCACATTCCCTCTCGTCTCACCCCATCCCTCCATCACTCACTGTCCCTCGTCCATCAGCGTCGTCCAGCAGACCCCCCCCCCCCCCCCCATCAACCTACAACCTGCACTGTTTCTCTCTTCCTCTCTCACTCCATCTTCTTCTCTCTTCTCTTTCACACCGCCACCCCCTCCCCTCCCGTGTGAAGCCAGGCTGGCGCTCATCCATCGGCTCGCCTTTGGAATCTCCAAGCCCAGCTTGGGAATGTGCACAGCGTGCTCAAAGTAAATGTTTTTTTTCATTCTTTTCATTTTCTTCCCTTGTTTTTTTTTAACCCCCCCCCCCCCAAACCTCTGCCCCCCCCCCCCCTCCTTCTCGCCCGGATTCGAGAACCCTGGTCTCGGACATTTCTTTCCCACGGAACAGGTGGTAATCTCTGCCAGTCATGAGCCCTGCGGTTTAGAATCGGCCCGAACAAAAAAGGAAAAGGAGAAGAGAAGAAATGCCTCCCCCTCTTTGTTTTCCTTTTTTATGCAGCTCTTCTGTTCTTCAGTAACGTGTCAACCAAAATCCTCAGTCAGCTCAGGCCTGTGTTTTCCATTAAGACCTGGGACAATGTACCCGGTTAACCCAGCCCCTTTTTGTCTTTGTTGGCCAGTGATCAGTGAGTGCAGTGCAGCTGACATCGGCGCCACCATTGCACTTTTAAGACTGAAATCAAAGACAGGGCTAACCTGTGTGATGCCTTTTACAAACAGGCTCTCTGAAGCAGGAGGCCCTGCCCGGATGTGTGAGGACCCTCTCACAGCATCGCCAGCTCGGCAGCTTTCATATGCTCCTTTCAGCTTGAAGGCTCTCTGTGAAGAGGCAATCTGGGCAAGCTGGCACAGCCAAGTCACAGCGGTGTGTGTTTTCAAAAACAAGCGTGCAACCCAGTTCAGAGGGCCGTGGAGTGGATAGGGGGTGAGTTGAGAGACTGGGTTTAAGCATCCAGTAAGGTGAATGAAGGTTCTCGCTCCCTCCCTCGACCACATATAGGGGAGAGTAATCTCCTGAAGTCACTGGCAGGTTACAACAGAGGAGTCCTGAAATGAACCATGAAACCCTATATACTGTATACTTCATTGAATGGTGTCCCTCAGGGGTCTATACTGTACTAGTAGGCTCCATCTTTTCCATACCCAAATATCTTCACCAAATGGGCCACCAATGGCCTAGTGGCGCATACAGGTACCACATACAGGCTCTAATGCAGCCTGACAGTGAGTCGAGGGTTCGATGCCCAAGCCCAGCGGCCTTTGCTGCGTGTCACTCCCCGTCCCTCTCCCTGTTTCCTGTCACTCTCTAAACTGTGTAAAGGTGCAAAACAGGAATTCCATTTTTATTATTGTTATTATTGCCACAACGCAAAGTCGAGTACTTATAATGTTGTTGGTATTGTAGTTCTAATAGCCTAGCAAAGCAGCAGCTAGACAGATTAGCAGCTAGACAGATCTGTTAACATGGATATGTGATTATATTTCTGTTTGTATCAATAGTAGAGACATATTTACAGTGTTGAGGCATATTTCATTTCAGCACGACTGTGGAAAGTCTGTTTAGACCAGACCCCTCAAAATGCTTTCCTGGAACTATCCATTATATTATTATATATTACTCACAGTCGGAGTCAGTCAGTCACAAAGATGGAAGGGATACAAGCAAAACCATATAGTAAATCACTGAGAAATAATTGTCTTGTTTTGTATCATAGCTGGGCTATTCTGGGATAAAATACCGTATACTCCTGTCTTGCAACATGATTGGCACGTTGGTGTATGTCGTCTATGGGCTCAGGGTCTGCCATCAACTTCTCGCGTAACATAAACATTAGAGAGAAGAGAAAAGACGACAAAATGCTGACCATGGCGATTCTGGAGAACTTCCCAGCTGAGAGGCTCGGCGGTGTGGGCAGCAGCGGGCAGGACATGCTGGCACCAAGTGTCCTGGGATCAACCGAGTCCGCCCGCGGGTCAGCCGTGTGAATGTGGCCTTATAGACGCCAGTCAGCGTGTCCCCTGGGTGCCTTCCTCACCTCTGTGGCCACGGGGGGACAGAGCTCTCCTTCATCACCTCAGTGTGAGGGTGGGACCGGTGCCCAGAACAGGCATGGCTGGCCAAGTGCAGCTCTGGTCAGCCAGACCATGTGCCAACAGCACTGGGCAGACTGGCCAGGGGCCTCGTCTGGCATCGCTGACTACTGTTAAAATGACAAAATATGACTGTAAGCTAAACTGGCGTGGATATTAATATAAGGAATGATATAAAAACAAGTGTGTGCTCCTTGGTTACGCTTGACATGAAAATACACACACGCGCACACGCACGCGCGCGCACACACACACACACACACACACTGACACATGCGCATATGAACACATACCTGCTGCATGGCCTATACACAACACTCAATCACATACATAATATACTCACTCACACACACTATACACACAACACAAACACAAGCCACATCGGAGCGCGGCATCGAGAATGAGACCAAAGTGTCTTTGCTTGAGAAACTGCCGTTAGGAAATGATAACAACTATAATGGAGGCTTTGCTGTTTGCTCTCATGTTGCTCTTACTGAAAATAGCAAGTACACTGTAAAGTACCCAGCGTTCATTTTAACTCAGAGAGTGTATTAACTAATAATGGTCCCAATTGGACCCGGATTTTTTACTTGGAGAGTGTAAAAATACATTGTCTGGGCTCAGCGGGCTGGGTGTTAAATGCACAGACAAGGCTATAGCGGTGGAGGCCGGCTGTGTTTGATGTGTCGTTGTTGCGCCGGCCGGGCGGCCGGCCGCTCTCTGTTCTCTGTGTAGCCCTGAGGTTTTGGCAGGGCCTCCAGGACCCCTCCGGGCTCAACGAGACCACCGCAGGCGCACTTCTTTAGCACACGTCAATATTAGCTCAGGATTATTTCTGGAAGTCCGGGCGGATAAAAATCCCCTTACAGATTACAGAGCCGACACAACATAATGAGGAAGAATCCCAGGAATCGTCGTGGAATCGCTTGCGACCGCTAATGAATATTTATTATTTGCCTGACAAACAGGGATGATTTAACTGGGGGGCGGGGGAAGGGGGGGGGGGGGGGGGGGGGGGGTGCGGTCGGGCCGGCTAAATTTGGGTGTGGCTTGCACGCTGTCCTGGGTTACCTCAGCCCAGAATAGCCCAGGTGGGAGACAGGAGTCACTGTGGTGTGTCGGGCTCCTTTCTGCATGGAGGTGTGGACGGAGAGGAGGCCATGGTGGAAAATGAGGGAGCAAGGACTTTGGGTCAAAGGATGAGCCCTTTCATTTAACGTGTGTGTGTGTGTGTGTGTGTGTGTGTGTGTGTGTGTGTGTGTGTGTGTGTTTGTGTGTTTGTGTGTTTTAAAGATGGAGAGCTGTGATTTGTTCGAGTCACGTGGCAAAAATAGACGATCTACTACAAGCTAGATCTATAACGTGTCGCATCACGACATGGCGTGAGCTATTTTTTGCTATTTCTTTCTAACTTTTTGCCTACAATGACATTGGAATGCCAGGTTGAAAGTAGTTAAAAGTATATATATTTAATAAGTCTGATCCAGGCCATGCAGGGCTACCAACACAACAGGCCTGGAATTTACCTCTTCTTTCTGGGGGAGCCGGGGGAGACCTACTGGGTGGTCGGGTCGCTCACATGGGGGCTGCAGCCAAAACATTTTATTCATTCACTTCATGCTAGTTAATGGAAGAAGACACATGTGAAAAAAACGGGGGAGAAAAACGCTCTGTTTAGAGGGATGAGTTCAATTTCCATGATCTCTGAAATAATCCCAGGTGGGACATCTTGGCAGGCCGCGGGCTTGAGACAGAGTTTCCGATTGCTTTGAAGCAGTCGGCGATTAGTCATGCGGTTGTTGAAGATGGTGGATGCATTACAGCGATGTGGAATCCGGGGAGCTCAGCTATCTTCCACTCTCTCCATAGACGGGCCTGCTTGCCCCAGTCCGAGCCCACCTGGATTGGACTATAGAGTACTATAGTGGTAAAGGTAGTTAAGGTGGAAATGCAGTAGCTGCCCTCCCCACCAAAAAATACAAAAACACAAAGCTGTGTGATCCTTTTTACATGACTGCACTCTCTGAGCTTCTTTACCTGTAATGTAGGGGACTTCCCCATGAGCTCACTGTGTGTATGTGTGTGTACGTGTGTATGTGTGTGTGTGTGTGTGTGTGTGTGTGTGTGTGTATGTGTGCGTGCGTGATAGACAGAGAGAGATCATCTGAGCCTGTGTGTGGGCTCTGGTTCGTGTTAACAGTGATAATGTAATTTATGAGAGTAAACATTGGAATTCTCATACTACAGTATCTTCGTGTGGACCTCAAAATCCCTACCCCTTATCCTAAAATGAACCCCAACTTTCTAAAATAGTTTTTACTATCCTTGTTGGTACTTTGCTATAGTGAAGATAGTACAGTGTAAAATGTAAAATGTCATGCGCACACAGGCAAACGTGTGCACGCACAAGCGCACGCGTGCATGTGCGCGCACACACACACACACACACACACACACACACACACACACACACACACACTCGGTCAGGATTAAACAAAGCCAGTGTGGTTCTATGCGGTTGTCATTTGTCATGGAATCAAGCACTGTATCCTGTTTGTCGAGTCTGGCCGATACCATTCATAGATATCACTCCATTGCTTTCACAATCGTTTCCTGCACAGTACATATAATACACTTCACACTTTTGTCTTGGTATTTGTCTTGGAAATATACTATAGAACACATTACTGGGGGAAGTGTCTGCTGCTTTGAAGTGTTGGCTGCTGGAGGTATCAAAGAAAGAGCACGTTCATCTTGAGAGGCACGCTGTTTGTCAAGCTGTGAAGTTAATGAAGCAATCGCACATTAAGCTGCATTCGTACACCGTCGTACAGCCGTGTCGCCTGGCGTCACTTACCTTTAAAGGTATATTCAGTGATTTCACTTAATTCAAATATCACTTATTTTTTTGTTTTGTTGTGATAATCCTCCCTACTATAGAGTGTGCTGGCCATATAAGGAGTTCCTCCCTGTCCCCAGTTAACCCCTGGGGGTCAAAAAACCTTAGGTTTCGTTTTTGACTCTCTATCCTGATTGGACGAAAGGCTGGGTCCCACAGCCAAAAACGAAACCTAAGGTTTTTTGAGTGAAATCACTGAATATACCTTTAAGAGAGGATCTACAAGTTTGGTTTTACATGGTAAAAAAGTGTATTTTATTCTTTATACTGAGAAAAAGACAAGGAGTCAAGGACAATAGACTACTCGTGTTGAAGCATATTTGTGGTAACAGAATTGCAAGACAACTGCTATAAATAACCACTGCATCCATCTGTAGCTGCAGGCCGGACAGCGCAAGTTCAACAGTTAAAGTCACCAGGTGACCTAATGAGCCACGGCTTTGCTATTGTCTGTGACAATCTGTCTGGTGACATCTAAATTCAATTAATATAAGGCTAACACGGGAAAAAAAAAAGCATTGCGGAACCAATGCAAAGACTTTAGGGCGGTCGTACATATTGAGGCAGTGATATGATTGGTTTCCAAAGGAGTGCGGGCCGGGCGTACTGTAGTTTGTTAGTGTCTGCTTAATTCGTTATTAAGCAGACTTATTCGCTGTTCTGGCAACTACTCAGGCATGTATTTGTGCAGTGAGTACACCTGGGCGTGTCATTCTGCTTACATAACTCTCTCCGCCGGTCTATCTGAGGAAGCAAAATGATTGTCTGAGAATGAGAATATGGAAAGATGGGAATCCTAGTGAGTCACTTCTGTCTACCTGGAAATGAGTCATTATATCTTAATGTGTCTTAATGTGCGTGTGCGTGCGCGCGTGCGTGTGTGTGTGTGTGTGTGTGTGTGTGTGTGTGTGTGTGTGTGTGTGTGTGTGTGTGTGTGTCTGTGTCCTACTGTCCTCTTCCACTCTTTTGATCAGCGGAGTGGAAAGTCCATAAGTGAGAACTGGAAACTACGACCACAGACACGCGCACACACACACACACACACACACACACACACACACACACACACACACACACACACACACACACACACACACACACACACACACACACACACACACACACACACACACACACACACACACACACAGAGAGAGGGGTGGGGAGCAGAACCAGTAGCAGCAGCAGTAAATTGGTACAGGCATCTGTCAAAGGCCCCATGAGTCACCACTGGAAAACCTTTGGGTCTCCAAAGCCACAGTAGATATCCATCAAACGTGATTGCGGCCGGCCAGTACAACCTCCGCGCACTTAATACACAACATAACATTTTTGCACATGCATGTGCATGATTGTGGACACGCGTCCACACATTTATGTATTCACACACACACACACACACACACACACACACACACACACACACACACACACACACACACACACACACTCAGAGTGGTGGTTAGTGTATGGGGTTCATGCTAGGGCAGGGAGGAGGAGAGGCAGGGGGACCGTGGGCAGACATGCTGTAGTCTCCTAGCCAGACCATCAGAGGTCTCCACCCACTGACGGGTCTGGGGGGAAATCTAAATCTTATGTAGCTGCGAGAACGGCCGCTGACGAACTATACTGTACTGTACTGCTTTGGAAGGCAATTGTATCGCCGCTCCCCCAGAGATCGAGCGCCCTGAAGGCTTTGGATTAGTTCAGCAATGCTGATCCAGATTTACTCAATTAGAGTACATTACCTCCACACAAAGACAGCCTGGGTGCAGGGCATGTGCACACACGCACGCATGCACGCACGCACGCACGCATGCATAAGGTGATATGACAGAAACACATCTTTCCGTCTGACTGATCTTGACTAGACGGGTATGAACTTTCTCCACCGTTGTTGTTGTTGTTGTTGTTGTTGTTGTTGTTGTAACTGAACCATCCATTTCCCCTCATGTGAACTCTCACATAAAATCCTCAGTGTATCATTTGAATTCATTTGCCGGTTGCACCCCTTTCCCTGAATTCCCAACACACTTGTACCTGTTAATGGCTGAAACCACGGCTCCTCCGATATACGTGGAAGTGCCTGACGCTTCTTCTCTCCTGCATGCCCATGATGAGCGTCACCGGGAGGATGTACAGTAGGATGTACAGGAGGATGTACAGTAGGTCTTCCTATAGCGTGTGTGAAGGAACAGGCTATTCCTCACAGTTCAACACCCCTGACAGGTGCCTTGACAGACCTGTAGAGTAGATGTCACTGGTGCAGCGCCAACAAACACCATTCCCCTCCGGCTGCCCTCCCACAGACACTGCAAGTTGTGTTTGTTGGAACTCCGGGCAAAGCGGGACCTTGGGAAACCCCTATAGTCTGGTGGGCAGGAGCATGACCCCTGCACCACCCCAGTGCCCCTCAGTGTTTCTCTGAGAGTGTACTGTACATACAGTATGCAACGATGACGTTACATTTGTTCACGCTGGGAGTTACAAATGGATAAAAGTCACACCAACTCACATATATCCAATGCCTTCCACATCAGGGTTATTACTGTTTAGACAACTAAAAATGACAACTGAGGTTCTTTTACTTTGACTTGCACTGTGTATATGCGTGTGTGTGTGTAGAGCTGTCTTAAAGAGGACAAAACAGGACAGGTTGTTCATTGTACAACCATGCTATCCTCATGTAATATATCATTCTCCTCTTGTTCCTGCCAACGAGCCAGCTGTGTGTAAGCCTGACCCCCACACCAAATCCACATTCTAGTGCTTTGATATACGGTATATAATAATGTTATAAATATGTGTTTCACACGCTCTCCATTTATTACAGTTAGGGAGATAAGTGGATTCCGTCAACCCTGGCATAAATTACTATTTGGACTCAGCTTAGGGTTCCGTCTAAAGGCGTGGCAACACATAATGCACTAATCCCTGGAGTAAGAGCGAAACATGCATACACACATTTAGTGAAAACATAAGTGTGCATATGAGTACGCACGCATGCACGCACGCACGCACTCACGCACGCACGCAAGCCGTTTCTTCCCTGCCTTCCTTAAGTCCTTCTTATAGCTGTCGTCCGCCGCGCTCATGCTCCTCTTGCCAAGGGCCTATAACTGCTATGTGCGGTCCTATTAGCCACGTGTGTTACGACAGGGGCCAGGCAGGCAGGCAGAGTGGCGCTGGGCGGATTCCTGAGACGTCAGGCATGCTGGCGTTGGTGGCTGCAGCCTGTGCCTCACACATGACCTCCACAGGGTCAGCGGGTCAGATCCTGCGATAATCCTGTCCGCATAGCTGCATGGCATGCCACCCCCCCCCCCCCCCCCATATGTTTGTCCTGTTCTAAAGCCACAAAGTGGGGAGGATCATGTGTATGTGTGTGCGCGTGTGCGTACAAGTGCGTGACACTGCGTGTGCATGTTTGAACATTGAACGTGGGCGCTGAGGGATCAGGCCTTCATGCCCTGCCACCCCGTGGCTAACAGTGGTGTGAGTGGGAGTGTTTGTATCTACAGTTTCTGTGATTTCAACCACTTAAACCCTACCATATATGTATGTGACTGCATGGGCCCCCCTGGTCTAGCCTTGGCCCAGTCCTCTTTTCCCTCTACACCAGATTCACTGAGCCGATTCACATTGCAACGTGACACATTTTGAACTTGTCTGAGCTCAGACACGCACCCTCTGTAGACATTTTTAAATCTCAACTCAAGACTCACCTCTTCACTCTTGCTTTTAGTTGAGTTTTAATATGCACGTTCCTACCCTTTCCTGACTGATTTGCTGCATGTGGTGTTTTTATTTGTTTTTATTTATTTTATGTTCTTATATTCAATTTTGTTCTTTGCCATTGTTCTATCATTTTAACTACTTGTGTTTTATTGTATTCTATTTTTGTGTCCTGCCCTGTGAAGCACTTTGAGCTGCATTTATGTATGAAAGGTGCTATACACGCTATAGACTATATACGCTTGTGGCTATGGCTAACCCTACCAGAGCGGCGGTGTGTAACCAATGCCATACAGACTGGAATGCTATGGCTAATGCTACCATACAGACTGGAATGCATTGACGGACATTGCTGGCTCGACTCATGACACTCTTGGTCAAACAAACCATCAAACTAAGACCGCAGTGTCTGTTTCTCATATGAAATGTTTTCAGTACCACTGTGCCTGCGCGTTTACACGTTGATCACGGACGCTGAGGGATCAAGGCCTCGTCCCGCCACCCCGTGGCTAACAGTGCTGAGTGGGAGTGTTTGAATCTACACTTTCTGTGATTTCAGGCCTTCCACCGAGAGGATTGTAAACAGCACTGTGCTTTATTTGGCTCACAGCTTCCTTTCTCATCTGGCCCCACCTACTCCATCTGTGGCTGGAATCAGCAGGGAAACCCTTGTGTTCATTTAAAGCCGATATCAATGAATTAAATGTTATTTTGGCCAATCTGTACATCTTAAAGCAATATAACTAGTACATCTGTAGTTGTTGGAGGTGGTCTCCCTATGACACTGTGATGTCAAATAGGACTTACTGGTCTAGAATTACTGCCTGAAGACAATCAAGCCATTACTGCCTGAAGTTGCAATATGTGGATGGATCTTTGAAGAATTATATAAATTTGGGCTCCCACACATGATGGGATGACCCATGGTTAAAATCCATGGTATCCATGGGAGACCCATGGTTAAAATCCATGGTATCCACTCACACACACACACACACACACACACACACACACACACACACACACACACACACACACACACACACACACACACACTGATTAGTACATACAAATAAAAAAGTAAAAAGGGGGAAATAAATAAAATAGAAGGAAAAGGACGAAAGAATAAAGCAAATTAGACTATTTAAAATGGGGGTAGGTTTCCTATATAGTACTCCAGTGTGTCTAGATGCATTTGGTGTGTCTGTAGCATAATGATATGGTCATACATCTGCATCACAAGCGCTGTAGCGTGTAGACAGCGCATGCCAAGGCATCCAATGTGTCCATTTTCCGGCAGCGTCAATTTTCTGTTGTGTCGTTCGTTTGACTTGCTAGAACAGTGCCTGTTAATTGGGGGGTGATCAGGTGTGATCAAATGGCTAATAAAGGGCGAGGTTCATGTGCATCATGTCAGAACACCATTGTGATGTCAGAACAGGCCAGCTCCATATATGGAGATCCAGGGGTGATCAGTGGCGGTTAATTGGGGGGTGATCAGGTGCATCAATTGGCTAATAAAGGGTGAGCCGCGCATCACTGTGATGTCAGAACAGCATTGTGATGTCAGAGCAGGCCATGCTCCATGAATGGAGTCTGGGCAGGGGCCCTGTCCAGGTGTTTGTGCCGGTTCTGGACAACCGTGGGTCCGACCGACTCGACACCGGACACTGCACTCCCTGTGGTGGTGTGGAACGCATGTGTCGACTTTGAAGTCGGCGGGGCGAGTGGTTCTCGAGTTCGTGGTTGACGGACATACAGAGACGTGGAGTATTTAGATACACTAGAACGGTGCTATTTGGGCGCTGGCCAACTTCGAACGATGCAAGTTGTAAATGCAGGGGCGAACATTCTCGAGTTACGTGGATTACACACACACAGACATACATACAGACAGAGACTTGGTGCATTTAGAGATAGATGTAGATGTTGGAGTAGTTGGCTTATTGATTACAAGCAAAATGCCTGCCAAGTGGGTTCAACCATAGCGCTTCTGTCCTATTGGTTGATGCCTGCCGCTTGGTCAAAGTTCACCACACTTCAGACACGTCGAAACACCATGTCAAAACGCTGCAAACGGACGCTCCAAATATAGCAGCTATACGACGTGTCGTGAGTTATATCTCTATCTATTGTAGCTACTGTACCTTCTGCATTGAGAGAGTGAACTGTCTTCACCAAACAGAAATGACCTCAGTCCATTCTGCTACACTTATAGCCTATACTATTCAACATAGTAGGCCTACTGCACTTTGTCGTCAGTCTATTGGTCACTGTCAGTCATTCCCACTTAGATCATCTATATGGAATGGAAATTGACTGTCAAATGTCACAGTCTCCACTAGTCTATGACGTTTTCCCTGACATGTCTCAATACCCCGTCCCCTTCTCTAGTTCTCCAGTTGTTGGGAAGGAATGCCTCTCCTGTAGATGTCTAGAGGCTGTCCAGATGATTGATCAGGTGACAAAGACACTAGAGCCATGTCTACCCTGTGTGTGTGCGCGTGCGTGCGTACAGTATGTGCATACATGTGTGTGTCAGTGTGACATTGCTATGGAGACACCAGGACACTTGGCACCACACTGACATACTGTATGAACACAACAATCTACCACAAGCACTACTGCTGCAAAGGTTAATCCAACTAATCAGTTCATATATCAGTTAAATAAAAAAGTAATTGATTTTTTATAGCTTTTTGATAGATTGATATAGATTTTGGGAGTGAAAACTGAAATTTCAGTAGAAATCAACAATATTTAAGCATCCGTAGCATCTACAAGTTCACATACATTGTGAGTGGTTGTACTGTATACCGGTATGTTGTCGTGAAATAGGACTATAATGTAGTCAAACTAATTGATTTAGAATTTCTTTATAAAAAAACGATTCTCGATTATTTGATTGATCAAGAGGAATAAATAATTGCTAAGAAAAGAAACCAAAACAAATCCAAATCAATGTCTCAATGATAATAAATGATTGAATCTTGAAGCTAGCTAACAAACACATCCCACTCCTCAAGTTCCACTCAGTGGACCTGCTGTGTCTAATCTGCGTATGCTTCATCTTTTCTGTGCGATAAATGATACGGTAGACCGACCGACATGTCAGGTAACACCCCTGCGTCTGACATTTTCATTTCTCCACCGTTTCTGAGGCGTACAGGTGTGTTGACGATTCACCACAGCGACCTCTTTGAACCTCCACAGCTTTCCTACCATAGGGAGGGCGGGAGGGAGCGGGAAAAGGGTGGTGAAAATAAGAGCTAAAACACAATTTCAGGCGCTTGTGTAACAAACTGCAAGAAGAAACATGATATCTGTGTGCATTTTCCTCTTGGGAGACGTCCAATGTTGAGGCGTTTTGATGCTCGTGTCCTTATTGGTTGTGATATGCTTCTGTGTATACATAGCTCGTCTCCATTGGCAGACCTCCCCTCTCCGGCTGCACTTTTTTTTCTTTCTCTCAAAGAAATATTTGTTCGAGGGGTTGAATTAGAGCTCGAATAAGCATCAATAGGCCTGGGGTTTTGGCACGAGGCCACTGAACTCATCTAGTCCTGGCATTTATCCTCCTCTGTAGGAGCGCGGACCACAGTGGCCTGTGTCACAAGACCTCCCTTCGGATGTAATTACGTTTTAACAGGAAAATAATCACGTTCGAGCAGCAGGGGTGAAATTGTCACAGGGAAAATAGATTCCCTTTTAACGCTCCGTCTCGTAACACCCCGATGAATACTGAAACAAGTTGGTGGCACCATATAGTGCAATGAATATTTCTGGGGTGAGAGGGAAGTCTGTGGTCTTCACATCTTTTATTCCATGCTGCGACTTGTGAAAAGAACCCAGAATTAGAAATAAGTGCTTCCTTTTCCTCTCATGCTGATGATCAGTGTCCAGACTTCTGGCACTACAGTATGACTTTAAACCACTTAAACCCCATATGGTTGAACGGAGTCCCTCAGGGCTCTATAGACTCGTCTAAAACATATTGTTTCTGTCACAACAGAAACACAAAGATATGTTACAAATGAACGTGTAAACAAAACAAAACCTGTGCAGAGAAAGTGTACACAGTCAACATACCAACCAACAGCATTTATAAAAACATGCAAGCGCTGCTTGAAGCAGTAGGCTGCTGCTTCAGCAGATCTGACTGATTGCGGGAGAAGGCTCCAGAGTGAGGGGGCTGAAATAGTGAAAACATGGATATAATATTTAGGACGGATAAAATTAAATGCAGAAAAGTACACAGGCGTGTGTGTGTGTGTGTGTGTGTGTTTGTGTTTGGGGGGGGGGGGGGGGGGGAGGCAGTGCTATATGATCAATGCCCTGCCTCGCTCCATCTCTTTCTCATTCTTCTGTCCTCCCTCAGTCTAATGGCATGCAGCCCTGCTATTTCCCTGACGGGCGCCTCAGGTCCACTCCATCCCACCCACAAACACACCATGTCCCGGACACGTTGTGCGTTGGTGGGCCTGTCGGAATGAAAACTATCCTGGGACTTCAGGCTAATCTATATACATGGTCGAATGACATGTCATATGATACATAAGTGTCGATGCAATGCAATGCTTCTTTTTCTGGCGAGACCGAACCACCGACGTCGAGGGGAAAGGGAGCGTGGAGACACTATGGAGGAAACATTATTAAAGTTTGAGGCCGGTTGAGTATAACATAAAGTGACTTCTATCATAATATAGTGCACGTATACCCGGAACACTCCCTATATCCTCTGGGGTTTCCTGTCGGAGCGTTCCTGAAGAGCTTCAAACCAGTAAATCTGAGAATGGAAAAATAATTCCTGTCGGCCTGAATGGCTCCCATTCAGCCAGTCGGGAGATACCGCTGGTTAAGTGCTGCTTTGTGTATAGCTGCTGGAAATGGTGGTCGAAATCACATTGCCGATTAGGTGATTTCCAGCACAATGTCCAGCATGGCCAGGCAGGTATAGGAAGATAAACCAGCAACACAATAACAAGGAGCGCACAACTCATCGTCACTGTCGGGTGAAAACCTTTGAATGTCCAAAAACCTTTTGTATGAAATGGAAAAAATAATCTGTGTTCCAGTGGATCCAATGTAGGCCTATATTATTTAGTCAGGAGAACTCAGAAGCTCTTGTTACTACGTTTGAATAGAGGGTATGCAATATGCATGTGACATCATCATCAAACCCGGAAGTTATGCAGGAATACTTATTGAGTGGCAAATAACTACTTTCTGGCCTTGACAGCCCATGCATCCAAACAGAAAATCTGGTTGCATTAAACAACGTTAAACAATGTTAAACTCGCTTTGCCACTCCATTTCCATTAACTTTATGCATGAGCATACCCTCTATTGATGTCAAACGTATAGAGAAAATACTGTAGCTGATCTTATGCGACGCGGCGCATAGCATGAGATCACTCTTGTACAACAACGCATATACACTAAACGTAAAACGAGGAATTATGGAGATAAGGTTTCCGCCCGAGAGCAACGTAATATTGTGATTGACCTACCGGTATGCTGTGTTTTCATGAGATTGAACGAGCAGCAAGCAAGCATTGGAAGGGTGTTTGTGGATGTTGTGCGGGTTGTTAAGGTAACAGCTGATGTGGTTTCAGATACGTCTGCCCCCAACTTTCGATAGCCTATAGGTAGGCCTACTCCAGGGCTGCCGGTGGCAGTTCAGCATGACACTGAGACTGAATTTAGCACATTGTTATCTTTATATATTGTGTGATGCTTGATTGATTGATTGTTGACTCCATTGTAGGGAGCAACTACCAGCTGTGGGTTTGTGTAGGGGACATGCCAACATTGGTTTTGGTAGAGTACTCTGGTTATTATTCATTATATTATATGTGGATAATTTATAGTACTATGTGACACTGCTATGTGACACTTTAAATGTGTGTATTGAGAAATGTAATGTCTCTGGACATAGTGAATTTAACTGGTGTAATTGTGGATTCAATTCAGGTTTGGTATGGTCCAGTGGGAGGGGCTTAGCCTATATAAGTAGGGAGACCTGCCATAATGCCATTCCAAATCAGTCAACGTAGGACTGTGGAGGTGCAAGGACATGGGGGCCAATCTGTCCAGTAAATATTTGTAGATACTTTTGTACGTTTTCGTCACTGTGTAGAAGGGTGAATAAAGTAAAACACTTCTCTGCAACAGGTACTCTCCTTGTCAGTATTTTCCAGTTTTGGGCAGTTTTCTTCTAGCTGTGCCTTTCGACAACACGACCCACACTAGGTCAAAGTGTGACACTGTCACATTTCATCTTCCATTTAATCATTTGTCTCTCTCTCTCCCTGACTCTCCGAAGTAAAGGGCAGCATAGAAGCTTAAGCTGTGGCCAAGGCGCAGCTAGAAGGGGAAAGAGGCACACCGTCTACATAATGAGACACTGCGGTGTGACAGGAGAGCTACTGTTGCAGAGCTCAAGAAAGCCCCTGATGCTATAGGCACGAGGGAGTGGAGGGCAGCGACCAAGGAGTCCTTAATTTATAGTTGCGTGTGGGTGTCGCACAACGGAAATCACAAGCTCACAATGTGTCAGGTGACATGTTGTGAGCTTGTAGATCTGCTGCTTTCAGTGCATGGTCACTGGCACGCAACTAACTAGCCTATGAATCAGGCTTTACACTGCTTTCACGTATTTGGCCATTCTAACGCTCTCTCTGTATCAACTCCATCTTTATCTGCTGCTTCAGCCATAGACAAACACTGCCACATGTAGAGCTTTCATTTGTTTATGTGAGGTGGCAGTTTCTGTTAGGCCAAACACTACAGATATGCATCTGTGTGTGTGTGTGTGTGTGTGTGTGTGTGTGTGTGTGCGCGCGGGCAGGCGTGTGTGTGTGTGTGTGTGTGTGTGCGGGCAGGCGTGCGTGCGTGCGTGTGGCTATTACTGGACGGGAAAGGGGTCAGTGTTTATCCTCATCGTGAGTCAACTTCCCCCACAGACTGTAATGGGTGCAACACACTTCCTGACTTCCACACTTGCACTGCAATGAACTGACACACAGCCACAGGGGTCCAAGGAATGGCACATTCTCTATTCAAAGATTATGTCATCAGCCCAATGACAACTCCAGTCCAGTGGCCAGGAGTCCACGCCCACCCAGACACACAGATGTGTGCACTGATGTGCTCCCAAATGAATACAATGACAGAGAGCAGTAGCAACAGTAGCAGCAGCACACACCACTTTTGTTTTTTGCAGGAACAATACTTTAACGCTGAGTATCTGGCGCCATCTGTAGGCCATAAAAAGATAAGTCAGGCACTATTACTGAGTTTTAACAGTGGACTTACAGTAAATTAAACCTACTCTAAATCTGTCTGAAACTCTGAATACGGAACTCTTCATCACAGTAGTACTCTTGAGTGAAATAAATGGGCACAGACACGCTGTGGCCGCACCAGCACGTACAGTACTAAAAGAAATGTATGAAACGACAAACGGAATGACAGCATGTGGTGTATATAGCACACCCGTGTGTGTGTGTGTGTGTGTGTGTGTGTGTGTGTGTGTGTGTGTGTGTGTGTGTGTGTGTGTGTGTGTGTGTGTGTGTGCGTGTGTGTGTGTGTGTGTGTGTGTGTGTATGAGTCACCCCATTCACCATGGGTCTCCCTGTCCTTTGCACCAGTCCCCTCCCTGTGTAATGTGCATAGTGAACAGCCTTGCAGCAAGCTTACATTTTCCTAAAACATTTAAACTGGCCGATTGGAAAGTTTTAAAATGAACCCAAACACAGGTTTGCATTTAGAACAGGGTTGTCTCTCACAGGGTTGTCTTTTGTGTATTATATCCAAATGGCACAGTTCCATGTGCCTGCATTTATGTTTTCTTACCATGAATAGGTTTGGATTCATTTTCAGTGTGGATGGAGTGACATGAGAGCGGGAGGAGAAAAGGTCAGAGGATTAATGTTGTTAAATATTTTTGCTTTGAAAGTACATTTCGGCCTCAAATTATGTTACTTCTTTTAACTACTTAAGTACTTACGTCTTATTTTATTGCGACCAAAGGTCGCAGTTAACTATGGGATTGTGCGTTTTTCGTCACTCAAAATCCCCATAGATAGGGAAAGCCCCCATATATTGTTCCCAGGTCTCGTGACATCACTATGACATCATCAGGCCGTCGTTTTTCCTCTTTTGACTGATACCTGTCCATTTAAACTCTAGACGGGCCTGCCCCAAAGTTATCTGTGCATGGCAGAACTAGAGTTCTCAACAGGCCCGAAAATTAAGGCCTGGCCCTACCTGGGCCCTCATCAAACCCTGTACACTGAAGACATGCCCCCGCTGCCACCCTTAGGTCTCCATATATGGAGCTGACCTGTTCTGACATTCCATATGTCGATCTGACCGCATCAAACCCTGTACACTCAAGTCACGCTCCATATATGGCCAGTGCACGCAACCTCGCCCTCAGGCGTCCTACTGGTACTATATACTTTAATAGCGAATATAGCTACAAGCGCACAAGGCACCAGATTGCGACAGAGGAGGACAACTTTGTAAAGACATTATACTTATCTGTGGCTGTGGGAAGCTTTTCATGGTGAGCAGGGGGCCAGACTCCTATTACATTGGAGTCTCCGATTGTCATTAAAATTAGTCCACGTAAAATAAGAGTCACAAGAACGAGAGTCACATTGGTCAGTGGGCGAGACACCATGGTGGAGCTGGAGCGAGCATTGTACAGCTTCTTGGCTACCGGTAATGTAATCGGTCGTGGAAGGGAGAAACTGAATGACACGCTTCAGGTACTCAGCTGCCCTATTTCCCTCTGTAGGGGGTGGGTGGAGGGGTTGTTGTTCCCTGCATTGTACAATCACATTCACTCATTTACCTCCAATCCCCAAGAGCTCTCAAGTTCAACTTGATTCCCAACCCACCACCAAAGCACCTTAACCACCCTCCTGTGTCATTACTCAACCAATTTCACCCTTTTGACAGATGTTGGACAGACTGACCTGTTCCAGAACCCCTGTAATCAGAGGTCAAGCAGGAATCAATCAAGTGTCCTCTTCACTCAGTAATCATGTGTGTATTGAGTTTTATTTCTTCCTATATCGCTACTTAAAGATAAATTACAAGCATGTTGTAGTATGACCCTGACGAGGGCTTGACAGCCGAAACGCGTTGGTCGTTTTTTAATGCTCTTTGCCGAGCTGATGTAATTTGCCGGTCGAAAACAGGCGGTGGGTCCTATTTGGTCACCGATCTGAGTACGAGGGACGGACACCACAAAAAGACCACCCCCAAAACTCGGTGTGCTACAGTATGCACACGCACACACATGTTCTCTTTTCTTGGGTTTTGCACCTGCCCCCTCAGTGCTCTCTGCACGGCCCTGCTTATTAGCTAAAGATAAAGCACTGGGGTGACACGAGGAGATGGAGATTTCTGAAAGGAGATGATGACTTTCAAGACTGTACTGGTTGAATCCGCCAGCAGCACTCACAACATAGAATGGAATCCATCACACTCCATCACCCACACTCAGACAGGCAGCCAAGCAAGCAAGCAGACATGCACACGAGCACACGTGCACACACACACTCACACACACACACACACACACACACACACACACACACACACACACACACACACACACACACACACACACACACACACACACACACACACACACACACACACGTGTTAGGTTTGCATGCCATGTGTTCTAAATAAAAAAAGCGCAATCAATTGTGTTCTTTTCCATGTCTGGTGGTGGTAGGGAACCCTATCCTCCCCAACTGCACCTGTTCCTCCCACCCTGCTTCCCGTCACACTCTCATGAGCACAGCTACAAATTAAAATTCCTCCTAGACAGATTTAGGGAAATCAAACACCAAGCATCGGCACAAAAACAGGGAAAACGGGGAAAAAAGGATGAGCAATTGGAGGCATGGAAGATGAAGATGGGTCTTGCGATTAACCCCTTGCTTATTGGATGGTTGTAGATCACTGGTTGTCAGCATGCGTTTAGGAACAACTGAAACACAGGAAGGGGAGGTTGCGAGGCTTCGCTTCCTGCTGCTATGAAAACAACCTTTTCTCCTGCAAGCCTCCACTGGCAATCGTGTCAGAAGTGTGAGAAAGAATCAAGACAGATAAATCACAGGCGTTTAATGCAATGTATAGGATTAGAACTCACATGCCCAGTCAAATACAACATAGCCTATATCGTCGTTAAACCTTGCTATAAATGTAATCCAGCCCAAATGCACATTTCGTGTGCGTGCGCCTGTGTGTGTCGAGATTGTGCTTTTGAGAGCCGGTGAGAAAATCTCACTGTGTGCAGAGACGTACAGAGGTGCGTTAACAAGTTGTTCCAGAAGGCTTCCACTTGAATGACATGGTGGTGCAGAGCCACGTAGCCATGCTGGTATGGGTGGAGATCACAGGTGTTAAAAGAGTAGATGGTAGTCATCTCAGCCGTGCTGGGTGGCATATAAATACTTTATTGTATGACCATACAATAGCTAATTAAACAAAACTGTTATTTTAGCCAACAACAGGGTTGAATGATGACCTGAGGCGCCTGAATAATCAGTGTAGAAATCTACTACTGGAAATGTTGAAAAGTTATGAGATTCCTCCCATGTGTTCCATTTGTGTGGCTCCTTTTCTGAGAAAGGATATTCTAGGCACATAATACTGTAGGCTATATCAGAAGGGATGACTGTGTCATCCTATACGGAAAGGCAGGTAATGTATTCATGGTGAGGTGTTTACAGTATGGAAGTACTGTTTGTGTTTATGGTGAGGCTAGGGGCAGCCAGTGGTACCAGGATGTGGACTGTGGGCTGAGGGAGGGAAAGAGGGATTGATGTGGGCCCAGGGATGGAGAAGAGGGATGGAATGAATGAAGGTGTATAGAGAGAGGGAAAGGGGATTTTGTTCATTTCTTAGAGGAGAGCCGCTGTTTGTGTGTGTGCATTTTACTTGCCTTCACACGCTTTTCCAACAAGAGGAATATGGGTTGTCAGCAGCTGCATGGCACTCAACTCCTGTAACCATGCCCAGGCAGTCATATATATTCAACTGTATAATTAAATAGACAAAAGGGGAGGTTCAGTTCAGGTCAGGCAGGGTGGCAGTCTTTTGACATAATAAAGGTTGTTCTCAATATTTCAACTTTTCATGTTCTTTTCTTCTTTTCTTTTCTTTTTTGAAAACTATGGCATATCAGATATACGATACGATACATCCTCACATGCATCCCTTAAAAGTGAGGATGAAATACTTATATATACACAGCCGTGGATCCTGTCTGGTATAGTGGCCTACTAGTCCGGGAGCCGTGGGGGTGAACGTGGTTTAGTCAAATAAAGTTTTTTTTCTCGACAGATTCTTGTAGCTTGGGGTCACCTCTTAAGAATTCATCCCAGTGATATCCCTTGAGCATTTTTGAGTAATGCAACCACTCCTCAGTGTGCTATGTGTGTGGCTGTGTCCCGTGTTGTAGTGGTACTTTTAGAAGTGGGGGGACGCCCCATAAGACACGACAACTCAAAAAACATGTTTTTCATGCCCAAAAAATAATTTAGACATTAGAGAAGTGGGGGGAGGGAGCTCCCCCGTGTCCTGCCCCCCCCCCCCCACTACACCACTGGCTGTCTGGCTGTGTCCCTGGGTCTGTCTGTCCCTGTGTCCCTGGGTCTGTCTGTCCCTGTGTCCCTGGGTTTGTCTGTCCCTGTGTCCCTGGGTCTGTCTGTCCCTGGGTCTGTCTGTCCCTGTGTCCCTGGCTGTGTCCGAGCACGAAAATAGCGTTATATACAGTACAGTACAGTACAGTACAGTACAGTACAGTACAGTACAGTACAGTACAGTACAGTACAGTACAGTACAGTACAGTACAGTACAGTACAGTCTCACAGACTTCACATGAACGTGCACCAAAGTCAGTGAGGGCTCATTGAGTCAGCAAGGGAGCGGATTGGAATTGGGCCTATATAATCCAACTCCCTTTGACCCTTTCACGTGAACGGCATGCATGTCATTTTCAGTTCCGCCAGCAGTTGGCGCCAGATAACCATTTGATATGACCTCTGTACTGTAGGCTGTAGGGTAAGATATATAGATATAAATAACATATCATTACAAGAACCACAATGTAAAATAATATAAGAATAAATAATAATATAACCCATATACAAATGTGAAAAAGCAGTATTAAGATGCTGATATTGATTTTGTATTCATCTCTAGGGCCCCAAATCACACCTCAGAAAGCAAGTCTATTTCAACACAAAGTGTTTTTTGACTGCAGTCATATTTTGACAGTAGAAACTGCGCCTGTCATACTTTCACCCCTCCCTATCTAATGATACTGGAGTGGACAGTATGTTTATATTCAATTTTTATCCATAGGGCCCCAAACCACACCTATATAAGAGATGCAGAAATTAACTAGAAAAAGTGCCCTTCTGGGCACAGGTCTCCACCAGGAGGATAGGAGAGTGTGTGTGTGTGCGCGTGTGCGTGTGCGTGTGTGAGACGCAACTTGGCCTGTTGTAGCACCACCATGAGGCTGATTTGAAAACTGTCAAGTGGCATTTCTTCCTCAGCCTATAGTGGGAATGGGCATGCACATATCCGTGCGTAACTGATCTGACAGTGCCAGTTCCTCTCCGACGCTGATGTGCTACTATCACTTCAATGTCCACAACTTCAGTTATGATATTTAGCGTGGTGACTTCTCCTTAATTGCACCAGCCATCCAAATACACTTTCCAGTGCAACTATAGACCTTCATTCAGTCTCTCCATTTTTCCTGTGACCATTTTCCAATATTGGTCTCCGCTATAGGACTCCTAATTCCACTGCATCCATCCCTATGATGGGTACATCTGCTATGGGCATTCCTTTTTCTTCCAAGTCCCTCCGTATCTTTCCGTTTAGCGCTTTAATCATAGAAGAGCTCAACTTGGGTGTTTCCAATAAATGGACATCAATGCTTTGATTGTTCTTAATATTTCTCAAACGAGCTTTCACTTTCCTGCAGGTAATTCTCTGGGGTTTTGGAACCAAACACGTATATTCAACGTTTCTTTATAGAAAGCACAAGTGTCACGGGGGGGGGGGGGGGGGGGGGGGGCGCACGGTGGCACAGTTGGTACTGGTAGTGCTGTCGCCTCACAGCTAGAAGGTCCTGGGTTCGATTCCCGCTGGGACGCTGTGGGCACTGGCGGCGTGTTCCCTCCTCCGCGTCATCAGTGCCCATACCCGAGGCGGGGGTTGGCGAAAGGGCCTTTCTGTGTGGAGTTTGCATGTTCTCCCCGTGTCCCCTATAGGGTAGATACCCTCACAACATGCAGTAATCCAGGTCTCTAAAACTACCTCCCCCATGGGGGAGCCTGATGGAGGGGAAAGGAACTGGTCGGAATAACGTGTCCCTTCCACGCGCTACGTCCGGCCGGGGGAATTCCCCCCTGTCAGGTGAAAAGAAGCAGCTTGGACTCCTCATGCATAGAAGGAGGCATGAGGTCAGTCCGCTGCCCCCCCCCCCCCCCCCCCCCCCCCCCAGGTTGGCAGAGGAAGTGTAGCGCCCAGGATTACATTAGATAATTGGCACTGGGTGAAAAGAAAAACCTGGGTTACAAAATCGTGGGATAAAAATTTAGTAAAAAAAAAAAGAAAGTGTGTCTATTTCAAACACAACGTGTTTTTTTACCTGGGGCGCTGCAGTCATATTTTAACAGCAGAACCCCCCCCCCCCCTATCTAATTATTGGACAGTATTAGGATGTTGATATGATATTGATTTTGTATATCCATCTTTAGGGTCACAAATCATACCCTAGAGATGTCTATTTCTATTTCAAACAGAAACGGCCTGTCATAATTTCACCCCCTCCCTATCTCTAATCGGTTTGAACAACGTCCACATGCGCAGTAGAACCATGAAGTGAAAATGTGTCACTGTGCCTGCGATTTGTGTGTGTGTGTGTGTGTGTGTGTGTGTGTGTGTGTGTGTGTGTGTGTGTGTGGTGATGCGGTGATGCTGTCGCGGTGATGATGCTGAGCCGAGTGTAGAGGCTAGCTTGCTACTGTGTAGGCTACATTGCTTGCTGCAGTGCAATTGAACCGGTTGTCAACTCAACAGACCGGCCAGGAGGATGGTCATCTTTGCTGCTCCTTTAGGATCATGTAGATGTATAATTAGGCCTATGCGGCACACTGAGCATTCTGACGAGTTTCATTCATCTCGTGTATAGCAGCTCACAACCTCAGCCTGACGACCCAAAAGCAGAAGTTTTTATTTGACTTGAAATTACGAATGACGATCAACTAATATTGGATTGGTCTTGACATTGTTGTCTCCGCTATACACCGGTTCATCATGTTACAGCTGGGAGATGAGCTGCTGTATTTTTCCGTGCTGTTTCTGCTGGTGCTGATGGGGACACGGAGCGCCCTGGGCGCGTCCGCCAGCACTGCGTCCCTGTACGTTTTTGTGGTGATGTTTCGGTTCCCTCAGGTTCCATCGGATCAAGCCAGCCGGGTACTGCGGCCCAATGGCGCATTGAGCGCCGTGCCCGTGTTGGCGCGATGCGCCGGCAGTCACGATGCTCCAGAAAACACCATTGCCGCAATCAGAGAGGTGAGGTAGGCAGAGACAGAGAGTGATGCGGGCATTTTGTTATTCTTATAATTATGATGAGCCACTGTGGAAATTATTAGTTTATTATTACAACAATATACCACTATCCATAGGCTACTTGTAGCTCTGTGACAGAGCTACAAGTAGCCTATTGGCTAAATGTAACTGAACCTGTCTATGCGTCAAGTTGACGCATAGATCAGGTTCAGTTACATTTAGCCAATATTTAAAAAATAATGATGCCACTCTATAGCTACAGTATAAGCAGAGTGTTTTTCTGGATTTTATACCTTTCTTCTTGGACTGTACCGTATTCTGCAATCTGTTAATAACATTTTCAATCAATCAATCCAAGTCCCCCGTCCTCCCTCCCTCTCCCCCTCCCTCCCTCTCTCTCTCTCTCTCTCTCTCTCTCTCTCTCTCTCTCTCTCTCTCTCTCTCTCTCTCTCTCTCAGAAATCAATACAATTCAAATGGGCTTTATTGGCATGAGAAAACATGGTTACATTGCCAAAGCAAAAGTAGAACAAAACATTCAAAACAAATTAATATTATATACAATTAAAAGAGAATAAAGAAATGTGTAAACATTGCAAGAGAATAACAATTGTGCATTACGGTATGTAGGAATTTAGGAAAGGTCACCTTTGAAACAAATGGCAGCAATATTTCAGTGTTTTGCATTTGCTTGGTATAAAATCTCTCTCTCTCTCTCCCCTCCCCTTTCTCTCTCTCAGGCCAGTAGGAACGGGGCCACTGGGGTAGAGTTGGACCTGGGCTTCACGGCCGATGGCGTGCCGGTGCTGATGCATGATGAGACGGTGGACCGCACCACCAATGGCTCTGGAGCGGTCAGCAAGCTGCAGCTGGCCCAGCTCAGGAGGCTGGACGCTGCAGCCCGCCACAGGCTGAGGTAGGTTCTGGAGCCGTCAGGAGGCTGGACGCTGGCTTGTACTTTAATCATTTCCAATTTCCAGTTTCCAGTTCCACTTTTACTCCACTAGATTTATTTGAAAACTTTAGTTACTAGATTTTCATTATTCATTATTATTATTATTATTATTAAAAAATAATAAAAACATGCATTACCCGCTTCAGCCCAATATACATTTTGGCCATTTGAAAATAGCCAATCTACAAGCTCACTATAGTTTAAGTTTAGGCATGGTGCTAAATCTAAATGTTTGTTCTTTTGCCTTTGTAAATGTATTTAAAGGTTTTTGTTCTCTTCTTCTTCAGTCAGCCGGTCCAGGATAGCACATTTATTTTGTACTTTTATTCAGGCAGGAATAAGCGACATACAAAACACAGGCCTTCTTCTGTCGTATGTCCTTAGACCAGATCCGTTGCAGCAAGCCAGTCCAGTGTGTCATTGTCTAGGTCAATTAACCCACGATTCGGTGGCCGGTATATATGGGGCAGCTGGTCAGCACGTGTTCCACAGTCTGTAATGGGTCCCCACATTCGCAGTGGGCAATTTCTATGTGAGACCCCATTTCTGCATTGCTGCTGCACCAAAACGTCTGACACCTGTCCTCAGGCGAAAAAACACAGGTGTAATCAATAGTATGCGATTGAAACACAGAGGACATGGCAGGCTCAATAAGCAAACAAGAGTCAAATGACACAAAGCAATGACAACTCCTCTTTAAGGTTTGCTACAAATAATGATCTGTCTGCAGACATTTCCCAGCAGAATGGGACATTTGGGGGGGAATGAACAAGGAAGGACAAGCTAAACTCTGTTTGAATCAAGAATGAACAGGAGTTAAAGGTTTTATGACATTCATTTTCATTTATTTTTATTTTTATTTTTTATTTTAGGTTTTATGACCTCAATTACACCCAAAAAACCTGAACTTTGAACATTCAGTGGATTTTCTGTGGTCTGAAGTTTTCTTTGGGGTTTGGAAGCCTTTTGAGCTACAATGAAAACAGGCAAAACAGTGAAAACAGTGACATCTGCTGGCAAATCCCATTGACATATATGGGATTTGCAGGATCTTACATCACAAACTGCCGGCAAATCAGAGCACCTGTTTGAGCCAGAAAACCCCAGATCACAGAAAATCTACTGAATGTTAAAAGTTCATGTTTTTTGGGTGCAATTGAGATTAGAAAACCTAAAAAAAATAAGAACAATTCCAAAACCTTTTTTTTAATGTCACAATCCCTTTAACTTTAGTGGAGAGACACTACGTCCAATACAGCAGACCCATAGAAATGCAGGGGTGCATGTGTTTGGTCCGAAGTATTAACAGTCCTACAGTCATGAGTCCGACACCCTACCCAAAACCTAACCTCACAGGAAGCCACGGGTGAGTTTTAACCCGCCACGGGTTAGTTTTAACCGGCAGAGCATGTCGGGAGCCACAAGTGAGTTTTAACCCGCAGCACGGGTTAGTTGTAACCGGCAGAGCATGTCGGGAGAAATGGTGTTGTCGGACTAATGCCTGTCGGACTGTTGGTATGTATGTCTAACAAAATGTAACATGCTTATTATGTACTTCCCTGTTCCCTTGCCTGCAGGGAGAAATTCAGTGGAGAAAAGGTTCCCACTCTGCAGGAGGCCATCAAGGAATGCATCAAACACCAGCTGACCATCTTTTTTGATGTGAAAGATGATCCTGATAAGGTACTACATTAATGTACAATGATGACCGGGCGGGCATGCAGCACTTTTCAGAATACAGTGGGGCTGGTGATTTTTTTACTAGATGACTGTATACTTGTGATGTACGAGAAATGATGGCACTTAAAAGCCAGCTGTTAGACACTAAACCAACAGACATTCTCAGTGGAACGGATAACAAAGTCTCAGCTGTCTACAACAGTTGTTCTACTTCTAAGTGGGAATTCACTAGCCTGCTCCTAGCCATGTGCCTCACTCATGGTTCCTCTCGTGTTACCAAACACATTTTCATAATCAGCCTATTCTCATGCTTAATTGGACAAAAACACAACATTCTGCCGTACAGAAGCCTTGTCTGTGAAGTGATAACGTTTTCCCATTATCTTGTGTTTGGCCAGGCTGCCTCAGCACTCAGCGAGATGTATAAGAAGTACCCTGTCCTTTATAACTCAAGCATCGTTTGCTCCTTTGAACCCAAAGTCATCTACAAGGTGGGTTTGCTATAGTTAAAGCCCTTGGCCTTCATCCACGGGAAATTAAAACAATTAACAGTTCACAAACACAAAGCCAGTGGAGGGGGGGTTGTCACTGTTAACTCTTACAGGTTGGTGCCCTGTTCAGCATGGAGCATTTAGGTGAAAAAAAGTGGCTGGGAACATCACGTGTCTGAGGACACACTTGGTTATACCCTCCCCAAAACCAACAGTGACAGGGACTACAAAAAACATCCAATTGTTGCATTTTTCGAGTATGACTATGACTATGACTGAAGGCCTTTTGGGGCAGTTATTTTTTTTTCTCTGCATGTAATAGCATGATTGTTTCATCCACCTAACCTGGTGACACCATGACCTTCTGAACTTTGCCGTGTCGTGTCTCTCAGATGCGTCAGGCTGACCCCAAGGTCGTCACCGCCCTGGCCCACCGGCCCTGGAGTCTGAGTCGCCACGTCGACGGCACGCCGCGCTCACTGTCGTCGTGGAGTCAGTTCTGCACGGCGGCTCTGGACGTGCTGCTGGACTGGGCCCACCACCACCTGCTGTGGCGCCTGTGCGGCATCTCTGCCTTCCTCGTGCAGAAGGACTTCATCTCACTGTAGGTGCAGGGCTGGGGGTGGGATGATGATCAGTGGTGGGGGAAGAAACGCAGTACTCCAATGTTTTACCCCATTCTGACCTGAGATCAGATTCTGAAAACGTCTTCTACATCCTGACAGTTTTCTGAAAAAGCCATGTTTCTATGTCAGTCGTTCTTCGATTTTTCACAAATAGCAGACCTACAAGCTCGTAGCGCGCCACTCGGTGGCGTGCTATGAGCTTGTAGATCTGCTATTTTTCTTTTTTTGTCTCCACCAGGCCGAAGGCATGGGGGGAGAGTATGTTTTGCACTCCGTCCGTGTGTCCGTGAGCAGCTAATCTCCGGCACCGTTAACCTGGTCGATGCCAAATTTTGCACACACACTCCCTGGATGCCAACGATGAACCTCTGCCCCAAATTTCCAGAACGGCCTGTTATAGCGCCACCAGGAGGCCGCTTTGTGCAAAACAAGTTTTTGCACAGTACACCTACAGATTTTGTCCAAACATCGCGCAAATTGGTACACAGTCTCTCTAGTTCACATCTGGCTTTTAGAGCGCCACCAGGAGGCCGACTTTTGTAAAACACATTTTTGGATATTACTCCTCCGGATTTTGTCCAAAAATCCCGCAAATCGTTACACAGTATCTCCATAGTCATGTGCTCAAGACGGATGTGTCTGATATTTCATATTCCATCCTTATTGGCTAACATTGGCTTTCAAATTTTGCAGGATTGGCCTGTTTTGAACAAAAAGCCTCAAATCATGAACGCAGCGTGCAATTTGACGTGAAATCTTTCACGCACTTTCCTACTAGGCTGAGGAATATAGCCCACCCATTTCACATTGGCCTGTTATAGCGCCACCAACAGGTGGATTGTGCATGCGTGCGATCAACACGGATCTGCACCATTTCCCATATTCCATCCTGATTGGCAAAGATTGGAACAAACAAACAAAAAACATGTTTATATTACTCCTAAACATTCCTATCCTCCTGGTGGAGACCTGTGCCCAGAAGGGCACTTTTTCTATTTTAATATATATTTTTATCCCACGATTTTGTAACCCATTTTTCACCCCTGTGTCAATCATCTAAAGTGATCCTGGGCTCTACACACCCTCCACCAACCTAGTCCCCATATATGGGGGACAAGGGGAGAGCAACGGACTTGAACTCATGCTTCCTTCATGCCTGAGTGTCCAAGTTGCTCCTTTACACCTGACAGGGGGGAGTTTCCCTGGTTGGATGTAGCGCATGGAAGGAACACGTTATTCCAACCAGTTCCTTTCCCCTCCATCAGGCTGGCCAGGGGGAGGCTATTTTTCAATAGCTAAAGCATAACGTTATGCTAACACCAAAAGGGGTTCCCGCCCAAAATGGGTTAAGTAAACGTATTAATACTGCAATGTAGAACTATGCTCCGTTACAAGTAGAAGAAGTGCCGGAATTCAAAATGTACTAGTAAAAGTGCAAAAGCATCAAAATGTACTGAAAGTACCAAAGGTATAAAGTACTCACTATGCAGAATGTCCAATTTCAGGTTTTAAAATGTATACAAATATTTTGAAAATGGCAGATCTACAATCTACACCAAATCACTTCACCGAAGAAGATAGCCGATCTGCAAGCTCACATCGCGTGGCATTACGACACTGATATTTTTGCAGAGTGTTTCCGCCAGAATAGCGATGATAGGTTTCAAACGTGTTTTGAAATGCATCTGTTTCACCTTAGCTTTTAAACACTTTAACCATTATATTAAACTTTAGCTATTGAAAAATAGCAGATATACATTTCCATAGTCATAGCGCGCACCAAGTGCCGCACTAGCACTATAAGCTTGTTGATCTGCTATTTTTCTTTTATTGTGAAAATGTGTGCAAATCTTTGAATATAATATATTCTTTCACAGCGAACGTTTTTATCTCATAGGCTATCTTTGCTTCAGGGGGGGGTCCCTGGAACAACATATTTGGAGATGGGGTCGGCGGCTGATTTAAGAAGACATTTGTAGAATCGACCTCAGTCATTCTTCATGGGTTAGTCATTCTTCTGTTCTCCTCTCCCTCTCTCCTGCTTCTGTATTCCCATCTCCTCTTCCACTGGTCTGGGCTGTCCTCCATCCATGAATGAATGAATGAATGAATGAATGAATGAATTCATCCTCTCCTCGTCATCCAGGGACTACGTCCATTACTGGGCGGAGCGAGGGGTGGAGGTGGTGGGCTGGACCGTCAACACAGCTGTGGAAAAGCAGTTCTACCAAGACCTGCTCAAGATCTCCTACATCACTGACAGCCTGCTGGAGGACTGTGACCCCCGCTACTGAACGAACACACACACACACACACACACACACACACACACACACACACACACACACACACACACACACACACACACACACACACACACACACACACACACACACACACACACACACACAACATAGCTGGTAAGGCACTACTTAGATTATACATTTATAATCAAAAGGACCCGGCTTTAGATCATTGCATAATATGAATTAGTCTAAGCTGGCAGGAACGCAGATCAAAGAGTGTGTTTCCCCTTTAAATACTTAAGCCCTATTTTTATACTTTCAGAAGCTTTCCCAATTTATTTGAAAACCTCAGCAAGACATGCCAAGAATAGGGACACTAACCTACATTAACAGGTATGGGCCTTTGAAGGAGACATCCACAGCAAAACACATATACCCTGAATCAGCCTATAATCCTGTCCCAACATCCATGTTGGCCTTGTACTCACACATGCACTGTTTGTCGCCCTCGAGCTGTCGTTCATATACAGAACCTAGCGATAGTTTAGAATTAAGGCCCGGCCCTGGGTTCTGTATGAACAGTGATAAAACGGTGCATGAGTGAGTACCAGAACACTATTAATAGATAATTCGTGGGAAGAGGGGGAAAACGGTTTGGAGCTACTAAAATCCCTGCATTAGAATTTAGACAACTAGCTTTCCACCATTCTAGCTGCATTTTACTATGGGAGGGGTGGGGGAAATGGAGAGCATATGAAACAATTCAAGGCCAACATGTTGGGACTGGGTTAGGCTGATTCAGGGTACTAATTTCTCTAAGGTTCAATGTTCTCATATCACTGCCACCATGCAGCGATAACTCAGGCTCTCCTGGACCAAGGCTTCGGATTACACTAGTACTACCTTAAACATCTTCTACCTACTGTACTGCTCTTTGACAAGCCTTTATTGGTGCATCTTTTAAAGTGACAACAGAACTCATTCCACTGCTATAATGAAGCTATTGAACTCATTTATTTGTAGAACACATTTCAACAAGAAAGAAATGATATCTACGCTTTATTATTTTTAAGTAAGTACATGGTTAAGATCATGTAGTTAAGAAAATAAACATTTCCCATCCTTACTTGTGTGTGTGTGTGTGTGTGTGTACTGTTGTTGTCTGACTGAAGCGTTAATCTGGATTTTCGGTAGTGAGGTGACCACCGAACTACAACATGACGTCACGAGCCGTGGTGAAGAGCAAACCACCGCCACCGCCCCAGGCCTTCTCTCTGTTTTTACTCAGCACCGCTCAATGTTATTTCACCACTATGAATGAGCCTTTAAAAGGAAATGCAGTGTCCTGAAGACGCAATGTTATGTCAGAGCTCAAAACCTCTAGTTGAACAGCAGCCACAAACTGTCTATAAAGAAAATATCAAATGATCATAATGAATGAGGAAATGGTAATATCCTTTAATTCTGTGAGAGAGAGTGTGAGCAAATACCATACCGCACACTGCTTGAGGAAGGTCGCAAAACCGAAACGTTGCTCAATTAATAAAATTGCTCTGAACTAGCAAGTGGCAGTGTGCGGATGTCCCTTCTTCCACATTGTATACTCTTTGTCATCATCGCACCTGCTCCAAATTGCCTGCCGGGTGTGCGGAAGTCTTCTCTCTATAAAAATTGCTATCATACAAATCCATGAACTACTCCCATCGCGACGCATCATGAGCTTGTAGATCAGCTATTTTCAAATGGCCGAAATGTATGGCTGAAGTAGTTAATGTATGTTTTGTAATAATAATTAAAGTAACTAGTAAGTAGTAACTAAAGAAAGTACAATATTTGCCTCTGAGATGTATAATGGAGTAAAAGTAAAAGTACTGGAAATTGGAAATGCTCACAACCAGTATAACAAATAGAAATAGCTCAAACTTGTACCTACGTACAGTACATTTACTTAGGCTATACTTTCCACCACTGGTTATGAATATGACTTTAAATGGGGTGTTTACTTTCAGCATTGACAGCAGACTGATAAAAGCTTGGACACAGTCTGCTAGTTTTCACATGGGGCCGAGAAAGACAATCCTCAAAATTGGGTCCACCATTTTCAATTCATCAGAACATTTAGAGACCTACAAAGTCACTTCAAAAACAAAAAGCAGGTTGCCATTTGACCTTAATTTAAATCTAAAGCGTCCATCATTTACACCTGGCTGTGAAGTTGGAAAGCACATGGGGAAAGTAGAAGTAGTAGTAGTAGTTCTTTTTTGTGGGTCAAAGTAAAATTATACAAAGCAATATGTACCCATATGGGTCTAAAGTTTAATATCATACATGTTGGTGATTTGCCAATGGATAGAACAGGGTCATCCCTATGTTCCCCAGGTTCTATGTTCCCCAGGTTCTATGTTCACCAGGTTTTATGTTCACCAGGTTCTGTTCCCCAGGTTCTATGTTCACCAGGTTCTATGTTCACCAGGTTCTATGTTCCCCAGGTTCTATGTTCCCCAGGTTCTATGTTCCCCAGGTTCTATGTTCACCTGTCAGGGTTACGTCACGCCTACCTAGTCGTGACGTCACCCCAACCCTTTTATAAGGCACTTCGCCAGAACCATTCTCTGTCTGATCATAAATCTTCCAATCTTCAATCAATACTGTATGAGAATCCAAACCTAAACCTGACAACTAAGCTATCTTAACTTGTCCATAAAGATGAACATATCGCCAAGACCTAACTTCACCAAGGAGTTCCACCTGCGTGGTCAGCACTTCCCGCTCCTGTGACGAAGAACCTCTACCAATCCTTACAGTATGATCAGACCAAAATTTCGTCGCAGCGGGAGGAGCTGAGGAATCCTTGCTCTCGCCTTCCCAGGACGAGGTCAAAATCGAACCGCAAGCTGAGGATGACGGTGCTTCCCCTTCCCACCTTTTGAAGCCCTTTTGAAGCCCTTACCTCCCTAGGCCAAGACGGAGAGCGCCTACCAAACCGAGATTTGGTCGCAGCGGAAGACTGCGGGGATTGATAAAGTATTTTCCTTTTCTATTCCATTCCATTTCCATTCCATTCCATTCCATTTTCCCAAACCGGTGGCACTTTCGCCTCCGGGAAGGGCCAAAGATGACTTTATGACTTGCCTCGCCCTCCCCTGGGCGAGGTTCAAATTGAACCGAACGGTGAAGGATATCGTGCCCCCAGGTAGGCTGCTGCGATGTACGACAACCGCCTAAGGACCCTGGCCACGAATCCTCCTACCCATCAGCCTTCCTAGCCTTCCTAGCCTTCCTTCGCCGCTCAGTCTGCCTCGTCAGCCTGTCCGGCTCCTTCGCCGCTCAGCCTGCCTCGTCAGCCTGTCCGGCTCCTTCGCCGCTCAGCCTGCCTCGTCAGCCTGTCCGGCTCCTTCGCCGCTCAGCCTGCCTCGTCAGCCTGTCCGGCTCCTTCGCCGCTCAGCCTGCCTCGTCAGCCTGTCCGGCTTTTCGCCGCTCAGCCTGCCCGGCTCTTCGCCGCTCAGCCTGCCCGGCCCTTCGCCCAGCCTTCCCGGGCTATTCCAGCCTTCAAAGTTGGGCAACTTCCTCCTTACCCATTTCTCGACGAGGTCTACAACGCCAGGCGCACGAGCACTTTGGTTACGCGTGGACGCGTTCCTCGAGGGGGGGTACTGTCAGGGTTACGTCACGCCTACCTAGTCGTGACGTCACCCCAACCCTTTTATAAGGCACTTCGCCAGAACCATTCTCTGTCTGATCATAAATCTTCCAATCTTCAATCAATACTGTATGAGAATCCAAACCTAAACCTGACAACTAAGCTATCTTAACTTGTCCATAAAGATGAACATATCGCCAAGACCTAACTTCACCAAGGAGTTCCACCTGCGTGGGCAGCACTTCCCGCTCCTGTGACGAAGAACCTCTACCAATCCTTACAGTTCACCAGGTTCTATGTTCCCCAGGTTCTATGTTCACCAGGTTCTATGTTCACCAGGTTCTATGTTCTCCAGGTTCTATGTTCCCCAGGTTCTATGTTCCCCAGGTTCTATGTTCCCCAGGTTCTATGCTCACCAGGTTCTATGTTCCCCAGGTATAGCACGCCGTTTTTCATCATTTTTGAGGATTTGAAAAAAATGAAAAAATGAAAAAAACGATGGGTTATAGCCCATCGTTTTTTTTTTTTTAAATCCTCGTTTTTCATCATTTTGTATGTAGGACTAGTAGCATGCCAAAGTTTGTGATATTGCCATAGAGAATGCATTGGGCGTTTAAGTTAAATAACTCAGAAACTATAAAACATTTCAAAGTAAAAAAGTTCCAGCATGTGTCTCCACAGTAAGCTCAATAATAAAAAGTGTGAATGGAGTTTCTAGGTGAAAGTGATTTTTGAGTGCCAATGTCTGCCATTGAGCCCCATTGTAAATTTCAAAGCACTATATTTCTAAAACTATGAAACATTTCAAATATTCCTTTTCAGGCAAACATGTCCACCGTAAGATGAACCTAAGTAGGCTAGAATGGGGTTGCTAGGTTTAAGTATGTAGAACTAGTAGCATGCCAAAGTTTGTGCTATTGCCATAGAGAATGCATTGGGCGTTTAAACATATTTTTTTGTTACACCATCACCAAACATGGGTATATTTTACCCAATATGAAATATTCCATAAGAAAATCAAAATATATTGCAGTAGGCTACAGCAATACATGGCAACTGGAGCTTTACTCTTCTTTAATATTTCGTCATGCCTTTTTACTATAGGCCTACTATAGTAAACACATGTAAAAAACAATGTAATATAAACCATGAAAAGTTGAATCATACACAGTTTTACTGTCATGAAATTAATGAATGAATAAATACATAAATAAATTGTTCGTGTGTTTGTGTTTGTGTGTGTGTGTGTGTGTGTGTGTGCGTGTGTCTGTGTTTGTGTGTGCGTGCGCGCACGTTTGTGCGTGCGGGTGTGTGTGGGGGGGGGGTGTTCCTTGAGCTGCGGTGCACGCGGGATGCAATCAGGTCGCTCACTCACGGCACCCTTTGGTAAAATCAATAACCACACCCACGCCAACACCCACCACGCTGCTGTAGTGTTTGCTACAACAAACCGTTTGTGTTTGTTTTGAAGAATAACTCGTAACATAACATTTAATTGACATGGACATCAGTCAGTGTTTCTACCAGGCTGGTGAAAAACAACAAAAAAACCTTCTACAAGAAGCTGTGGAAACGAAGTCTATCAAACTAAGGTGAGTCACCGTGAGTGTTTGCAGTTGTTGGCTACTGTTAGCGCTAGGCTACTGTTAGCTTATTTAGCTCAGTGGTTTTCATATCAAGGTCCATTAGCCTATTTATTCGGCATTTGAGCCACGGACCACCATTTGATGTGATCATGATAATTACTCAAACCCAAAATACTATATATATTTTTTGGTATGTAGCCTATTAGCCTGTTCATTTTCCATTGATATAATTTCACCATAATAGTATAATAATAATATAATAGTATATATCACCATAAATGTTAATATTAGTAAATTTAAACAGAAGAGAGCTAATTTAATAACCAGTCACTTTTATTGTTTGCGCAGCGCTAGCCCTGGAACATGACTGCCATGATAATTATCATGACAGTCATGCAGTAACTTTGCCCTGTTTTTTGCAGTCGCTGCATTTACAAGATTTCCGTATATATAAACATTCAGATTTCAAATATAAAGTACTCACAAAGTGTCCCACGGGTGTTAGTTAGTAGCAGCGCGAGCGATTAGAATTGCTGCGTCCCGCGTTCTTTAATAAAAAGCATTTTTGTCCGAGCTCTTCGGCTAGTTTTTTCAAACGGGGTTCGTTTGGGAAATCCACAGTTGCACACCGGGAGCGCACTCGCCTATTAGTCTGTATTGGCAGGCCGGTCAGCGTACCTATATCGAACACACCGAGTGCCACCCTCCTCCCGACCGATAGGGGCGCGTAGTTGAAAGCCAATGGCAAAATAACACCTCGGATAAAAATGCTTTTTATTAAACAACGCGGGATGCAGAAATTCTAATCGCTGGCGCTGCTACTAACTAACACCCGTGGGACACTTTGTGAGTACTTTATATTTGAAATGCGAATGTTTATATATTTTAATTATTTGTAAATGTAGCGTCTGCAAAAACCAGGGTGAAGTTGCGTCATGACTCTCGTATGAATACGAGAGTCATGTTTACAGAGCTAGCGCAGTGCAGCATAACAGATGTACAAGTTGTCGACACGGAATGGTATGTACCGTATGGTACACGATGTAAGCTTGTAGATCTGTTTATTTTAACCATGCTTCGCGAATCGCCGCCGCCGCCACGCAAAGTTATGACAAAGCATGCGATGCATGAGACTTCATGCGAGAGTCAACTCGTCCCCTCCTTTTTTCTGTCAGAATCTGTGTGTGTGTGTGTGTGTGGGCGCGCGCGCGCGCTGTTCTCTTTTCTCTCTCTGAAGGTTGCCCCAAAAATTGTAGACAGTAAAATGACGATTTCCAACTACACTACAGTGCAATCGTGGCATTTCTCGCAGATTTGCGTGCAGGGGGGGGGGGGGGGGCTTGAGGATTGATCAAACTCTTGGCTCTGTCCTAGGGTGACCAGATGTCCCTCAGACAGTCCCTCATTTCCAAGACTTTTCAGGCGTCCCACAAATTGAGACCCTGTCCCACATTGTGACTGGCAGGCAATTGCATTAATGTTCAAATGCAAGTTAGTCCCATAATAGTTGGCCTTCTGCTCTCTCATTGTCTCTCCCTGCAAGTGTTTTAAGCATGTTAAAATAGCATAAAAATAAAGCATGATTTTTATGATAGCCAATATTGGGCCTATGGTCGAATATGACATCAAGGCTATTAATAGCAACTCATGTAATAAGTTGCTAACCCGGTACTCCAGTATGGCTTGTGTGGGATAAGTGGGACGGGGTCCCCGTCCCACTCATCCCACACATGTGATACTTCTGTCCCTCAAATGAACAGTTTGGATCTGGTCACCCTACGGTGTCCCAATAAATAATTCGTTCTCAACATGTGGGTCCCCACATGATTTGGCGGTGTCACTTCACTGTCAGTGACAATTTAAGGACTTTTAAGACTTTTATAATACCTCAAAGGTAGAGATGCTCCGATCAGGTTTTTTGGGGCCGATCACCGATCACCGATCACTGGAAACAGTATAGGCCGATACCGATATTGCCGATACCGATCACAGCGTCGTGAAATCCATATTTTTTTCCATTGTGTAGCATATATACTTACTGTATTTTCTACTGTACTCTTCTTACACATCATTGACATTGTAAGTATAAAAATTAGGAGATGAGAAAGTTTTTTTGCAAGCTGAGGCAACGTGCAATATTTCACTCTAGACTCTCTTAGAGACAACTTGGAGGTTACAGAGTAAACTGTAGAGACTCAAAATGCAGTGGTTCCCAAAGTGGGGTCCGTGGACCCCCAGGGGTCCTTGAGGGAGTTCCAGGGGGTCCCCAGCTAAAAGGATAGTTTGGAACCAAATGGACCCGTTTGGGTTAACACTAAACATTGATTTTACAATATAAATTGGGGTCTCAGAGATAGAAGTGGCATTCAATGGGGGTTCGTAGTCAAACTGGGGGTCCTTGAAATTAAACTGGTGGAGAAATTTGAGAATCACTGCTACAATCTTCTTATGGGGGTCCCTGGCATATCTTTTCAAATGGGGGTCCGTGGGCTGATCAGTGTCAATTTGGGGGTCCTTGACGTGAAAAGGTTTGGGAACCACTGTCTTAGAGACAACTTGGAGAGTAAACTGTAGCTTTCTTCTTTCATCAAATACAAAAATATAATAATAATAACATACCGTACATGTTCAGTGCACGGACACAGACAACTGAACATTTCACTGTACAGACTAAAATAAAAAGCAGGCTGCTAGTGTTAGCACTTGTATACTGTATAGGCTCGCTGATCGTTAGCTTAGTGCTTAGATTAGCGTGTAATCTAAGCACTGATTGAACTTCATCTCCGCCTTTAATCTAATTAATTTTTTTATTGACAACGTGAACGAACCCCGACACCAGCGCTGCAAAAATAGACAGATCTACAAGCTCTCAACGCGTAGCGCAGCAGCATGGAGCCGGCACTCCCAGCCTCCAACGGCGCGGGGAGGCAAGAATTCTCCGGGGAGTAGGAGACTTGGCCACTGGGCAGGCTACATGTTGCTGTGGTAGCCACAGCAACATGTAGCCTGCCCAGTGGTTGTGATGTTAGCTTCAAGCTAACAAGCCAAGCTAATAGCTTGGCTTGCATCTGCTTGTCCGTTCCAACTTCACTTCATCTCCACCTGTAACTTATGAGTGCAGTACTTTCATCCGACGGAGCATTGGTCCGAACGACAACCTACCTCTTCCCTCACCCTAACCCTAACCTCCCCCGGGGCAGACACCTAAACCTAACCGCAACCCTCTCCCGACCCGCAGCGCACCTCGGAGCATTGCTCCGTCGGATGATAGTATGCCTCCCGTAACTTATTTCTTATTTTTTCCCTGGCTGCGCAGCTGCGCTACAAACAGACGGATCTACAAGCTCTCAACAGCGACCGGAGCTGCAAAAACAGGCGCTCCCTTAAAGGAGACTTGCCACTGTCCCACTGTCTGTTTTGATCGGGCATTTTGATCGGCAATTTTGATTTATTTTGAGAATCCGATCCGATCCGATACAGGCATGATCGGCCGATCATGATCGGTGGCCGATCGATCGGCGCATCTCTACTCAAAGGCTCTAAAAGAAAAAAATACCATTACTGCATCAAAACATTCAAAAGTAATCAGCAAACCATGCTATAAAAAACTGGTTGGCCAGATTATTAAATCAACAATTGTGAAAATAGCCGAGCTTGTAATTGGCTATTTTCACAATATTGCCACAATTCAAATGAAATGGCAAATATGAAAAGTCAATTGAAATAAGAGAAATGCTTTTTAACCTTCAGATAATTAACGCATTTAAGTGAAAATATAATGCAATAGCATTTACATTTCATCTCCAGGTGTGGTCATTCTATGACAGAATAAAAAAGCAAAAGCAAATAACATAGCTGGCATTTACATTTTCAAATTGGCGTGTGTAGGCCTACTATTTGAAAATGATAATGCAATGCTATTTGCTTTTTCATTTGGTCATAGAATGAGCACACCTAGAGATGAAGCAAAAGCAAATCACATTGCATTTTCCTTTCCTTTGTATTTCCTTTCCGTACACATGCCAATTTGAAAATGAATCTACACCAAACAAGTGATCTGCAAGCTCACATCACACTGCATAACTGTGTTATTCACATGGAATACACATGTAATTCCCTTTGACCTCATGGGGTCATTGAGGGAGTCACCAAGCTAGATGTGACTGTAATGCCCCTGACCAATGAGTAGTGGTCAGGGTGGGCTACATGGGGGGGACCCCTTAATTAAGGCGTTTCGCCAATAGCGTCCAGGAGGGATTACCCTCCAATACGCCTCAACCCCGATCGCGGTGGCGCTCACACACGGAGTGCAAAACATACTCTCTCCCCATGCCTTCAGCCTGGTGGAGACAATGATTTGTTTGGCTTGACAACAGAATGGTTAACAAAAACAGGCTGGGAACTGTATGTTATATGTATATCTTTTATTCATTACTTATTTGTATTTTGTGTGTTGGTTATGTTGACTACTGTTGCAAACCAAAGTGCCTCACGGGGACGTTAAAGCCCATCCAATCTAATCCAGTGACATTGTCTGTGTTTTTTGTTTTGTTTTCCTTTTACAATTTATCATCCATCTGATAAGAACCTTTCAACCCTTATGGAATAGCAAAAACATCTTCCAACAGAGGGTGCTGGATCTCAAATCTCAAAGGCCGCCAACCTTGAGGGCAGGGAACTGCCCATGGTGCTGAACTGTATCAGTAGATCACTTACTTGCATGGCTCAGCTTACACTGGACCGGAGGAAATTAATTGTGAGTGCAATACACACACACACTTACTTGCTTATGGCAGTCCATCGTAGTCGATGATGACTTCATATCTCCCGGGGGTAAGGGAGGGTTTTCAGCGCCTGGCGCGCTCATGCGCCCACATGTGGCGGTTGAGACCAATAGCTGATCCGCACACTTTTCCACACGTGGGGCAGGGGTGTGTTGAGCCTGGGTGGATAGTCCCTGCAAGCGCGCTCATGCCGCTGCCTGCGCTTCTCTGCGCGTCTCAGGGATGTCTTCTCCTCCCAGCGGGAGACACCTGAGTTGCAGGAGGAGCGCCAAGCGTCCCGGTCTACTGCTATCCTTTCCAGGTTTGAGGGTGGAATGTTGCAGCTCTTTAGTAGCATCTTTATGTGGTCCTTGTAGCGCTTCTGTTGGCCTCCTGCAGACCTCTGGCCGGATTGAAGCTGGCTGTAGAGGACCTGTCGAGGAAGACGAGCTGCAGGCATGCGTATCACATGGCCTAACCAGCGGAGCTGTCTGTGTAACAGAAACACCTCCATGCTGGATGAGTTGGTGCGTTCATATATTTCTGCGTAGGTCATGTGGTGCTCCCATGTGATACCCAGGATCCTTCGCAGACAGCGGATGTGGAAAGCCTCCAGAGATCTTATATGCCGTCTGTATGGTGTCCAGGCTTCAGAGCCATACAGTAGTGTTGACACACATACTGCCTGGTACACTGCTGCCTTGGTTGAGGCCTTCAGGTTCTTGTTGGTGAAGACCCGTGATCTTAGGCGACCAAACGCGGCGGAGGCTAAATTTATGCGCGATTGAATGTCTGCGTCAACACACACACACACACACACACATTCTGAAACAAAACAAATGCATGTACAGTATACTATATGCAGTGCCATGTTTATTATGCTAAATTTGCTAAAGAAGAACAACTCACCCACAGACTCTCAGAAATGTGAAAATTATTTCACTATAAAATTATGTTAATTTAAACAAATTCAACTTATGTAAAAAGAAAAAAACAACAACAACATTGAAGCATGGGAGTTATACTCAAAATGGTTTGTGTGAAAATCAATGTACACAATATACCATCACAGACAGTAGCCTAGTCTGCAAAAACAAATGGTAGTGTAGGCAATTTCTCCTGCATGGTCAGATGATGTAATGGTGTCTTGTATATTTAACAGAGCAACTCCTCTCACATCACAACTGGCTTCAGCCACCCTAGTTACCTTAGGTAATTAGAAGGCCTGTCGTGCATCCAGGCCACCCAGTGTGTGCTCATCGCTTTAATGTTTTCACAGGCCGCGAGACAGAGCTTGACGTTGGCGGAGAGGTTGGAGTAGGGGACCCTGCTCTGCAACATGCAACAGTAGCATGCAAAATTTGGCAGTGAGAGTGGCGATCCCGCCACCCACGGCTCGCGGCCCAGGAGGTCGTCGAGTTCTTCGATGACATCAGCCTTCTCCCTGTCGCTACCCTCGCGCAGCTGGAGAAACGCTTTATCGACCCAGTTGTCGACCATTGTGTCGTGGGCCGCGTTCCCGGTGTATAAGTTCATCAGGCGGAACAGGTAGCGTGCCACGTTGCCCTCGCCCTCGATCTTGACAATTGGACTGCTGGCCCCGTCCTGCTCGTAGTTCCAGTTGAAGGCAATGGTCTTCGCCCTACGGACTGTTGGATGGTAGAGCAGAGAGTAAAATAGTCAAGAACTGAGCCAGTCAGTGAAACACAAGAACAACTGCAAGAGTAAAGTCTCAGTTCACTGGAGTGGTTTTGTAAAGTTGAGATAAATCTGCTAGCATACCCACCACCTTTGATTTTACAATATAAATTGGGGTCCCAGAGATAGAAATGCCATTAAATGGGGGCCCATAGCGTAGACTAATGCAAGTCAAACTGGGGGTCCTTGAAATTAAAATGGTTGAGAATCACTGCTAGAGCCATTCAATTCTTGTTCTGGCATATATTTTTCAAATGGGGGTCTGGATAATAAATATCAATAAGTTTGGGAAGCACTGACTTAAATGGTGTAAAAGATCGGTTTCTCCAGATAGGGTAAATTGCCGATCACAGATCGAGTCATTTGGAGTGAATATCGTCCGATTACCAATCGGTAGCCGATTATCGGAGCATCTCTGAGATTAACCTTGTGTTTCTGTGGAGGTTTCCTTAAAGTCACATGTGCTACCACCTTTACACGAAAGGATTGCACCCACTGGTAAAGTCGAACCACACTTCTGAGACTTGTGGTTGTTCCACATACTGCTGTTTTCACTACTAGGCCCTTTCCGAAACCACTCCCTTGACTTGAAGTGCTCTCGGGAGGTTCCCTCGTCAGGAAGTGCCCCTCCAGCTGAATCAAGTTCCCCTGATGAGGGTGCTCAGGGTATAAAACAGTTTAGAAAGGCACTCGCCCTCCTTGTGCAGAAACAGGAAACGTTGCCATGGCACCGCCTATACAAGCGGTAGTAGCTGCGTCAGCTGGCCGTGCTTTCCTCCAACTGCTGCAGATGCTGAATCAAATTTGTTTGATAGGGGTTTATATGTGACCATACATTAACATCCTATAAGGCAAGATTTAAGATAATGTATGGTCACATATAAACCCCTATCAAACAAATTTGCTCAATACCGACAGCCACTCAGCAAGTGGATTCATGAATGCATGAATGTATAGACAATAGGCAAATAATAAAAACTATATCAATTTTCCCACAAAGAAACATATTAGGCTACATCTTGTCCACCATCTTCTCAAAGGCGTCAACAAATATTTTCGTCTCTCCCATCAGCTCCTCGTGCCTTTTCTCCTCCTTCTCAGCATCCTGGATCAGGACATCCAGGACAACGTCAACAGACTTTTTTTTTCTTTGCAGGTGGGGGGCCAGGGGGGGAGAGGTCAACGGAGGATGTTGATACAGGTGTTGATACAGGTGATACAGACGTTGCTGATACAGGTGTTGCTGGCGGTGTCATGGCGGTCGCTGGACCAGGGGGAGCTGGCTTGGACCAGCATGATGCAATTACAACCGGTGGGCTCACGGATGGTTTTGACCCGATTGCATCATGCATGTCCCCCCAAAACACCCATGTTGTTGGGGTTTGTTCCCCCTGGTCCGTCCCAGAGCCGGTCGGGGGGGGTCTTCAGGTTCTACAACAAACACGGACATGAGATCTCTGCAACATCTTCTAGGGGCTATATTCATGTTGTTTTATTTGTTAACTCAAGCGTTCAAGTTGAATAAAAGGTCAATATAGAAAGTAAATGTTATGTATAAACTTTACCTTGTATTTAGTTTTGAGATTCTCCCATTCTTTTAGGCCTGTTTGGGAGTTGGAAGTGGCATCCCCTCGGACCCCTCCATTTGTTTAATGATGAAGCTGTTAGGAAATATCCCAGGGGTTAGTTGAAACGTTTTGCTCAGAATAAATCAATCAATATACGTATGCTACTCTGTGGACCAGTAGCTATTGGCCTAAATACATCATGTCAAGACCTAGAAGCAATAAGCCTAAAATAGGTGAAATTTTTGTGTGGAAGGCACATTAAACTGAACAGCATTTGTTTTATTCATCTCCTTAATTATCAGTGAAGTATGAAAATGTAATTGTTGTTGGTCGAGTGTGACATGTAGGCTACAAAGGTGAGTGTTTGTGGATGGCAAGTTCAACATGGAAATAAATAATACTTACTCCCAAGCTTCTGATGAAGCATTTCTCTTGTTCGATATGAACATGTCGTCATATTTCCCTCTAAGCATTATAGGCGGGTAAAAATATGGTTTGACCCTAAAAAAATTGCAACAAAAGGTTTCTCAACTTTTTTTTGTAGTATTAGGTGTCCTTAAAAACATACTAAAAGTTTACCAAAGTTTGACCACCTGAAAGGTGTTATTTTCAAGATGGCCGCCACCAGTTCTTAAAATACCATTACTCCTCCATTATTCATCCTAGAAAAATAATTTTGGTGTCTAACCCTATGTTTTGGTTATCTAGGAATCCAATTAGCATATTTAAATGATATAAAAGTACAATGATATATTAAAGCAATTGTTTATGTTATAACAGTGTAATAGGACATTTCCCTTTTCTATAATGCCGTACTGCTGTATAGGTGAATTCATCACCATACACAATTCACATTCTGTTGAAGCTTTCAGGAGATTTATTTTGTTACCATAACAATAAGGAATATATTCATTATTACTGGGTGGTACTTTCATGTGACATTTGTAAAAGCATGGCTGCCAAGTGATAGACTGCATGGGAATATTACACACATCATGGAATAAATTTACAGAGAAATGTCTGCCCTTTTTTTTGTAAATGTGTCTGGCAATAATAATAATAAAAATAAGTCCCCTATAAGGGTAGTGGTTCCCAAACTGTGGGCCGGGACAAACATTGTGAAAATAGGCAATCTATAAAAGCTCACAACGCTGAGTGTCTTTGCAGCAAACACACTCAGTCAGTAGAACCAAATGGCCACTTGTCTGGTCTATGGGGAAGATGGACTCCTCAGTGGGGATACAGTGGAGAGAAATGGCCCCTCATGGGCCTAGAGCAGGGGTGTCGAACTCAACTTGGGGCGAGGGCAGCATTGGTCAAAAGATCACTTGATGGGGGCCACAACCAGTTGCGGACGCACGCTCGATGTCTCAGTCAGTCACTGCTATAATCTCTATCTATCTATCTATCTATCTATCTATCCTCAGACCCAGCCAGCCAGCCAGCAAGCCACACACATAGTGCTCAGACCCAGCCAGCCAGCCAGCCACACACATAGTTCTCAGACCCAGCCAGCCAGCAAGCCACACACATAGGCCCTCATTTATCAATCGAGTGTAAAATCTGCCACAAATTCGAGTGCAGGTTTCGTAGTACACCCACGTCTCCACGGCATTTATAAAGTGATCGCAAACAGCTGATCCTTCCTTAATTTCGTTCTCACGTTAATAAATGTCACGGCTGAATTTGATCTGGCACGCCCTAAGAAATCAAGCCTCGCCCTCGTTTTTGCGACCTGAACCACTGCTATACGATCTGGAAACCATGGTTACCGTGCCTTTCTGCCCGCCTCACCCCCCTCTCTCATACACACACACACACACACACACACACACACAGACGCACACAAGCTGCACGCACACGCAACTTGCAAGCCCAACTAACTGGTGTGTTGTTAAATAAATAAACAACGAACACCTGCATGAATTAAATAAAGTTGTAGGCCTACCCTGTCTGTTCCCTCTCACCTCGCTTGCCTTGCTGTCATGTCCACGCACGCACGCACCTACATTAAATAAAGCTGTCTGTTTCTCCTCTCGCTTCGTTTCCCTTGCTGCCCGCCTCACCCCCCGCACACATATCGCAATGTTTCACTGTGTGTTGTTAGTTGTATATTAAATCATTAAAGTATTTTTAATTTAATATACAACAAGATATATTAGTGAACGAAAGCCTAAACCTGTGAACCATAATTAAGGCACACACACGCTGCTGTTTTGCAGGTGCTCCTCCTGTCCAGTGTGTCTGTCTGTCTGTCTGTCTCTCTCTATCACAGTGGTCCGTCCGTGACCAACTGACCATGCACGTTCCGACGTTCGACAGTCTATTTAGATTGCCTCGCAGACGTTAGTCACTGCAGTGGCCGCCGGCCGGGCTGTCAACTGTCATTATATGAATGTGCAGCAAAAACCGTATATAGCCTCATGTGGCTGGTGGTTGCTTGGCTGGGTAATATACCTATATATCTCCGATGCAGTTCCCACTTGCGCTGGGAGCCTGGCACGGTACATTTGGCATTGAGCGACGCGTCGGGTTTATTATATTGCACATACCGTAAGAAAGACATCGGCCTTCATGCTGTAGATTAGGCTACAGTAGGCTATACCACGTTGGGACTGCTGCACTATACTCTCCAACGTCCCGTCATGGAAATATTTCAGCACAGACAGCCCAAATCCTCGCATGTATGCGCTCATGCAAAACACTGTTTAAATGGCTTAAGCATCTCTTGCAACATTGTTTTTAATTGCGCGATTTTATCTCCTACTAATTTCATATGACACATGTATTCCTTAACATTTTTTTTTGTTTGTTTTTTTACATATAGCCCATATACATTATACATACCTTTTATATAAACATTTTAGGAGTGAATACATATATGTTTAGATGCCTGTGACAGCCTCTCAGCAGTTCAGACAAGGCTGCTCCGCTTGTGTAAAACAGAAAAACAGCGTACGCCAGCTGAAGAGTAGACGTGACTATTTGTCCTACTCAAGTTCAATTTCAAGCTTTGCCGGAAATGTTAAATGCCGAAAATGTCGGTAATTTCGGCGTGCGCCCATATTTTGGCGTACGCACGGTTGATAAATGAGGGCCATAGTGCTCAGACCCAGCCAGCCACACACATAGCTCCGTAAGGGAGTGGTTGCACCACTCAAAAAATCTTCAAAAAACTGAAGAGGCTACTGGAGATTGGAGAACCTGATTTGGACATGATCTGATGCAGGACAATATTATGTCACTATGACAGAAAGAGAAGATGGGTCTGGCCACATTCATTCACCCCATAATCTCAGTGGAAATTGGGGAATATGTTGACAATAGTCGACAGCTCTGCCGATTAATAATCAATTAATTGAACCCACCCCCCATATTAACTATGAACTACCACCACAGGGACAGACAAGCCCCAATCTCTCAAGCTCTCAAGTGCCCCATAGCTTTAATGGGACATGTACTGTATGCGCCACCTCGGACATGCATAGAGGAGAAGACCGTGAGGGTCTTCTTAACTTTGCTCTTCTGTGCTCCAAGTCCCCAGGGAGAAATCCAGTGACCCCCCACTCCCCATACTCCCCTGTACCCACCTGAGGGGAATCCTAGGCCCACTAAACTCTAGACCGGACCCCCCTTTACCTTCTCACCCAACCCCACCTATCATACTCCCCTCTGCACCCGGTAGAGACTTAGGTTCTGACTACTCTGCACTAAGAGTAAGTAGAGCGTCGCAGTCCCGCGCCGTCGAGAGAGACGGAGAAGAAATCACCGTTCATTTCCCTCATAGACTTTTCAAAAAGTATTTATTTAAAGACGTTTACGCCGCGGACAAAGCCAACTCTTGTCGCGACAATTCATGACAATAAACACAATGTTTTGGGCCAAACAAAGAATTAGAAAGTAGAAAAAAAACAGCAGATTACAACACTTGTTGTTTTTCTTCTTTGTAATTATTTGTTTGTTCCAAAATATTGTGTGTGTTGTCATGATTTGTCACGGCAAGAGTTGGCTTTGTACGACGCTTAAAAGGTCTTTAAATAAATATGTTTTGAAATGTCTATGGGAAAAATGCATTGGGAATTATTTCCTGGGCCTGGCGTCGTCATGAAAGGGGGCGGGACTGCGACGCTCTATAATGCAAGAAATTAGTTTTGGGTGGGGTGTATAATGATGAATTATTTACAGTAGTTTGAGCCAAAGTTTATCCACCAAGCTATCCAAAACGTTTCAATATTGCAATCATGTAGGCTATTATCTATAAACTGACAATATTCTCTGCCACAACCTTCTGAATTACTGAAAATTGTGACTATTAGTTTTGTTGTGTTTTGAGGATATCTTGAAACCTTATTCCAAAAAATATATAAATATTCAGACATTTATTAAATATTTAGTTTAGTTAACTTGAAACTGGTGACTATTTCAGAGGGTTTTAACAGAGTCACAAACACAATATTGGATTTCACAATTATCTAATTGTATCTCTGCAATTTGAACAAGTTCAATGGACTCCTAGACCCCAAAAACATAGGGTTAGACACAAAAAGTACTTGTCTAGGATGAATAATGAAGGAGTTAGGCTATTTTAATGGTTTTTAGGCCATCTTGGACACCATCTTGAAAATAACACCTTTCGGGTGGTCAAACTTTGGTAAACTTTTAGTATGTTATTAGGGACACCTAATACTACAAAAAACTGTTGAGAAACCTTTTGTTGCAATTTTTTTAGGGTAAGGTGCTTTTTTTTCATAGATTTACTCGCCTATTATGAGCTCTCTGGTGCGAGAGGCAGTCCCTGTGAATATCCAAAGTTTCAATAAATCTGTGTTGGATATGGTAGACTATTTGATACACAACATAAGACAATATGAAAAGGGAACAATAAAATAACTTAACTCGACACCTAAAATCATCTGTGCAGGCATAAAAAAAATAGTTTGTAGTTGTGTATTTGTTTGTGTGACATGTGGATTTCATTAATAGCCTATCCACAATTCATGGACATTTAAAAAGAAGACTATAATTATGTCAAAAGGGACATTTCATAATTCATGGTGTTTATAATGCATTGTATTAAAAGGTGTGTTGGAGCTTAGTTGATCTACATCAGATGCAGATTGTTTAGGAGCAGTAATACATACACAATGCAAATGTAATTTATTTGTCGTGGTACTTACATTTGTAGGTCGCGGTTTCCATTCGGACAGTGTCTAGCGCAGCACACGCCAATCGAGTCTAGATCGACACAGACTCGCTCTTGAGGGCTTTATAAGCCACTTCCACTCAAGGCTGATTGGTTTCGGACGGCACTTAATATGGCGCAGCCTGGCGTGAACGCGCATATCGAGGGCAAGTGTGTAGGGCGAGGGGCTGGAGCTGGTTTCAGAAAGGGGGACACATTCTGAAACAAAACAAATGCATGTACAGTATACTATATGCAGTGCCATGTTTATTATGCTAAATTTGCTAAAGAAGAACAACTCACCCACAGACTCAGAAATGTGAAAATTATTTCACTATAAAATTATGTTAATTTGAACAAATTCAACTTATGTAAAAAGAAAAAAACAACAACATTGAAGCATGGGAGTTATACTCAAAATGGTTTGTGTGAAAATCAATGTACACAATATACCATCACAGACAGTAGCCTAGTCTGCAAAAACAAATGGTAGTGTAGGCAATTTCTCCTGCATGGTCAGATGATGTAATGGTGTCTTGTATATTTAACAAAGCAACTCCTCTCACATCACAACTGGCTTCAGCCACCCTATGTAGTTACCTTAGGTAATTAGAAGGCCTGTCGTGCATCCAGGCCACCCAGTGTGTGCTCATCGCTTTAATGTTTTCACAGGCCGTGAGCCAGAGCTTGACGTTGGCGGGGAGGTTGGAGTAGGGGACCCTGCTCTGCAGCATGCAACAGTAGCATGCGAAATTTGGCAGTGAGAGTGGCGATCCCGCCACCCACGGCTCGCGGCCCAGGAGGTCGTCGAGTTCTTCGATGACATCAGCCTTCTCCCTGTCGCTACCCTCGCGCAGCTGGAGAAACGCTTTATCGACCCAGTTGTCGACCATTGTGTCGTGGGCCGCGTTCCCGGTGTATAAGTTCATCAGGCGGAACAGGTAGCGTGCCACGTTGCCCTCGCCCTCGATCTTGACAATTGGACTGCTGTCCCCGTCCTGCTCGTAGTTCCAGTTGAAGGCAATGGTCTTCGCCCTACGGACTGTTGGATGGTAGAGCAGAGAGTAAAATAGTCAAGAACTGAGCCAGTCAGTGAAACACAAGAACAACTGCAAGAGTAAAGTCTCAGTTCACTGGAGTGGTTTTGTAAAGTTGAGATAAATCTGCTAGCATAACCATCACCTTTGATTTTACAATATAAATTGGGGTCCCAGAGATAGAAATGCCATTAAATGGGGGGGCCATAGCGTAGACTAATGCAAGTCAAACTGGGGGTCCTTGAAATTAAAATGGTTGAGAATCACTGCTAGAGCCATTCAATTCTTGTTCTGGCATATATTTTTCAAATGGGTGTCTGGATAATAAATATCAATAAGTTTGGGAAGCACTGACTTAAATGGTGTAAAAGATCGGTTTCTCCAGATCACAGATCGAGTCATTTGGAGTGAATATCGTCCGATTACCAATCGGTGGCCGATTATCGGAGCATCTCTGAGATTAACCTTGTGTTTCTGTGGAGGTTTCCTTAAAGTCATGTGCTACCACCTTTACACGAAAGGATTGCACCCACTGGTAAAGTCGAACCACACTTCTGAGACTTGTGGTTGTTCCACATACTGCTGTTTTCACTACTACACTCATATCTCCGTCTGACTGTTCTTCAATCTCGGAACCGTGTCTGAAATAGAACCGTCTCCGGGTCCCAACCCTATATGCAACCAGATCTCAAAATCGTTTAAGGTTTTGAAACTACTGTAGTCAGTGCGAGCCCAGCTTCAGAAAGCAATGCTGAACACCTGGGAACACACGCATCTTCATAAGTCACTTTCTTGTAGCCTTACCGTTTGCCCATTTGATGTGGAAGCGCAGGTCCGATCCTGGTTTCAGGTCGATGCCGTCGACCCTAGGAGGGTCGAGGGTTGCATATAGGCAGTTGGCTGCTTTCCAGGACACATTACCATTGGGCACATTGGAGTCAATGGTGATCCGGGGCTCCACTTTGTACATCACTTTCAGCAGTGAGTGGTAGATCAGGATGAGTGTCAGTGGCCGCTGCCTTGGATTGGCCTGGATCACAATGGTGCGTTCATGGGCAGTCTGTAACACAGAAACATACAGGCATGTAATGAGGAACCGTGGGAATACCTGTCACACACATATGGAGAGCTCAAATGTAGTTCAATTTTCACAATAAGCAGAAGAGAGATGGAAGATACTGTATTACTGGGAAGAACACATCAAGCACGGAACGGCACGGAAGGCAGATGGTTATTATGTGTATATATACTTACTTACTTACGCCTGACACCCTTTCCAGGGTATAGGCCGTCGACAAGGGACCTCCAGAGTTCTCGGTCACTGGCGTTCTTTTCTATCTGCGACCAGGTGCCTCCCAGCCTCTTGGTGTCTGCCTGGAGATCCCTCCGCCAGGTGTTTTTGGGCCGACCTCTGTTTCTCTTCCCCTGGGGGTTCCATGTCAGAGCCTGTCTGGTCGTGTTTGACACTGGCTTACGTAGTGTATGCCCGATCCATCTCCATCTTCTTCGTCCGATTTCATCTGCTGCTGGGAGTTGTTTGGTCTTCGTCCATAGGTCTATATTGCTGATCTTGTCTGGCCAGTGTATTTTCAGGATTCTTCTGAGACATTTATTGATGAAGGTTTGCACTTTATTTGTTGTGGTCTTTGTTGTTCTCCATGTCTCTGCCCCATAAAGCAGGACTGATTTTACATTAGAGTTAAATATTCTTATTTTTGTTTGTTGTTGTATCTCTCTAGAGCTCCAGATATTTTTGAGAAGTAGGAATGCTGTTCTTGCCTTGCCTATCCTGGCTTTCACATCTGCATCAGTACCACCCTGGTTGCTGATGATACTCCCCAAGTAGGTGAAGGACTCTACTTCTTCCAACGCGTTGTCCCCTAGAAGGATTGGCTCTGTGCTGGTGTTATTTATCTTAATGAGTTGTGTTTTTCCCTTGTGGATGGAGAGTCCTAATTGTGAGGAAGTCTCTGCCAGTATTTTGGTTTTTTCTTGCATTTGGTGGTGTCTGTGTGAGAGTAGTGCCAGGTCGTCGGCAAAGTCCAAGTCGTCTAGCTGTGTCCATAACGTCCACTGAATTCCGTTCTTTCTTTCTTCTGTTGTTTTTCTCATTGTCCAGTCAATGGCAAGTAGAAACAGGAATGGGGATAGTAGACAACCCTGTCTGACCCCAGTCTTGATCTCAAACAGGTTTGTGAGCTCCCCATCGTGTATCACTCTACAAGTCATTCCAGAATAGCTGTTTTTGATTATGTTGACTAGCTTAGTGGGCACTCCATGGTGTCTTAGTAGCTTCCAGGTGGTCTCCCTATGTACACTATCGAAAGCTTTTTCGTAATCTACGAAGTTGACGTAGAGTGGTGAATTCCACTCTAGTGACTGCTCTATAATAATGCGGAGCGTGGCAATCTGATCTATACATGACCTGTTCTTTCGGAATCCTGCTTGCTGGTCTCTAAGTTGGTGGTCAACTGCATCCTTCATTCTGTCTAGGATTACTCTATTTAGCACTTTCCCTGGCACTGAGAGTAGGGTGATCCCTCTATAGTTGTTACAATTACAGAGGTCTCCTTTCTTTGGGAGCTTGTTGATAAGGCCCTCTTTCCAGTCTGCTGGTATCTGTTCCTCTTCCCAGATCTTTTTGAAGAGTGGATAAAGCAGCCTCACAGTGGTATCGACATCTGTCTTTAAGGCTTCTGCCGGGATGTTATCTGGCCCTGTTGCTTTTCCGTTCTTCAGCTGTTGTACTGCTTTCCTGATCTCCTCTCTGCTTGGTATATCACAGCTGATGGGGAGGTCGGTCTGTGCTGGTTGTATCTCTGGGGGGTTTGTTGGTGGGGGTCTATTGAGCAGTTCTTCAAAGTATTCGGCCCAACTATTTAGTTGGCCGTCCTTTGTATTAATGATGTTTCCCTCTCTATCCCTGACCGGTCTTTGTGGCCTGCTATATCTACCTGACAACTTTCTGGTGGTGTCATACAGCTGCTTCATGTTTCCATGCCTTGCTGCGTCCTCTGCTTCTTCTGCTAGGTTGTTGATGTATTTCAACTTGTCTGCTCTAATGCTCCTCTTTACTGTTCTGTTGACATCAGTATATTCTGCTTGCGCCTTTGCTTTTGATGCTCTTGTGCGGCTCTTTGTCACTACTGCTTTCTTTTCTTTCCTTTCTTGTATCTTCTGTTGTGTTTCTGTAGTTATCCACTCCTTTTGGTGGAATTTCCTGTAGCCAACCACTTCTTGGCATGTCGAAGTTAGTGTGTCTTTAATTTGTTGCCACTGCCTCTCAATGCTGGTCCCGCCTTCAAGTAGGTCCTGTAGAACTTCAAATTTATTGGAGAGTTTCAGTTTGAATTCTTCTTGTTTTTCTGCCCCTCTCAGTAGGCTCACGTTGTATTTCTGTCTGTTAGTTGTTGTCTCTGTCTTGTTTTTCTTTAGCTTGAGCTTCAGTCTAGCAGTTAGCAAGTGGTGGTCTGATGCTACATCTGCTCCTCTTTTAACTCTTACGTCTTGTAGTGATCTTCTGAATTTCTTACTTATGCAGATGTGGTCAATTTGGTTCTCTGTAGTATGGTCTGGTGATACCCATGTTGCTTTATGTATCTTCTTATGGGGGAAGATGCTGCCTCCTATCACCAGCTTGTTCAGTGCGCAGATGTCTATGAACTTCTCTCCGTTGTCACTCATCTCTCCGAGTCCGTGTGTTCCCATCACCTCTTCGTATCCCGTGTTTACTTCTCCTACCTTTGCGTTGAAGTCTCCGATGAGGATGGTGGTATCCTTCTCTGGGTATTTGTCCAGGATGTTCTGAAGTCTGTCATAGAACTCTTCTTTTTCTTCTTCTTCACTGTCGTTTGTTGGTGCATAGCATTGGATAATGTTCATCTTTATTTTCTCTTTTGTTGTTCTGAATGATGCTGTGATAATCCTTGGTCCATGGGCCTCCCATTCTATCAATGCTCTCTGTGCAGGTCTTGATAGCATGAGAGCTACCCCTTGTGTGTGTGGGGCACCTTCATCTTCATGGCCTGAATAAAGCAGCAGCTCTCCACTCATCAATCTTTTTTGTCCAGATTGCGTCCATCTTGCCTCGCTGATTCCCAGTAGTACGAGATCGTAGTTTCTCATCTCTTGCGCTATTTGGAAGGTTTTCCCTGCTTGGTACATTGTTCTTACGTTCCATGTTCCTATGGTGATGCTTTTCCTGGTTGAGAGAAGGGTGGTCGGTCCTGCGGCTTCCAGGGGATCCTGGCTTTCACCACCTAACGTCATACGTCCTCGAGCTGAAGAACTTCTCTCTCCCAGTGCCGAATTCTCTTTCTGTATCCTTGTCGTCGTTTCTGTAACGGAAAGTGTTTTACGGGGTGGGGTTGTTGGCCCCACGCCCAACCCCCAAACCTGGAGGACCGGGTGCTGCTTTTTGTCTGACCTCTACTCTAAAACCTGCCCGGCATGGTTAAACCTGCTGAGGGTATGAGCCCCCTCCGGTATAGCCTTCAGAGTCACGGAGGTACGCAAGCCTCCCCACCACGACAAGGTAGCAGCACGGGGAGGTGTATGTGTATATATAGTTCCCCTCATTCATTTCCCCTAGTAATTCACGCTGCTTCTTTAAATCAGCTGCCTCTCCAGGACACGCCCTCATTCCCACAGTGCAATTCAGGCGGCCTACTTAAGCAGCCTCAGCTCACTTCTCATTCTCCATGCTGAGCCGTCGCCCGTCAAGCAGCTCGTGCGGCGTCTGCGTGAAAATTTCCCCCACCTCCCCGGCCTCCTCCCTGTAGTCCAGGGGTTATGGGATATTATTGTATTGTTTGCGATTGTGTAGATCCATTGTGTTGAATCATGTGTTGATGTGTTTCATTGTGTTGAATCATGTGGTATTAATGTGTATTGTTGTTCATGGATTATTGTATCTTTGGCTCTGCTCTGGGGGATCGTTGATATCAGAGTTGTGTCTTGGTGCACAGATAATCGGAGATATCAAATGTGATATCAGACCTGTGTCTAGGTACGCAGATCATCTGATATCACATGAGCAGAGCCACACCGCCATACTAACATACAATAAATGGTCTATGGTCAATCTGAGCTGAAGTGTCTCAATGAAATTGTTATATTTAATTTACATTGTGAAGCAAGAAAAGCACAGCGAGCCTATTCCAACGTATAGTCGTACAGATCTACAAGCTCAGAAAACATTGCGGCACCTGTTGTGATCTGATATTGATATTGGCAATGTTGATGCTAGGTTCAAAGTGGTTAAAAATGTGGCCAAATACCACTGTTTAATGTCACTTTCTGGATAGAAATAATGATCTGTGGATCGAGGCCAGACAGAACATGACCAACACCCGCAGAGCACATCCACACCGTAGTAGCCTAGTAATTCAAGCGCCCCTGTTAATTAGCAAAAACATACTGAAGCTTGAATGTCAGTGTAGAGTAGACATTTTCCTCTCTTCGTATACTATTATTATAAACGACACACTTGTTTATTCATTAATTTATATATTTAGTACAGCAGTTCCCAACCTTTTCTTAATCACTTGCGAATTTTGAAAACATTCATGGCTCACCCTTCTGAACACACACGGCAGAGCATTTTTATTTCAATGATCAATCAAGTGATTGTGTTCCAGCTTTGGATTAATGAAAATTCAGTATTCCTATTCATCACAATGAAAACTATTAAAGACTATTAAAGAAAAAGTACCATGTATTTAACATAATTTCTTGTAATATTAAAGGATTTGATAATTGTATCATCATTACCATCCTAATGTTTTGGCAATTATTTATGGGCTTGCATTTGCAGCACCACAAAAACACACAGATTGGGAATCGCTGTTGGTTCCATGTTTTCAGAAGCCGTCTCCCACCTGCCCCAGCACCGTGTCCAGGTATCCAGGCGTCTTTTGAGGGTCCTGACAGGGGGCTGCACGCATTTGAGCGAGTCTGGCCTGATTGGCCTGCATGATCTTGTCCTGACGAGGCAACAACACCTAAATAGCAGGATCCACCTCCACGTTTGGACAAGACAAGAGGGAGAACAGGTTAGCTCAGACTGAAAGCACAAGGTCATGACTGTACTTCTAAATAAGCTATGACTACTAACTCCATACGAGGGTGTCCTGGGCGCTTCACCTCTCCCCTTTACAACAGTTTTTTCCCCTAGTTGACAATGGCACCTACCTATAGAAAAGGCCATTGACCGGATCCATAGTGGCCTTATTGAGTGAATAGAGATTTTTCCAGTCTTCCTACATACATGGAACTTGCTAACATTATGGACCAGAACTACCAAAGCCCAAGTTAATACAACTTTTGGCAACCTTACTTCTTCCACCACTTTTGACACACAGAGTAGCCTAAAGCTAAATTCATTGTGGTTGGCCACAGGGCAAATGTTGTTATTGTCAGTTTATGTTGTATGGGGTTATCTAGCTCTGGTCCATAGAGCTATATGGACCAGAGCTAGGGGTTATCCATTATGTCATCATGCTGACACTATAATAATCTGGGGTTTTCCATGATGATGTATGACATTATAACATCAGCATATAGCCACCTACACTTATAAACGCTTGTATTACAATTTGGGGCAAACACACTTGCTAATAATCTATCTTTCTATAGTTTTACAATGCTATTGCTCGCCTAAAACTATATTATCTACAGTGTACTCGATGTTAACTTGTGATTAATGTGAAACAAACATTACATTTGTCTTGGTCACCTTGTGGTTTTTGAGTGAAACGAGATTTATACTTTTACCACGCGGTGTCGTGCGCCGAAAATAAGCATTCTGCAAGCTCACAACTGCATGCTTGCATCTCCAATGCGTGGTGGGCTTGTAAATCTGATTACGCGACACCGTCGTACGACAGAGCAAACATGTTCGCCGTAAGAACATACCGATGTCTCTAAATGTTTTGATGAATTGAACAATGTGGACCCTGTTGTAAACAAGTGTAATGCTTAATTGGGTCGTCCACTCGCAGTTATCAGTCTTTGTATTGAGTTTGTGCTTGAAATGTATTATGTACTGTAATTCTACAAACTGTTAATAAATATTTCAATCAATCAATCAAAGGCCTACTTGTACAATCCTCTGAGAGAATGCAGCTGCAGGCGTGTATTTGATACGTTTTTTGCTTTAATACCGGTACTTTCTGAAATTGAATTACCAAGATGAGGATTTTACCTTGTTTTTGTTGACAAGCCTCTTCTTACCTCTGTTCTGCTCCAAAACTATTCTTCACTCTTCAACTCCAAAAGTCTTTACTGATTGTCTTCGTTTCCGCAACTGAGCCAAACTGCGAAACAGCGCCGTCTGGCGGTCAGGCATTGCATTGAACATATGCATTGCAAAGTCCCACTAAGGTGTTTAAGCAGCTAAATGAAAGCCACATAATCAGATATGAAAGACCATGGTTATGGTTATTCTGGATCTGTGAGAAGAGATGCTGTTCTTAACTTCACACCCATATGTATAAAGACACTTTGTAACTGACTACGTATAATGGGCTGTTTAAAATGCAGTGACCAGCACAGCATAAACCAAAATGTTTTTAATTTGTGAGTTTTCTAGTTAAAATTGCACATTTACTAGGTCACAACACAACGCATCACTATGCTTTGTATTTTTTAGGCATAGCTATTTTCATTTGTGTTTAGTTATCATTTCATTATTTTTAAACCATGTCATAGAGGGCTAGAACATTTAACCCAAACAAATGCATCCGTTAATTTCTTAATGTGCATAAAAACTTTCTGCACACATAGTCCCGAATTAATTTAGATGTAGGCTATGCCTCATTATTCATATATTCATATTCAGTGACTCACTTTGCATTATTCTGATTAGCAGCTAAGTGGTGGACATGTTCACTGTCAGCTTGGCTGGCCATAGGTCTCTCCAGGTTCGAAAAAGGCAACATTGATCACATGCCTGAAAAGGTTTCCCACCCCTGACCCAAGTCAACTGCCTGGTCCCATACAATAAATGGACATGAGTTGGTGTTGGGCCTTTAGTGCAAAGCCTGCGTAATTGACAACTTACAGTATTTAACAGTATAGCCTACAAGAACAGCATGTTATGGCAGCAGCAACAGGACCACATACAGGTATATAATTCTGAGGGACAGGGCAAGAATATGGTATACTATGGTAGATATTTAGGCTATGTGTGTCACGAAGGCTTTCACCTGAGCTTACACCAGAGACATCTAGTGCTGACATCAGGTCAATGTAGAAACCCTATATGGGTATAAATGACCCAGTCGAACCGAGATTTGGGCATCCCGGTTAAGTTCTCATCAGACACCACTGTGGCGGGTCCTAAGTACCCATGCAGACAACCAGCCCTAATTGAGTAGTATATTATAATGTGTAACTGTAACTATAAATATCCTATATATTCAACATGGATATACTATTCAACAGCAACAGGGGTTCCGTGACCTTGTAGTTCCCAAATCTTAGTGTGATAAGAATCGGGGGAACAGAAAATGCAACAAGCTCACAACACTGTAAGCAGAATCATCTTTAATGTCACATCACTGGTGAGGGTGCTAATATATTAAAGTCTAACTCATGTTGATTAGGTGATGATGTAATGGTTATGTGAAACAAACGGTGCCAACACAAACATTTAATGCCATTAACAGAGACAATATGACGTAATGAGGGACAATATGATGTACATTTTCCCTTCATTGTCAATGGCGTTTTTAAAACAAATACTAAAAACAAACATTAAACCTGTATATAGACCCCTCAAAATAGAAAGGGAAGAAGAAGGGATATATCTAATATCTAATCTACACAGTACCTGAGATAAGATATAAAGAGCAGCAGATACTGTGCATGATATACTTGGATCTTACTTAGGTGCTAGAAACGTCAATGCGTTGTACATGGGATTAAGTTGCAAAAAGTAGAATTGCGAGGGAGAGCAAAGAAAATAAATGTCAACTGTCAAGTGACTTGTCCCTGGTATAATCCACACATGTGGGGTCAACAAAGACAAAAGGCTGCTCTGAGACTGTAAGTGCACTACTGGGAGCTACCAGGGTGACACCTGCTGGTTCAATGATGCATGCTTTCCTTTCTCTTCACTGTGTCTGGACAAAAACAGATCCACCAATGATGCTATTGCCATGGCTCTCCACACCGTCCTCTCACACATGGACAACAAGTGGCTGAAGGAAAGATATGTACGTATGCTGTTCGTGGACTACAGCCCAGCATTCAACACCATTGTCCCAGCAAAACCTGACCCAAAGCTTCGAGGCCTAGGGCAACACAACAGTGATAGGTGGAATCAATAGAGACAAGATGAACTCACTACTAGCACTTTGGTTCAGCAGCCTGATGACAAGTGCCATCATCAGGCTGGTGTCAGGCCTTTTCTCTTTGTTGAACCCACATGTGTGGAATCTGTGGATTATACCAGGGACATAAGTGACTTGGATTTAGCTCTTCCTTGGATCAGACCTACAATGATTATACCAAGGACAAGGGAACTTGACTTTTATTGTCTTTGCTCTCCCTCGCAATCCTACTACTTGTGGATTAGTGTCAGCGGTTGACATGCACTGACATTTTGCAACTTAATCCCATGTACAACGCATTGACGTTTCTAGTACCTAAGTAGAAAGAAAGAAAGTTACTATGTTTACCCAGGGTAACTGGACTAAGCTCAAGAACTTGTTTAACATCCAACTTCCAAGTATATCATGCACAGTATCTGCTGCTCTTTATATCTTTAGATAATTAAATTAATTAATTAAATTAAATTAAATTAAATTAGATATGTTTCTGTGTCTTGTTTTTCTTGTTTGATCTAGTTTTCCACTGCCCCCCCCCCCCCTCTCTTCTTCTTCCCTTTCTTTTTTATGTGGAGATAACGACACGATGGGAACTACGCAGGAAAACAAATGTCACACACTTTTTTACCTTGTACACCTGTGATGTGACCTACTTCATATATTGAGATTATCAGGCCATCACAAAACATACATTAACGACTTCAGCGCTGTATACATTTTGGCCATTTGAAAATAGCCTATCTAGATCTGGTATTTTGAAAAGATTTGTGTAATTCTTTTTTACATTTGACAACTTGTGAAATGGGACATTCTGCATAATGCATAGGCCTACTCTCTACTTTTGTTTTGTTGGCCTCAAGACCTCAACCATCAGATCCAGAAACAGCTTCTTCCCCTCAGTCATTATTCTCCTGAACTCTTTAAGCAAACGATAGTCTGCCCCCCCCCCCCCCCCCCCCAGGTCAACATATGAACTCCTGACTGTACATAAACTGTTTTTTTCCTACTGTTTTTACTCTTGCCAATACTAACAACTATTGCAGTACTATATGACCATTTCTTTGTATTGCATTTGGATTGATGCCAACAGATTAATTTCGTTGTACACTTGTGTCCAATGACAAAATAAAATCCATCCATCCATCCATCCATCCATCCATCCATCCATCGCAGACAAGTCGATCAACTTTTCATTACCATTGGCGTGTGTATATAAATAAAGTTGTAAAAAAAATCACACCTGTGTGAAGTGGCATTTAATGTTTGTTTCAAAAAGCCTCGCCCACAGCTGTTGTATGATAATGGGGGAGGGGTTAGGGTTATGATTGTTATGTCTCGCTCCCTATCGACTCCACATATCTGTGCTGTGGGTGTTCAGTGCCCATCAGCACCACCAGAGGGCGCCGGAACAGAACAGCCCAGCTCCATATATGGACACTGCAGAGCCCGGGCAGAGGCCTTTTGTCGAATTTGAAGTCGGTGGGGCGAACGGTTCTCGTGTTACGTGGATTACAACAGTACACACACAGAGAGACTTGGTGCATTTATATTTAGATATAGCGTCACCCTTTGGACAATGGTCGTGAGCTTTGCGTCTTCACCGTTTTTCCGGTTACCTCTCGTTAACCGACGGTTACCTCTCACATTTCCAGATGTTCTGAGTAGGGACACAGGACTGACTGTGAATGAACTTGTTCAATAGGTGGCTCCGCACTATGGGCTTTCCCACCTAAAAAGTAATTGAGAAAACACGGCCCCCTCACGCATAAGGACAATATCACCAGAAACAAGGACAGATGTTTTTGATTAATCTATCATAATTAAAATAGAATTTGAAGTTACAATCTGTTTGTATAGGAATGAGGCGTGTCTGATAAGTAAAGGATAATGTATGTCAGATAAATCACAGACTTATTGTTCTGTGTGTCTGTCCAGGTGTGAACTTGGGAACAGTATAGTCACGATCAAAAACCAGAGTCACAAGATAACATGGCATGTTAACATGCCATGTTATCTCGTGACTCCGTTGAACTGATGAATGAATAGCTGTAGAAACAAATCAATGATGTTGGTATAGTCACACCATGAAGCACAAACTCTTGTGTTAAGTCTGACAAATGCAGAATAGGCTGTCAATAGTATAATTTACAAAGGCAATTATGATGGGAAATGGGATTCGAACCGTCTTTGCAATGAACCAAAATAACCTGGGGAGCTGTGCACAACCCATCACACTATGATGCGCTGACAACTGCTGAAGGAGACGATCTTTTTGATCCCACCGGTGGTTATTCAGCCTGAAGGTGATTTATACTGTATATAAACAATGACCACTCAGCTATACATTAGCCCGCTTAGTACACGGCTATACTTGATGCATAAATTAATGAATTGACCCAAAACACAACAAAACGACTCTTATTTCCTTGCTTGGTAATGAAAGTATTTGTTCAAATAGAATCCATTTCCGGGTACTGCTTTGTCTATTTCTCGCTCAAATGTTTTCAAACACATTTTTGAGAGCAATGTTTTGCTGTAAATGTAAGTGTTTACATGGCTGTCATGTTGGAAACAGCAGTAAATCAGCGGAGCACAGCAGATGCTCCAAGGGTTTGATTAGGCATCGGTCTGTTATAGAGCGGATCGGTAATTATCCAGAAATAACAGACTGATGAATTTGGTGATTGACCAATCAGAATCAAGCATTCAACCAAGCCGTGTAATAAAAATGAAATATCAAATAACTTGGAGAAAGCTGATGACACCAGATTATATATATGCCCCCTTTTGTGCCCATATATGGAGCTGACTGATTTGTTTTCACCATGATATATGATATATGTCATGACAACACATTGACGTTAGACATGGTTATGGTTAAGTCATAGTGACATAAGCTTGACATCAGAGGTCCACTGAATAAGTATAGGATGTTGTCACGGACATTCATTCATCCAACCACCGATTCATTGAACTCAGAAAGGCAGAGGGCGGAGTTGGTTTGCCTGCAGCAGACACTGAAGTGACTGGAGCATAAAGATGGAGCACGACCGTAGCGCAGCAGACGACAATGTAAAGATATGGAAACTCAAGAAGCTAATCAAAGGTTTGGAGGCTGCCCGTGGTAATGGCACCAGTATGATCTCATTGATCATCCCCCCTAAGGACCAGATATCTAGACAGGCCAAGCTGTTGGCTGATGAGCTCGGCACCGCCTCCAACATCAAGAGTAGAGTCAACAGACTCTCTGTGGTTGGAGCCATCACCTCTGCACGGGAGAAGCTAAAAACCTACAAAGAAGTCCCACCTAATGGTTTGGTGGTGTATTGTGGCACAATTGTGACAGAGGAAGGCAAAGAGAAGAAAGTCACAATTGATTTTGAACCACTCAAACCAATCAACACCTCCCTGTACCTCTGTGACAACAAGTTCCACACAGATGCTATCACAGCCCTGCTCTCTGATGACAGCAAGTTTGGCTTTATTGTGATAGACGGCAGGGGGGCCCTGTTTGGTACACTGCAGGGAAACACCAGGGAGGTGCTGCACAAATTCACTGTTGACTTGCCGAAGAAGCATGGCAGAGGAGGACAGTCAGCTCTGCGTTTTGCCCGTTTGAGGACGGAGAAAAGACACAACTATCTGAGGAAGGTGGCTGAGACGGCCGTCCAGCTGTTTGTGTCCAACGACAAGGTAAATGTAGTCGGGTTGGTCCTGGCTGGCTCTGCTGACCTCAAGACTGAACTCGGACAGTCTGACATGTTTGACCCGAGGTTACAGGCAAAGGTGCTGAAACTGGTGGATATATCCTATGGGGGAGAAAATGGTTTCAACCAGGCCATCAATCTTTCCACAGAGGTCCTCTCCAATGTCAAGTTCATCCAGGAAACAAAGCTTTTCGAGTTGTACTTTACAGAAATCGCCATGGAAACAGGGGGGAAATACTGCTTTGGAGTGGATGACACAGTGAAAGCCCTGGAAATGGGAGCAGTAGAGACCCTCCTCGTCTACGAGAACTTAACTACTATGCGCTGTATTCTGCGTGTGCGTGGCGCAGAGTGCAATGGAGCTGAGACTGATGAGAGAATATATAAGTATGTAACACCAGAGCAGGAGAAGGACAAGTCCTATTTCACAGACAAGGAACATGAGCTGATTGAGAGCATGCCCCTGCTCGAATGGTTTGCTGACAACTACAAGAGTTTTGGAGCCATGCTGGAGATAGTCACAGACAAGAGTCAGAATGGGTCTCAGTTTATCAAAGGCTTTGGAGGCATCGGGGGTATTTTACGGTACGTGGTGGATTTCCAATGTGTAGCGTATGAGGATGATATGGTCATTGATCTGGAGTCGTACTGTACGGAAGGAAATGAATGAATAAAGAAGGTGCTGGATGCACCGGAAATGCCAACAGAAAAGGCCTCTGCTGCACAGGAGTCAGCAGATCGACAAGAATCACAGAAACAAAAATCAAAGTACACCACGCTGGATGTTTTCCCAGGCCGCGGAGGACTGTCCGAGGGCTTCCACCAGCCTGTGGAGCCTACAGTGCAGAGAAGGCTAAACAACAGCACCTCAGTGCTCACTGGAGACCTCAGAATTGTCTAGGCCGATCATGTCTGGGGACAATTCACAACCGCCTCACTACTGCACATCTAAGCTCCTTTCGCTTCAAGGAGCACCAGGACAACATGAGACGAAAGGAAGATATTTGAATGGATTTGGACTTTGTGGGGGGTTTGTGTGTCAGATGATTGACAGGTTTCTATAAACCCATGTGTCCAGCCGAGTGGCAAACTTTGTTTGAGCTTGCCACTACACACACTGATAAATAAATGTATGATTAAAAATAATCAAAGGACTGTAGACCAGGCTTTAAGGACCAGGCTTTAAAGCCAAAATATGAAATACCCACTGTCACGGTTGGGTTGGTTGGGTTGCTGTCACGGGGCGACCCGTGCCCTATACACATACATTGATGGAGAACAATGCACACACCTAAACTACACAGTTGCATCCAATTAACTAACGTTGCCGGCTGGCTTGGAAGACTGTGTTAATGGACATGAGTGCATATTGTTATTATTGTAGCTCACAGTGAATTTTAAAAGAGAACTTTGCAAATATTGTCACAGCATATATATGCTTGGTGTAATTTGTGTTTAATGATTATTGTTTAGCACCTGGCTCTCCTGCAGTACTGGTGATCCTCTTGAGTGTGGGAAGGTACCATGTGCTATAGAGCAGGAGGGGTGTCTGTCTTATGTTTCAAGAGCTCTTGTGTTATATGTTCTCTTATGTCAATGGTTTGGTGCCTGAAATTGTCGTGGCAGGTTTTACACACTCTAAACGCGTGAGGAATCACAAGAGGCTTGAAGGTCTGTCAGGAGGCAAGCAAGTTCTCTTTGTTGAAGTTTATTTAACGTGCACACCAGTATACACGGATGCTCCAGCTCACAGGCCGGTCTCCAAGGCAAGCATAATGATACCACACAGAGGTTCAGTTTATATCCGAGATAGACTCCACCCCCGATGGTGGGGCAGAGTTAGAGTCTTGCTTATAGACAAAGGGGAAGGGGGGGACAGGGGGACAGGATGAGAAGGAGTGAGGTGAGAGGGGAAGGGGGGGGGGGGGACAGGTGAAAAGGACTCTGTTACTCACAGCATGGCTCAGAGCTTCAAAGCTCGTCTAGACTAATTCAGTGTATTCAAATTAGCTTCAAATGAGTCTTGATGGAAATTCCTCGTCAAATCCTTCCTCTTGTTAATTAAACAACAGCTTAATTAAACAATAATTGTGAATTTTCCATCAATATCAAAATAATACATCCTAATACATTTGAAGAAAATACATAAAAAATAGGAGTACTTGTAACATATTTGAGCTAAGCAAAATAATGACACATGGGTTTAACAATCGTGGCTAGGCAATCAAATAAACCAAGAAATCCCTAAAAATGATACTAATACAGTACCCTGTTGAATCAATTTGACCTGTATTTAGCACAGCAACATAACAAATAAACAGAAAACATCATATTTCCAAACAATATTTTCTTTCCAGGTGGTCGAGTGATACCCACACTTTTTTTTTTTAATTGGGCTGTCTGGTAGGGGGAGGTGTGTGTGTGTGTGTGTGTGTGTGTGTGTGTGTGTGTGTGTGTGTGTGTGTGTGTGTGTGTGTGTGTGTGTGTGTGTGTGTGTGTGTGTGTGTGTGGTTAGTGGAGCAAATGACAGGTAGGACAATCCTCCAGGGGGGTTGTAATGGGTGCATGACCTGGACCGGCGGTTGTAGTCTTGTCTGGAAGCGTAGTCCCTTATCGGCTCCAGTTATCCTGTCCACTACCCCCTGGTCCAAAATCTTCTTCATCCCTGTGGTCTCCCTCGGATGATGAATGGTAGACTGGATTGCGTTCATAATAGCCCCTACTGTCCTCTCTCTGCATATGATGTCTTCTGTTGTGTCCAAAATCTTCTTCATCCCTGTGGTCTCCCTCGGATGATGAATGGTAGACTGGATTGCGTTCGTCATAATAGCCCCTACTGTCCTCTCTCTGCATATGATGTCTTCTGTTTTCGTTCTTGTCACAGTCTTCTTCTTTGTCTTTTGACAGCATAGTGACAGCGCTCATCATTGCAAGCTGAAGGACTTCGGCCTTGTTTTTATCCTGTTTCTTCTCTTTTTCGTTCATCTCGTTTTCGACGTCCTCTGCATGAGTTGCATGCTTGATGATGTCGGCCGGATCAGCTGTTCTGTAGCCAATGAGAGATTGTTTCACTCGCTTAGAGAGTTTTCCATGCATGTTGCTTATTAGCTGGCTGACCAGGAAGGCTTTGGCAAACGGGTCGTTCTGGTCTTTTCCTCCTCCGTGGATGAGTATGGATTCCTCCAGGCGGTGGCGGAACTGACTGATCGTTTCATCTTTGCCCTGTTTACAGTTCTGCACTTCAGTCAGATTTAATATCGTTGGGAAGAGCGTCATAATCTTCTCACACACTGCATCCACAGCAGTCATGTATCTGCGATTGTCCTCAAATTGTACAAGGACAGGCCTCTCATCTTGATACGTTTGGGCGACATCTAGGACTGCTTGCATTTTTGAAGGTTCCATATTCTTGGCACAGATGTCAAGTACTTCTTTCATTGTAGGTCTGTATGTACGACAAAAGGCCTGCAGTTCTTTAGTCCAGCGGCGTCCTCCCACTTCAGTAGGCGTTTTCAGTGTAGCTGCGTATTGGCCTATGTCATCTGGAGACCACAGGCGTTGCACCATCATTACATCGCCGTGCGGATTGGCTACTTCTACCATGGGGCACTGTATGTCAGCCAGCAGTATGTTGTCCCCGTCCTCCTGGTCCATCCATGGGTAAGAACAAAGTTCACTTGAGGTGGGCACCCCGCCCGGCAGGCGACAATACTCTGATGCACCCTGTGCACGTCTCGCTGTCCCAGGCCCTCTTCTTCCCTGCTCATGTGGCGGTGTGCTGCCCTGGGTGATGGCGACACTGCTGCGATGGGGCCCTGTCCCCCCATGGCTGCCAGGGGTGGACGGATGCACAGATGGAAGCAAGGTCTGTGGTTTCCGTGTCGTGTCCGCATCGTCACTGTTGGCCAGCTCTGGGCCAGGGATGCCAGTGCAGGATGGACGTCGGCTCTTAGCAGTGTCATTGGACCGAGCGGAGCCTTCCTTGTGTCGAGCCTCTTTCAATAGGCCCAGTGCAGCGGATATCAGGATTACCGCTGGAGTAGACGGCTGCAGGCCTGCAGCAACAGTCTCCAGAAGGCTGAGCACAGCGGACACCAGGATTGGCGTTGGAGTCGAGGGCTGTAGGCCCGTAGCAACAGTCTCAAGAAGGCTGATCGCAGTGGACACCAATATTGCCGTTGGAGTAGAGGGCTGCAGGTCTGCAGCAACAGTTTTCAATAGGCTGAGTGCAGCGGATATCAGGACCGCTGCTGGAGTAGAGGGTTGCAGGCCCGCAGCAAGAGCCACAGCCGTCCGTTGTAGCTGGATGGCAGATTGACCGGCCCGCATGGAGCCCAGGCAGCCCAGGTCCAGGGTCTGCTGTGGAGGAGACAAAGGAGAATTCTGAGGAGCCAGTGGCCCGCTCTCTTCCCTCAAAGAATCTATGTTTGGAAGTTCCCTCATATGACTCTCCCGTTGTCTAAATTGTGCTTCCTCCATCCACATTGAAAATACTTTTCTGTGGCGGTCACATCTGTCAAGTTTGTGCGTTTTAACTGACTTTTTCTTTCTCATTTTCTTCTCAGCTTCTTTTAGTAGTCGGTCTAAGTCAAGCAATTTTTTTATACTTAAAGAGCCTTGTTCTGGGAACCCCATCTGTTTCCACTCATCAAGGCAGTCTAATGCTTCTGGACCATATTTTGCAACCATCCCGCTCATGAGAGAAGACCATCTTTCTTTGTCTTCTGCCACTGGCGCACTTTTTTTATTTCCCATACTGACTATCTATGTAACACGGTAATCTTTGTGCTACAAACTTTACTTGGTGTAAACACGGTATCTTTATGTCTTATCTGAGAGTAACAAGATGTCTTTATGTTGTTTTACAACAAGGTTCTTATGCTATTCTCAGTATAACAAGGTGTCTTTGTGTTTACAAACTTTACTTCTCTTTCTTTACTCGACTTAATGCAAAACGCTGTATCTTTATGTTTTCTTTATGTTGTTTTCAACAAGGTTAACAAGGTGTCTTTGCGTTTGCAAACTTGGCTTAATGCAAGGTCTCTTTTCTTAGGCTAGGCTTGCTGCTGTATTTTGAATCAAGCATACTTGACTATTACAATAGATAGGTTGGCAAAATATGGTCTTAGAATTTATAATTAGCTCTTCAATTGTCTGAAATTTGGAAGATTCTCACCGTTTTTTAGTGTAGCCACAGGGTTTTTTTTTAAATCCAGGCGTTGAACTCCATTGATGCAGCCATGACTCTTCTGTCCTTTTGGAGCGGTTCGTTGACGTCAGTTGTGGCTTGATCTTCCGGAGCTCAACGACACAGGATCCCACTTCTAGACACCAAATTGTCGTGGCAGGTTTTACACACTCTAAACGCGTGAGGAATCACAAGAGGCTTGAAGGTCTGTCAGGAGGCAAGCAAGTTCTCTTTGTTGAAGTTTATTTAACGTGCACACCAGTATACACGGATGCTCCAGCTCACAGGCCGGTCTCCAAGGCAAGCATAATGATACCACACAGAGGTTCAGTTTATATCCGAGATAGACTCCACCCCCGATGGTGGGGCAGAGTTAGAGTCTTGCTTATAGACAAAGGGGAAGGGGGGGGGGGCACAGGATGAGAAGGAGTGAGGTGAGAGGGGAAGGGGGGGGGGGGGACAGGTGAAAAGGACTCTGTTACTCACAGCATGGCTCAGAGCTTCAAAGCTCGTCTAGACTAATTCAGTGTATTCAAATTAGCTTCTTGATGGAAATTCCTCGTCAAAATGTACCGTATATAATTGTGTAAATCAACTCATGGGCCATGGTTTGCCTTATTTGAGTTAAGTGGTTACCAATTAGTTCTGTGTCTTGGTATGGTCTCACCCGGTATAAAAGGGAGGCTGCAGGATGCCGAGGTTGAGTAGTTGCTTGGGCAACAAGCAGGTAACATCCAGGGAGAGCTGCTAGGGGTCCCTTTTAGGAAGGGTTTATAGCCTAATGAGTTTCTCAAGTTCTGGGTTTGGTTTCCTATTTGCTTTCAAGTAATGTTCTGTCTTTTGTAAGTTTAGTCTTCAGTGTTTCTTTTGTTTGTCAGGCCTGTGTTTCCACTGTGAATAACCTGCATCAGGGAGAAATAAAACACCCTAAAAGGTATTGCTGGATTCTGTCACTTTTTGGAGCCTTGGCCACTCGGCCAACTTTACACCCACTGTAATCAAAGGACTGTAATTTCTTGATAGCCCATGGAAAGGAAGGACCAGGCTTTAAAACCAAAATATGAAATACCCAGTACTCAGATGAGATCACTTTATTCAGACCAAATATCATATAGCCGTTCAAAGCCATAAATCATTAAGATAACCTTCGAATAGAAGAATGTATAGTTGAACCATTCATTTAGCTTTGGGAAGGCCAGATGTATGAAAATGCACCTTTTATCGTATAGGCAAGTAATGCCTTTATATCAATATAATTTATTACCAATCTGTAAATATTAAACCTTAACTTTATTTTATAATGATAATAACCTTAGTATGAATATGTTTATAGCTTTATAGAAAAATCCCAATACCTTAAATGAGAGAGTATGAAAGAGTAGAATCACCTTGTTAAGGAAAAACCCAAGGAATCAGTGACACAACACAAGAAGTCCAGACCAGGGGTACAAGTTTTCAAATGATAATCTGTTATAATGGGGAGAAAGAATGGTACAACCGGAAATGCAGAGTGCCCGTTTCACGCATAAGTCCCTTTTATGCCCACATACGGAGATTTCTGTATGTGTCTCTCTGCGTCCCCTTATCCCTATATATGGAGTTCTGTGTCAAGCATGCCCAAATATGGAGTGCTGTGATGTCAGAACAGGTCAGCTTATGGAGTTCTTTGTCAGACATGCCCAAATATGGAGTCCTGTCAGAACAGGCCAGCTCCATATATGGATCATCATGGTCAGGGGCCCTGTCCAGAAGCCTCAATTGAATTATTATTTTGGTTGATCAAGGTTGATCAAGTTTGATATATATATATATATATATATATATATATATTGCAATTTAACTTCAAAAGCAACAGTTTTGTGTTTTCCTTTTGGTCTGCAATAGGTATGCCTATACAGTCTGGTTACAGTGTAAAGAATTACTGTCGTAGGTGCAGGACATTTATTTATTTTAGTATAATATATCATTTATTATATTATATTATTATTATATAAATATAATTTATAACTCAGACATACAATTGTATGGTTCTGATTGTTCTACTCCTCCACTATCTCCTCGGTGGGTTGACAAATTGATCTGAACTTAGACCTGGGCATTTGTGTCAAAGGAGTGAGGAGGGATGTTTTTGTTGTTGTTTTCACTTTTCCCAAGGATATTGCCACGGCCTATAAAATCTTTACAGTAGCCACTGTTTTTATTATTATTATTCTTTTATTATTATTATAATTTTGGCCTTGTACAGTACGTGCCACCAAAATGTGGAACGCCCTACCAACAGACATTAAGACATGCGAATCCCTTGCCCGTTTCACTCCATATTTGGGCATGCTTGACACAGAGCAAAACTGCTCTCAAAGGGCACTTACGGACGGCTGCAATTCAAACCTTTTTTACCTCCTATGATGATTTCCTGTTTTTGGCTATATAGAAGTGTATATTTGTACGTCTCTAATGAATTAAAAATGGTGGGCCCTATTGTAAACAAGTGTAATGCTTTATGGTGTCTTCCACTCACAGTTAACAGTTTTTGTATTGAGTTGTACTTGAAATATACTGTAATTGTGCAAACTGTCAATAAATACTTCAATCAATCAAAACATACTTTTATTCGTTTTGATTGTTCTATTTCACACTTGCTATATAATATTTCCCATGATGCCACTTTGAATTGAGTTGAATATGGTTAAGATTACTACAGTAGTAGCCTATGTGTGGTAGTAATGTAATGTGTCCACTGGATGTCACTGTCTAGATATGAACCAAAGGAAGCGCAGATGTGTTTGAACTAAGAAAATGTAAAAATAAGGCATTTTCCCACATTCCAGTTTTCTGACTTTTTATTTCACAACATATTCCCCAATTTCCACTGAGATTATGGGGTGAATGAATGTGGCCAGACCCATCTTCTCTTTCTGTCATAGTGACATTGTCCTGCATCAGATCATGTCCAAATCAGGTTCTCCAATCTCCAGTAGCCTCTTCAGTTTTTTGAAGATGTTTTGAGTGGTGCAACCACTGACCACTCCCTTACGGAGCTATGTGTGTGGCTGGCTGGGTCTGAGCACTATGTGTGTGGCTGGCTGGCTGGCTGGGTCTGAGCATACATAGATAGATAGATAGATAGATATCTTTTTCATTTCTACTTTAAGCATGAGGAGGCTGTCAGTGCAGGGAGAGCAGCTGGCATGGAGGTGAAGACGTCAGTGTTAAGGTTAAATATCAACGTTAAAACGGGCCAAATCGACATTAAAAAAGGCAATTTCTTTCGCGTCGAACGCATTGGACACCAGAGTCTCACTCTTGACATTTTCTGAAATATGGTAGCCCTGTATAATGGACAGTACTAGGCATGCTGCTGGAGACACTATAGGTTTGTATAAAAGAAGAGTCTGATTTCGGTCTCTTTTCTTTGTTTAGTTGTTAAACGTTATTCAATTTCTGTTTACATTATCTGGCGAGTGCTTACTCGTTCCAGTATAAACAACCAATTTAACTGGTTGCTTGTTGCGCGTTTGCGCTCATTACAGAGCCAATTTATAAAACTTGTATATATTGCATGTTGTTTTGCTTGTGTTCAGTAAACAGCTAAGTTTATTATTTCCCTGTTGAGCGTCTGCACTCATTGCAGTGCTTAATTATAACTATATCTATATAGTAGATTTAGTTTGAATTGTATGGCGGGTGTTTTTGCTCGTCCAGTAAACAACCTAAGTTTATTGTTAGCCTGTTGAGCGTTTGCGCTCGTTACAGAGCTTGTTTATAATTTATATTCATAGTTATTGTAACATTCCCAAAAGAGTGGTTCCGCTTGTGGGTATTTCACGTGTCTTGGAGTGTATCCGCTCCATAGCCACCATAGTAGCGCTTCACAGTACAAGTGCCTTCGCTCTAGTACTTGCCCAGCCATGGCACACCCTTGCGCTGTTTGCACGGCTCCACTGGGGGACGATGATGGCCATGATGAATGCCCCAAATGCCTGGGTATAGCACACCTGAGGCAGGGGCTAACTGAGAGTCTGAACTGCAGCTACATGTCTCGGGACCTGAAGCTGGCCAGGCTTGCTGAGGTGCATCCTCAGCAGCCAGAGAACCAGGTGATTCCCTCACCTGGTGCCCCCGCAGAAAAGCGGCAGAGGACCTCTACATCTCGGAAAACCCTGCATAAGAGGGCCAGAAAAGATGCCTCCTCAGCTAGACTTACTAAGGCGGACCCGCTGGCTGCTAAGGTAGACACATTGGCATCCCAGTTTGCTGAGATGAAGAAGCTAATCCTGAACCTTCAGCCAGGTAGGCCTGTTCCCCAGGCCGGGGACCTACAGGCCGGCGCACTACAATCTGCCGCCTCTTCCCGAACATTGGATGAGGACTCTCTATCCACAAGGGCTTCCTGCACTGACTTCGGTGATGAACCCGCACAAGAGGAGGCAGAGACGGCCACCAGGACTTTATACACCCGCTTGTCACGGTCGAGCAGTGAAGTCAGAGGGGATTCCGGCTCTAACCCGACCTCTATTAAGCCCGTGATCCGCATGGCGCTGGCGCACTTGGGCCTGGATGAGGCTGCTGCTACAGCAGTTACTAGAAGTGAATTCTTCAGGCGGTCTAAGCCTCAGGCTGCTTTCACTGTCCCCGTCTCCGAGGGATACATTAAAGAGCTCCACAAATGCTGGGCAGACCCCAACACCAAGACCCACCATGTCTCTGATGATAGGGCCTTGGCCTCTATGCAAGACGCCAGCACTGGCCCCGCTGCAGGCCCGTGGCATGCAAATCCTACCGTACTTGGACGACTGGCTGATATGCGCTCCAACCAGAGAACAGGTGGAGCAGGATACAGCAGCCCTTATATGCCATGTGACACGGCTAGGCCTTACTGTCAACCACAAGAAGAGCTGTCTCACTCCCAGACAGACAGTTGTGTTTATCGGCTTGGTCCTGGACTCCCGCCGAATGCTGCAGCTTATGACCCCTCACATCTGCAGGGTGATGCTGCTTCAGCACTGCTGCTCTGCCCAGTAAGGGCTTTGAGGTACTACATACAGGCGACTGCTGGGTTCCGTCGCTCTGATAGCCTGTTCGTCTGCTATGGCGGGCACAGGAAGGGACAGACCCTGTCCAAGCAGAGGCTGTCAAAATGGGTTGTCATGGTGATTGAGGAGGCATACAGGTCAAGAGGCCTGCCACTGCCTCACAATGTCAGAGGCCACTCCACCAGAAGTGTTTCCACCTTCTGGGCAGCCCACTACGAGGGGTTCCTCTGAGCGAGATTTGTGCTGCGGCCACATGGGCCGCACCGTGTACTTTTGCCCGGTTCTATAGGGTTAATGTAGCCGCAACTAACGCAGTTGCGACTGCTGTTTTGGGGGTCCCTTAAGCCGTTCCCGGCAAGGTAAGGATTCCTCGTGACTTTGTTGGTACTAGTCATCCAGTGTTAAGCACTGCCAGTAAGGATGAAATAGAACGCAAGTTACGTATGTAACTATGGTTCTATGAATCCTGGATGACTGCCAGAGTTCTCTGTCACTCTGAATCTCGCGAGAAGATTTCGTAGGGAAGTAATGTTTGACGGGTGTGGCTTATACGCTGACTACTGCACTCCACGCCCACCGTCATCATGTCACATTCGTGACTTTGTTGTTATTATTTACTCGACCTGCACGTACGTGAGACGGATATCATCCAGTTTTAAGCAGTCATCCAGGATTCATAGAACCAGTTACATACGTAACTTGCGTTATTCATTATACACTGTAGCCAGGGAAAGCCAGTGCCCAGTTTATGAATCCACCCCAGTTCATGGAGGTGTTTGCGGTGGAATATAAACAGTGTAGTGTTGTGTTATATGACTGTAATGTATACATTGTCCACACCATGTTTGTTGCATAAACACAACAGTAACGTTCGGGCAGGTGCATGGCTGCTGAAAGTAATAATGCTCCACTGCACTTTTGTCACTAGAGGTCGCTCTTTAACTCCGAGAGTGTAGGCTACTACAAATGGAACCAAAAAATGGTTCCATTTTAGTACTCTCTCGGGGTTTAAATGAACACTGAGGATTTGACTGCGCGTGTGGACCTTAGTGGACGCTGTCTCTTTAACACGCAGAGGGAGGCGTGTTGGACGTCGAGACAAGTGTGTGGTTCGTTTTTTTTTGACCCGTTCAATGTCTTGTGAATGACAGACAGTGCACGGTGTCGGACGCTTCGCTTCGGGACCAAAAGTTATTGCCAGCATATTATACCACCACCGCGTTGTGACGATCAGGGGCAAAGCAACACTAAACAACAACAACAACAAACAAACAAACCTCCCGGGACTGCGGACCTCTATATGGAGTGGGCACTGGGCGGCTGATTTTACGCCGAGCAGAGGACAGCAGCACACCATCGCTCGATGTGTATTATTATGGGTTGTGTAAGCTGCATGTTAACGCACTGGACTTATAGGTTGGAAGTGAAAGTGTTTGACTTCTGAAGCTGCTGACTTTGGACATATGAGTTATTTACAAACATTTTTAATTTAAAGTGGACTTTAATTTACAATTGTTGGCCTACCTCAAACTATATTGGCTGTAATTGACATTTAACTGTAGGGTGCACTGAAGCCTTTTTGGGACACTTTCTAAGTGCTGGAGTATATTCAGTTTACGTGGATTTTGGACACGCATGATGTACACAATTACAAGAGGACCCAGCAAACTTGTTACCCAGCGACGAACAGGTGAGACACTTTGTGCTGCGTTTGTTACACAGTTATAACTAAGATCTGAACACGCACAAGTTGACAGAGGCAACTTTCATATAACTGTCATTATTATACAGATAGATACACGTGCACGAAACTACATACTTTCTTTTAATAGTAGAATGCATAGGTATACATTTATGTGTTTTTATTTCTATTTTCCCTTTCTCAAGGTCCCACTCAACAGATTGACAACAAAATAAACGACTTCAAGCACAAACAAACACCCTTGTGTATGTCCGAGTAAGTATAGGAGCTACTCAACTTTCGGGGCAACTTAAACACCTGTTCTACTGTAGTAGGCTAGGCCCATATGTCTCCAACTCTCCATTATCCTAGAGATCACAGAGTGTACTGGCAAACTTATTCACATGCGCCCTGCTCGGCAGCAGTGCACGTCATCAGCCTGCTTCACAGACAGACATGCATGGCCGATCATGGCAGAGTAGTAAAAAAAGGTCTACCAATTCCATCTAGCCTGTCTATCTATATATACTGCACCTCCACGCTAGCCAAGTCTAGTCACAGTGCATGTCATTGAACATAGACTAAGGATGACCTTGTGGAGAGGCGAGGGAAGCACATGGCCCTTCATTCAGCTGTTAACAAATTGCAGCCTCATCCGACCAACCCTGCTCCAGTGCACTCCACTCCACTCACACCTAAAGTCAGCCTTGGGTTGGGCGCTAAAGATCAGAGAGGTAAAAAAGCTCAGGGGCTCAGCGTTAGAGTGGCCGGTATAGGGAGGCCAGATGGGAAACGTGAAATGTAAAGCACTTTGGATTAAAGCGCTATAGAAATGCACAACAGCAGGAGCCAACAGAAGTCACACTGCAGTATTAACGGTGTGTTATTTGTTGTATTATCATCAAAACATAATGAGGCCTGTTTTGTCTTATTGTCTTATGCTCCGTCCGCCAGTCTTCCCGCACCGAAGATCGTGTTCAACCGGCTGAATGGTAGGAAGTACCACCAGCCATCAGCTCCAGCCCTGCAGAGAGACAGCCAGCCAGAGGAGAGCGGCACGCCGGCACACGAGGAGAACGTCAAGTTCGTCTATGAAGGTAAATGAACAGTCTGACTGGAAATACGAGTAGGCTTAATGCTGCTGCGATGTGAGAGCTTATTCTGAGCACAGTCAACACACACTGTGCATGTGTTTGGTCCGACGCAGTCCTACAGTCATGAGTCAGACACCCTACCCAAAACCCAACCCTAAACCTAACCTCACAGGAAGCCACCCACGGGTTAGTTTTAACCTGCCACGGGTTAGTTGTAATCTGCCACGCATGTCGGGAGCCACAGGTTAGTTTTAACCTGGTTAGTTGTAACCTGCCACGCATGTCGCGAGCCACGGGTTCGTTATAACCTATACCACGGGTTAGTTGGAACCTGCCACGCATGTCGGGAGCCACGGGTTAGTTTTAACCTGCCACAGGTTAGTGGTAAGTGGTACGGTAAGTGGTAACTGGCAGCACATGTCGACAGTGTTGTCAAACTAATGCCTGTCGGACTGTTAGTATGTCTAACAAATGTATGCACCCCGTCAATCCACACACCTTTAACCATTTAAAGCTCTGTATACTTAGACTGCTTTTTTTCTCTGCAAAAAAACGACGCATTGTGATAATATATAAATTTAAATCACACCCCTGTGAAGTGAGGGGCGCTCTAATCATCGTTATACATCATCAAGAATGGTGGTCCCTCATTGGCCAAGGGTGGCCACCAACCTACCCAGCCTATTTGCTCAGACACATATGACGTAAATTCTCCATTCATTGTCAATGGCATTTAGTGTTTGTGTTCAGACATAATCTACACTATAGCTGTTTATAGGACGGGCTATCACCCCTCAAAAAAAGAAAATATGGATGCTGGGGTTTTCAAGTGGTTAAGAGTCTATTTTAGCTACCTCATTTGCTGAGTTACAGTAACTACTAGCGGTTTTAATCACTATCTGGGTTCTAGAATAAACAATGGCACCTCTCCCCTGCCCCCACCCACCACCCCTCATGTTGTCTCTGTCCCAATGGCTGTGACGTGACCCCTCCCAGCCCTGGCGTGCTGCACAGCTGCTCTGCATGTCACTGATAGCATGATCACCGCTAGCAGCCCCATGCGCTCAAACACACGCCCAGTGGTGTAAAGTAACCAAGTACGTTTGCTTAAGAACTGCCCTTAAGGACCATTTTGAGGTTTTACTTCTACCCCACTACACCTCAGAGGCAAATGTTGTACTTTTACTCCACTGCATTTATTTGAAAACTTGAGTTACTTTGTAGATTTGGTTTATTGTTACAAAACATACTTTACCCACTTCAGCCCTATTTGAAAATAGCCGATCTTCAAGCTCACAATGTGTCGCGATGTGACACATTGTGAGCTTGTAGATCTGGTATTTTCAAAAGATGTGAAAATTTGAAACAGGACATTCTGCATAATGAGTACTTTCTACTTTTGGTACTTTAAGTACATGTTGATGCCAATACTTTTATAGTTTTACTCAACTACATTTTGAATTCTGAGTATGTTTTCCACCATTGCACATGCCACCACATACTGTACGCTCTACTGTACAACTTTGTTGCCTATACGGGAGGCCCACGTGGCGGCAGTGAGGCAAACCAACCTTTTGACCCTAATGTGCACCGACCGGTCACCTCTGGGAAAGAGGCACGGTCATTGGCTGTCCACGGAGTGCAAACACAACAAAGGAAAAAGCGGAGAGAATAGAGGTTTTGCTGTGTCTGCATGAAACAAACTCCACTCCACTCCCTGACCCAGTTCTTGCTTTCTGCTCGTCCCTTTTAGCATTCAGAGAGTCACTCTGCAGGCAACTATATGCCACTTCTTTTCGTCTCTGGTATTCCTGGTGACCCTGCCTGGCGTGTCACGAGTTGTCGGTGTTTGAAGGTCTGCCATGGCCGCCCATAAACAGCTTAAACAACCTTGTTGAGGGAGGACAAGGACAAAAAGCAAGGCCCAACTCCTGCTATGCAGGCTGTTTAATGCTGCAGCTCAGAGAATGGAATGATTGTTGTTTTTCCACACTATGCACTGCATGCAGGCTCTCTTCTGTTTCTCAGTCCTTCTCTCTGTGTGTCCAAGAACTATACGCCCCTTTGCTGTTTTATCTACGAAACCTTGTCCTGTGAAAACAGCCCATTCCGTGACCTAAAATAACCGTGTTACCTCTTGACTTTTATAAAAGTCTCGCGCTAGTGCCAGGTGCCTGCAGATAAGAAGTCAGTCCCATTGGATTTACGGCCTCTGGATATACACACACACACACACACACACACACACACACACACACGCCCGCCCCCACACACGTGACAGTTGACGTGTTTGCAGGGTGCATGATTTGAAATACAAACATTCGACAGGGGTGGGTGACCTTAGTATCAGTTTACGTAGTGGACTTTTAACAGGTTAACACTATAGGTCTGACCTGGTATAGGACGCTATGGGACTGTATAGGGTAGATAAAGTGCCCCTCGGTGCACAGGTCTCCGCCAGGGCAGGTCAGGTTGTGGCCTCCTGGTGGCGCTATATTAAGCCAATGTGAAAAGGGTGCCATTTCTTCTTACACCTTGGATGGCAATTGGCAAATCCACTATAACAGGCCAATGTGAAAAGGGTGGGATATATTCCTCAGCCAGCAGGAAAGTCTGCGAAAGATTTCACGTAAATTGCACGCTGTGTTTTGCGTTCATAATTTCTTAGTTTTTTACCTTGATGATATAGAATTTTGTTGTTATTGTTCATGTCATGTCTATGAATTGATTACCTAGGGCCTAAATGGAAACAAGACCGCTGCTATCCCTTTTGGATGGATAGATACAGTAGATAGATAGATAGATAGATAGATAGATAGATAGATAGATAGATGCATTTTACCCTTCCTAAGTATTTGGAGCAGTGGCCGCCATTCATATGGCATCCATGGAGCAGTTAGGGGTTAAGTGTCTTGCTCAGGGGCACTTGGGCGAGCCAGGGGTCGACCTTCCATTTCCCAGCCTCTCTACCAGTGGTGGAAAAAGTACTCAAATGTTTTACTGAAATAGAAGTATCAATACTGCAATACATTCTGACTCTTTAGTCAGAATTCAAAATGTACAAAAGTATTGCCATCAAAATGTACATACAGTACCAAAAGTAGAAAGTACTCAATGCAGAATGTCCCGTTTCAAGTCTTCCAATGTATACAAATATTTTGAAAATAGCCGAACTACAAGTTCTCACATCGCGACGCATTGTGAGCTTGTAGATCGGCTATTTTCAAATAGCCGAAATGTACAGTATATAGTGCTGAAGTGGTTAATGTATGTTTTGTAATAAGAATCAAAGTAACTAGTAACTAAAGTTTTCAAATAAATGTAGTGGAACAAAAGTACAATATTTGCCTCTGAGATTAGAAGAGGAGTAGAAGAAAAGGTTTTGGAAATTGGAATTGGAATGTACTTCAGTACTTTCCACCACTGCTCTCTACCCACTCCTCTATGACCTAGCATAATAGCCCTCCCATATAGCCTACACTGTGGGTTAATACATACATATTGATCATTGATTCTGATTCATCATTTACATCCCTAATGGTCATACAATACTATACACTATTACATGGTACACTTGAATGCTCTCTGGGCTCTATATAGACACCATGGCAGAATATTTGACGGCGGTGACTAACAAACGGAGAAAATGTTTAACAATGTACAGAAAGACCAGCAAACCTGGCTGCCCAGTGTCAAGAGGGGACAGGCTGCATTCTCTGCCCAATGCGGTCAAGGAGTGGTGGAGGTGACAGAGCTTCACTCTTGACCACCTGTATTAACCCATTTAGGCCTCAGTTTTCTGAAATAAATATTTTCACGATTTTTCAAAAATAGCAGACCTACAAGCTCGTAGCGCGCCACTCGGTGGCGCGCTATGAGCTTGTAGATCTGCTATTTTTCAATAGCTAAATTATAACAATGTTTAAAACACCAAAAGGGGTTCCCGCCCCAAAATGGGTTTTAAGACACAAGAAATGAAAAGGGTGAAACCCAGGCAATCATTGTTGGGTGAGAAAGCTGACTGTTCAATGGCAATAACAATGATCAACTCTAGTCAAAAAGTTCTCAAATACTAACCAGAAATGGTTAAGTAATGTATGCAGGGCTTGCAGGCCCAACCATTTCGCTTTGAGGCTGTTTACAAATGAACTGCGCTCTGACAGACTAAACCCCAGCACACCCCCATACACGCCGTGGAGGTAATGCTTGTAGATTGTCAAGTGGTCAACATGTTATAACGTAGAAAGTGTTCAAACAAGGCTATGTTCAACAACAATGTTTTGTCCAACTTTGATTGTTAGAATGCCACTTCTCCAGTAAAGCTCTGAATAAACCACTAGTGTATGGTGCATAAAAGTCCAACCTTGGATATAACTACTCTAGCAATAAAACACATGTCCAATGCAGTGGCGTTTCCCATTAAAATAATACAATTTCGGTTCTCCCTATCGGTTCCTAAAGGCGCGCAGAGTCACACGCTTATTATTTTCCTTGCCTTTTTATCATATCCTTGACATTGTTTACAGTCGATATATAGTATTGTAGTAGGAGTAGTAAGAGGTAAATACAGAATAGATAATACAAAAAAAAAGAAAACATGCAGCTCAGTATCCACAAATGGCTCAATTGTTAAATAAAGGAATTAAGGAAAGGATGTTAGTCTATTCATATGTCTTAAATTAAAAGCTTAAAAGAATAAAAGCTTTTTGTTAAACATTTGACCTTATTTAAGTTATTTTATACAATTTTTTAACCGAAATAGGGAAACCGGAATCGATGAGCAGAACCCAAATCGGTAACAGACCCATTCCTAATTCCTATACACCGTCGGAGACTCTGCCAGTCGTAAAATTATTGGCTCAGAAATGCAAGAAAAACAAAAACATCTCCATGAATTGAAGGCTTCATACACCCCCATCAATTGGAGGAAAACAGGCTGTATTATATTGCACATTGTATTGTAATTATGAAGTGGCAGAAATGTTGTACATTCTACTGTACATTCTCCTACACTGAATTGTTATGTTATGGCTTTCAATGGTTCATCATGCCCAGCCACTTCATACAGTATGTTTTATTGATAATTTCACCTTGTCAAGCCACTACAATATCGTTGAACCCTATACTATAACATCTGATCATGTCAGATGTGAACTATCATGCAGTGGTTATCTGTGGGATCAGGTGAGTCCTTGAGGGAGATTAACCACTTTAACCCATACCTATACTTCATAGTGAATTAAGGGTTAAGATAAAATTGGCAAATCCAAATACTTGTGGACTGTGGTAGCATCATCAACCCTTAAAAAAAAGATTATCAAAGATCATTTGCCAAGATAAATAGACATTTACACTGACACAATTCTATCCTGGGAGTGATCCAAAACAGAATCCATAAAGACAGGTAATTTGGCACAAAACATCGTGGTTGCAGTGGAGACTAGAATATTATGTCTCAATCATTGGTTCCAAAACGTTTAAAGACCCCAATTACTCTGAGCGTACAAATGGAACCAAATGCTACTCTGAAATCTGGAAATCGGGGTCCCTCGCACAACATCTTTTCAAATGAGTGGGCCTACTGTGTATCCATTTGGGCAACGCTGTGCCAGCAGGCACTATTACTTGACAACCCTTGATGGCACCTGTCCTGTTGACCCCTGACAACCACGTGTGACAATGTCATTCTGTTTGCTTTGTCAGCCTGGCAGGAGGTCATGCAACAGGTGGAAGAGGAGCCCAGCCAGGGGCCAGAGGGGCCCCAAAGACCTGTCTACTACACGGAGACCACCCCCAGCCCTCACATGGACAGTAAGTCATGTTCTTCGTTGTTATGTTTGTATATGTTCTGTAACCACATGAAACCTAGGGCCTTTATTCCGGGGCAACTGTTTGGCGAAAATTGCTGATCTACGAGCTTACAATGCTTCGTGTTGCGACGCGCTGTGAGCATGTAGATCGGCTATCATCGCCAACGTTTGGTGTAGAGGGAAAAAGGAAGGGGCCTAGTACAGCATATAGACCCATGGGGCACCCCGGTAAACAAAGTATGTAGGGTTTAAGTGATTAAGCCCCTTGTACACAGTGCATTTTATTTGCATGACAAATATACTAAACAAACTGTACGCTTCTCTATGACCTGCCACACCCACTCCGAAATGGCTGGCTGATGTGTGGCTGTCCGATCTTGTTTCTTTTGGATGCAATAAAAATTTACCTGGCCTGGACTAGGCTGCTGAGCCAGCCTGACAGCGTGCCGCGAGTTCGACTCCCGTCCCCTATCAATAAAGGCAGAAAAAGCCAAAAAAGATCACACCCGTGTGAAGTGAGGGGCGCTAATCTATTAAAGTCTAAGGCCTGACTCACACCTTTCGATCTAGCATACAACATTGATGCATGCTAGATGTGTAAAAAGGGTGTGATACATCTTGCCCCAATGCATATCCAATGGAAGTCACATGGTTTGACACAACATTTGTGTTGTATGGCTTTCGGCTGTGTTTCGACTGCCCCACCACCCCCTCATACAACACAAATGTTGTGTCAAACCATGTGACTCCCATTGGAAATGCATTGCGAGCTTGCATCAGCTATACATCTCATACAACAAGCATACATCAATCTGTTGCGAAGGTGTGAGTCAGGCCTATCTCATGTTGATTAGGTGATGTAAAACAAACGGTGCAAACACAAACATTAAACACCATTAACGATAAATAGAAAATATGACATAAATGATGTGACGTAAATTTTCCCTTAATTGTCAATGCACAATTAACACACATTGAACTAAAGACAAACCTGTAGCGCCCCTCAAATATATCTATAAAAATAATTAACCTGGGATCCACATGGGAAAGGCATCTCAGACTTCATGTGACCATCCTGTGACGTCCAGCCCATTTTGGGGCGGGAACCCCTTTTGGTGTTTTAAACATTATGTTATAATTTAGCTATTGAAAAATAGCAGACCTACAAGCTCGTAGCGCGCCACCGAGAGCTTGTAGATCAACATATTTTTGAAAAATCATGAAAATATTTATTTAAAAAAACTGTAGGATTTTGAAGATTTCTTTTAAACTTTTGAGGTCTAAATGGGCTAGTCGTCTTTTGGTGTCAGTGCTCTATGACGTATCTGGGACGTATGACTCCAGATTTGGGCAAGGTTACAGCTGGATAAGGGCCCCACTGACTTCCATCCATTATAAAAAGGTTACAGCTGGATAAGGGCCCGACTGACTTCCATCCATTATAAAATCAAAGCAACATATTCCTCCGGACACAAAGAAAGACACACAGAACCTTTCATAGACCTAGAACCTCTTGAAGACTCAATGTGCAAGGTCCTTTTAGTTTAGCTTCACTGTAACCGGCTTCAATCTGCTCGTAGCTATTTCAATCTCAACACTTTTAATTAGCCATTATTCTACTTTGTCTCATTATATTTAGATACATGATTCTGTGTCATGGTCACCATTGAGAAATGTAGTTGGATATTGCTGTCATTCTGTCTCCACAACAACCTGGATGTTTTGTGCCAAATTTTCCCATCTCTATTGATTCTGTTTTGGATCATTCCCAGGACAGATTTACATGTACACAGTACAGGACATGTCTATTTATCTTGGCAAATAAAATGTGTAAATCTTTTCTTTTTTATCTATATAAATTTAGCATGCTACCACATGATTCTATCACAGTCAGTCTAAGTATTTGGAATCGCCAACTTAATCCAGTAGCCAAGTGATACTGATATGATACTGACATCAATATTTGTAATTAAAAAGTTTCCAAAATTAGATAACGTTCGGCAAAAGTGACGCTTTACTCTTGTTTGTGGAACAATTAACCTATTTAGAACTGAGGCCGAGTATAAAAACGCCTTCCTAAAAACGTTTCCTAACCTCAGTTTTCTGAAAAAACATCCCCGGCTTGAAAGGTATAACAACGTATAGGTGTTCCAGGTCTATAAATCATTCATTAGAATGACAACGCTATTAATTACAAAAAGTAATTTGTAAAAGTAACATTACTTCCCCAATAATGCAACCCCACTTAGTCGGGGGAGTTATTGGCCACAGATTGGACAACAAAAAGTGTATTCGTTAATATAAATTCCAGGTTGCAACTTTAATATACTGTATGTATTATAGACGGGGAGCCAGCCATCCAAAATTTGAGAAGACCTGTGATGTCATGACATACTTCTTATTTGTATTTTTTCTATTCACTTGGTCATTAAGGTATACAAAAATGGCCATAACCTTTTTTCGCGATGTTTCCGGCAGAGCAGACCTCTCATTATGTAGACCTTAATGACCGAGTGAATAGAAAAAACACAAATAAAAAGTATGTCATGACATCACAGGTTAATCCTTAACCGTTGGGCTTTTGGGCCTGTGGCTCCCCGGCTATTAAGGTAAATTCAGATGGGAATCATGTGACGCAGACGTTGTCGCCTGGATCAACGACAGGTCTGCTCCAGGTCTCTTCATGAGGGGCATGACTCGCGCTGAGCAAAAAAAAAGAAGCTCAACACAATCCGTTGTGTAGTAAAAAAATGAGCATGTGCGTGACAATTTCACGGGACCGCGTCCACGTAAATACACTTGCGTTGTTGCCCCTCAACTTCTATGCACGTCCAAAATAAACGCACGCCCCTCATTGAAGTTGAAGTCACTCCATGTCTGAAAAGACCTTTTATTAATGAATATTCATTTTCGTTATTGGTAAAAAGGTAAAACTATATGAAAAATGTATATGGATGTTTCCTTGTCTCTGTATCTGTTGATAATTTCTGTTTCCTCTTTATAGGCTTTGTGCCGATAGACCTCGACGAGTGGTGGGCTCAGCGCTTCTTGGCCAACATAGACAAGCTATCCTGAGTGGATTCTCCGGGCTGGGGGGGAGGGGGGGAGGGGGCTGTTGGCCTGATGGGGGGCCAGAAGTCTAGGGCTGAGACGAGGGGGGAGTGGAAGCCTGGTAGCAACAGGGGTGGTGATGTGGTACAAATGGAACGGGCAGCGCTGGGCCGCTGGCATCGTAGCACCGCAGAACTCTAACCTTTTTTTAGCCTTTTTAAACTACTGCACATGTGACACTACTACAAACACCTTGTCATGTGACACTATACAGCACCCTGTCTGGGACAGACGGAAGCACACTGGAACGTTATACGTTTCTCTGATGAGATCCTGGCCTGTGAGAGGATGTCAGCTATACTGCTTTAAAATACAGTAAAATTGTGTTTTCAAGAAGTCCTGTGTGTGTGTCTGTGTCTATTTTACTCAAGGTTGCAGTCTAGAGCTGTGATTTAGATTAGTTTTTTCAAAATATTCGATGTACAAGCTCACAACGCGGCGCGAAGCAGCTATTTTCAATGAACCTATCCCACACCGGCTCCGTCCGACGCACGTTCACGCCTCGCCTGACGCTCCGATACGCCACTGTTCTATTTTCCAGGCGTTGCCGTGCGGCAACCAGTGTTGTTTTCGTCGACTAAAACTAAGACGAAAATTTTTCGTCGACAACCTATTTTCACTGACAAAAACTAAATTAAAACTAAGCTATGATGACTAAAACTAAGACTAAATATACTGACAATTTTGTCGACAAATAAAAACTAGACTAAAATTTTAGGAAGGGACTAGTGGACAAGAGATCCAGTATAGGTCATTTTACACTTGGTTGCATGCTGAAAATAGCCGATCTACAAGCTCACAGCTGCGACGTGTTGTGAGCTTGTAGATTACGACGGCATCAAGACACGCCAAAATACATTTTAGTCGACTAAATCAACCGTAGATTTAGTCGACTAAAATCTCATGACATTTAGTCGACTAAAACTAGACTAACACTAAGACATTCCAGGTGACTAAAATGTGACTAAAACTAAATGAAGTTTCAGTCCAAAGACTATGACTAAACTAAAATAGAAATTTGCTGCCAAAAACAACACTGGCGGCAACGCCTGTGCCGCGTCGCTGCGCACCCGGTGTGTGTTGGGCTTCAAACATCTGCTTTCAAATTTATGGAATTTCAATGAAATCGTTGCATTTGTTTTGAATTCACAAAAAATGTAGATGTTTTGGCGGAATGTGTTTGGAAAATGTTTTTGAAATAATAATTAAAAACAAAAAGTAGGATACCAAAAATATAGGGACAGAATACAGAATACATGAATGAACGATGCCTGTAATAATGACTATTCGTCATCTCATCTGGCTACCCGGTCTCACCCAAACATGGTGAAATAGCACTGAATTGCAATTCCGTACATAGATGCCTAGAAACCCTAAAATCTGTATATCTTACCCCTTATCCCTAAACTTTTTTGCCATTTTTTTACTATTTTAAAACATTTTAAAATGGTACAAATAGCTAATACAACTTAGCTAACAACTTGTCGAGGTAGATTGGCTAGTTGAAGTATTTTTTAATGTTTTAAAATAGTAAAAAATGGCAAATAAGTTTAAGGATAAGGGGTGGCGCAAGATGGAGCCTGCTGTCTCTAATCAACTTGAACTACCAGAGACATTTTCTCTCTGTTGAAGCCAATTGACTTGTCACAGTCTGAAGGGACACACAGCCAGAGCTGAGACTTGAACCCACTGAGCCCCACTGTGCTTGAACCCACTGAGCCCCACTGTGCTTGAACCCACTGAGCCCCACTGTGCTTGCTCCAACGTCTAGATAAACACCAGCACAACAAACAATAGACAAATCTCCTGTTATTTAATTTAATTTTTTTTATTTTTTGTATCAATGTTGTTACTCAAAGGAAAAGGGAGAAAGGACATGTTTGGCAGGTAACAAGTAACTCAGTGAGTTAGCACACTGGCTACATGGTCTGGAGGTTTTGGGATAAAACCACACTTTACTTTCCACACCGATTTCCAGAACTAAAAAAACACAAAAACACAAAAAAAGCACAGGGTTATGGTAAAAACATAGATAGACAATCCATTACAAGATATATATTACAATATTTGATCTAGATTACAATGATATCTGATTTGAATGGGGTTTCTAGGTGTAAGTATGTATAGGACTAGTAGCGTGCAAGTTTCCAGCATTGGGCATTTAAGTTAAATAACTCACATTTTTATTAAGTAAAAATTATGAAAAGCATGATAAAACAGCATACTAGTTCATGGTTCATGGTTTTTGACGATGAAGAAAAAACCCAATGAAAATCATAAAAAATCACACCCATGTGAAGTGAGTGGGTGCAACTCCGTGTGGGGGTCCCCGGAAGTTCCAGACCCACAGGAACGTGGTTCCGGTGAGCCGCCCTGTGTCCGAATATATAAAAAGCTACATGACAACATACTATATATTACTAATGATTATCTTTGTAGATCAAATTAGGTTGATTGTACTAGGATAGTTTTTTTCAGCAATTCTCTGTTGAAGCCATTTTGACTTGTCACAATCGAAAGGGACCCAATGTCAGAGCCAGGACTTGAACCTGTGGCCTCCTGATTCACAGGCAGGGTCTTTGCCAGTGAGCATGGGATTGCTGTGTACAAAAAGCCACATAATGACAAAAGAGCCAGAGGCGTGTTTCTTTTGTGGTTCATAAACATTCGAATATCTAAACAAACTATTTTTTGTATCAATGTTGTTACTCAAAGGTAAAGGAAGACTGTGTTATGGCATGTAGCAAGTGTGGGTGTGTTAGGAAGCTGCCTACATTATCTGGAGGTTGTGGCTTACCCTATAGTCCATTGTTTTGAGTGATTTTCGTCATTTTTTCAAATCCTCAAAAATGATGAAAAACGGCGTGCTATAGTATTCAGATTTTACAGGGGCCAGTTTCGAATTGCAGCCGTCCGTAGGTGCCCTTTGAGAGCGGTTTTGAAGGAGTCAAGGGATTCACATGTCTTAATGACTGTTGGGAGGGCGTTCCACATTTTGGTGGCATAGGAGCGAAAATAATTTAGTCCCTTGTTTGTGCCGAATCTGGGTTGTACATGGTTTGTTGCACTCCCTCTGGTGTTGTGGGTGTGGACTTCGTAAGGAAGTATCTAGACAGGTACATGGGTATCTTGGTGGTGTATCGAATCTTGTGGACCAGACCCATTGCAAGATGCTGTACTCTGTCGTCGACCCTAAGCCTGTCAAAGTGGGCAGGGGTGAGGTGGGTTCGGGGGTGAGGCCAAGTAGGAGCCTGACTAGTTTGTTTTGGGAGGTCTGGAGCCTTGTTTTAAGGGCCTTTGAGGTGCTGTGGTACCAAGAGGTGCATGCATAGTCAAAGAAACCTTGTACGAGGGCTCCTGTTAAGGTCTTCAAGGTGATTTTGTTGACCAGTGAGGAGATCCTGTAAAGGAATGTTGTTCTTTGATTGACTTTTTTGATTACGTTGGTGGCCATTTTATCACCGGAAAGATTGGCCTCCAGGATGGGTAATTTCATCTTTTCGTGTGATAATATTGTCACCCACTCTAACCAAGAAGCCATCTGCCTTGCTGAGATTACTATTTGATCCGAAGAGAATGGATTCCGTTTTTCCCAGGTGTAAGGATAGTTTGTTATCAGCGAGCCAGGTGCAGATTCTACCGAGTTCAGAGCTGAGGGTCTTTTCAACCTGCAGTTTGTTCCTGTCCGAGACTAGCAGTGCTGAGTCATCTGCGAACAGGAACAAGTTGCAGTCACAAGCTGATGTCATGTCGTTTACATATATTAGGAACAGTAAAGGCCTTAGTATGCTTCCTTGTGGAACGCCACAGCTCACTGGGAGGGGAGGGGGGGGGGGGACACCTCCCAGTGACACCTCCCACCATCTGTTCCCTCCCCTCCAGGTAGGATTGCATCCAGCTCACTGATGTGCTATCAAAACCAATAGCTTTAAGCTTGTTAACCAGTATGGAGTGGTTCACGGTGTCAAAAGCCTTTTGGAGGTCCAGCATGACCATGCCACAGTATTTTCCAGCATCCATCTCGTGTTTGATGTGAACACTGGCCACATGTTTGGGAGATGGTGAGTTCAAACCCCACTCAAGTCTTTACTTTCAAGACCAATTTCAGAAGAATAAAACAAACAAAAAAGCAGTGTGAATTGTCTCGAGCCAGTGGCTCATTGTGTTAGAACGCTGCCACATGATCGGGAGATGTTGCGTTCAATCCACACTCAAGTCTTTACTTTCTAGTCCAATTTCAGAAGAATAAAACAAACAAAAAAGCAGTGTGAATTGACTGGAACCCAGTGGCTCAGTGTGTTAGAACGCTGCCACATCATTGGGAGATGGTGAGTTCAAACCCCACTCAAGTATTTACTTTCACGACCAATTTCCGAAGAATAACACAAACAAAAAAGCAGTGTGAATTGTCTGGAACCAGTGGCTCAGTGTGTTAGAACACTGGCCACATGTTTGGGAGATGGTGAGTTCAAACCCCACTCAACTCTTTACTTTCAAGATCAATTTCAGAAGAATAAAACAAACAAAAAAGCTGTGTGAATTATCTGGAGCCAGTTGCTCAGTGTGTTAGAACGCTGGGTGGGTTCAAAACCCACTCAAGTTCAAACAAAAAAATTAAGGGGCCAATCCCACCCGTCTTTACTCTAACACTTTGCATTCCACACTAACATCAAGTAAAAAAGAAAAGCTATGTTGTAGTAACCAGCAGTTAGCTCAGTGTGATGAGTGGCTGTGCTTGTGATCCACAGGTCGAGGGTTCAAATCCCACATTAGTCATGTGGCTCTGTGACACTTTGCTTTGCACACTGACTTTCAGAAGGACAACTTTAAAGCAGCACAGAAATTCCCCATGATTGTGTGCCTCAGTGGCCCAACAGGTAAGTCAAATGATATCCGTAGTATACCTAGTAGAAGTGTGCCACTGTGACGAAGCACATTTCAATGTTCTTGTGCTTTATTTTCGCCATATGCATGTTATTAATTTCGCAAGCAGAGCGCGCAAGTAATGTTTTCGCCCGGTGACAGCTGTCCCGCCATTCGATGTTTATGCAGAAAAACATCAAATCTGTGCCTGTTTTGCTGGGACCAAATGACCACAAATGACCATATTTCTTACGTCATCATTTAGAGCTAGTCATAGGTATACTATATACATAATCAGTAAAAATAAAATAGCAAATTGTGCCTGATCTGCTGGGACCAGAGTACGTGGTGTGTATATGTATGACTAGCTCTTAATGACGTAAGAAATATGGTCATTTGTGGTCATTTGGTCCCAGCAAACCAGGCACAGATTTGCTGTTTTCTTGCATAAACATCAAATGGCGGGACAGCTGTCACGGTTTTTGGCGCAAAGTAACCACAGTATACCACTAATCAACTTACAACTACACACTTTATACAGTATAGAGTATAGAGTATATATGTATACGTATATAGTATATGCCTATATACTATACTATATATATTTCTTACGTCATCATTTAGAGCTAGTCATACGTATACTATATACATAATCTGTCAAAATAAAATAGCAAATTGTGCCTGATCTGCTGGGACCAGAGTACGTGGTGTGTATATGTATGACTAGCTCTTAATGATGACGTAAGAAATATGATCATTTGTGGTCGTTTGATCCCAGCAAACCAGGCACAGATTTGCTGTTTTCTTGCATAAACATCAAATGGCGAGACAGCTGTCACGGTTTTTGGCGCAAAGTAACCACAGTATACCGCTAATCAACTTACAACTACACACGCTATATAGTATTATATGTATACGTATATAGTATATGCCTATATACTATATATATACTATATATAGTATATGCCTATATAGTATATGCCTGCTTTGCTGGGACCAAACGACCACAAATGACCATATCTCTTACGTCATCATTTAGAGCTAGTCATACGTATACTATATACATAATCAGTAAAAATAAAATAGCAAGTTGTGCCTGATCTGCTGGGACCAGAGTACGTGGTGTGTATAACTAGCTCTTCACCCAAACTTATATAGATAGAAACTTGAATCATACTTAATAATACTAGGTGTTATGCATAAAGTAGGCAGGTAGCAAATAGTTACATCTAAAAATTATACATTTCAAACGTTCCTTCACAGAGATACTGAGATTTGACAGTTTACAGCGGTCGAAAGGACTTGCGCGCTCTGCTTGCGCACTAGTTGGCCATTTATGGCCTACTAGTGTGCAACAAACAAGTATGCACTCGACAGAGTGCAGTTCTAGTTATTTATGTGAAGAAAGGTAACATGTGATGCTGATTATTTAAATATTATCTTCTATTCCACAAGTATGGTAATGGACCTTGTACAGGGGTGAGTGACAGCTGTCAGTGATTGGTTGATTGTCACCACCCAAGGTTATGAATAGAGGGAGTGACACACGGGGAGAGGGGATCGCCAAACAAACAGAGTGCAGGACTGCACGGAGGAAGAGAGGAGCTTCAGGCGCCAGACAGCGTTTACAGTAGGACCGCGATTGAAGGTGTAAACAAGCTTATCTGCAGCCATAGTCGTTGTAAAGAACAGTCGGGCCCAGCGGACTGGGCATCACGGGTGCCGCTGCCGAGGGGGACCGGAGTTGGAACGGAGGATAACCAGCCGGTGATTGGAGGCTATCAGGGCTACTACTGCTACCGGTGAGACCGTTCCGAGGTTGTTCTGTGTCGGCGTCGGTGGCCTCGGGGCAGCTGGGGAAGACGAACGTCGCCACCCACAAGGTACACACCACGGATGAGATACCCGTGCGGTGCAGAGCCTACCGAGTCTCACCGTTCAAACGCCAGATCATTGAGGACGAAATACAGAAGATGCTGGGCAAGGGGATCGTGGAGCCCTCTGACTCGGCCTGGGCTGCACCCGTGGTGCTGGTCAAGAAGCCAGATGGGAGTAATCGGTTCTGTGTGAACTATAAAGGACTCAATGCCAAGACCCAGCAAGATGCCTACCCCATGCCCCTGATTCATGACATCCTGGAGTCAATGCATGGAGCATGCCATTTTAGCTCCTTGGATCTAAAGGCTGGGTACTGGCAGGTTGCTATGGACAAGGAGAGCAAGCACAAGACGGCGGTCATAACACCCATTGGACTGTACCAGTTCAGAACCATGCCCTTTGGGCTCAAGAATGCCGGCGAATGATGGAGAGGGTGCTTGGGGAGCTCAAGACATGGTGCTGCTTCGTATATATCGATGATATTATAGTGTTCTCCCCAACTCCTGAGCAGCATCTGAGAGACCTCGATGCCATGTTCGCCAAGCTGCACGTTGCGAACCTCACCTTGAATCTGGAGAAGTGTCACTTCTACCGTGACCAACTAAAGTTTCTGGGACACATTGTCTCTGCCCGAGGGGTCGAGACGGACCCAGAAAAAACCATGGCCGTGATGAAGTACCCAGCACCCCATGACTTGAAGTCACTGCAGAGATTTCTAGGAATGGCGGGGTGGTACTTCAAATTCATTCCTCACTTTGCGGACCTGGCGGTGCCGTTGAACCACTTAAAGAAGAAGGGGGTGAGATGGAATTGGACGGAGGAATGTCAGACGAACTTTGAGAAGCTGAAGCAGGCGCTAGTCGAGGCACCAGTGTTGGTCCAGCCCGACCTGGCACTTCCATTCCAGGTGCATACCGACGCCAGTGGTGTCGGCTTGGGAGCTGTGCTGACGCAGCAGGTGGACGACCTAGAGAAGGTGATCGCCTTTGCCTCTCAGGGACTCAGAGGAGCGGAGCTCAACTAATCTGCCTCCGATAGAGAATGTCTCGCTGTGGTGTGGGCGGTGGAGAAGTGGAAGCACTTCCTAGAAGGGGTGGACTTCGATGTATACACCGACCATTCCGCACTCACGTGGGCATTCAGCAACCCGAAGGCTTCCTCTAGGCTCACTCGCTGGACTATACGCCTCCAGGAGTTCCAGTTCAACATCCACTACCGGAAGGGTCACTTGAACATCGTCCCCGACGCCCTGTCTCGGGCAGTGATTCCTACCGTGCAGCCCGCAGTCTGTGCAGTAGTGGCAGTGGCAGGCAACTCGGAACTCCCCACCACCCTGGATGATCTAGCCAAAGCACAAGGCTCCGATCCGAGAGTCAAAGATCTACGGGACAAACTGGGTCCCTCCGACCAGCGGACAGATCGGATTGGCTATGAGGAGTTGCAGGGAGTCCTGTATCGGAGGATGCCGACCAAGGACGGTGGTTTGAAGTGCCAGGTCGTAGTGCCTGGGAGTCTTGTCCAGTGCTTCCTGGAGTACTTCCACGACCGACCCATGAGTGGACACTTGGGCAAGCTGAAGACTCTCTTGCGTGCTCTCGAGGTGGCCTGGTGGCCCACGATCCGGAAGGATGTCTGGGAGCATGTGAAGAGGTGTCTGGTTTGCCAGCAGTACAAGCCAGAGAATCAGAAACCATCCGTGATGATGCAGTCCACCCAGGTGAGCCAGGCAGGAGAGGCTCTCGGGATCGACCTGATGGGGCCGTTCCCGAGGAGTAAGAAGGGGAACACCATGTTGCTGGTCACCATAGACTATTACACCAAGTGGGTGGAAATGTTCCCGTTGAGAGATGGAAAAGCCCAGAGACTTAGTGCGATCCTCAAGGATGAAATATTCACCCGTTGGGGGGTCCCTAAGTATCTGATCTCCGACCGGGGCCCACAACTGACCGGGAGCATCTTTGATGATCTCTGCAAGACCTGGGGGGTTAAACACAAGTTCACCACCAGCTATCACCCCCAGGCCAACCTCACAGAGAGGGCAAACAGGACCATCAAGACCATGATCGCCTCGTTCGTCGGAGACCACCACAACAAGTGGGACCAATGGTTACCCGAGTTCAGATACGCAGTCAATACTGCCATACATGAGACTACCGGCCGTACTCCTGCTGAGCTGTCCATGGGTCGTGTGCTGTACGGTCCTCTGGAGCGTATATGCTGGCATCCCCACCTATGCCCACACAGCCGTCCTATAGCCTCCTCGAGAGACAGCAAGCCATGATAGGGGAGGTCAAACGAAGGGTGGGTGTTGCTCAGACCCGACAAGCCAAATACTATAATGCCCGGCGGAAAAATTTACAGTTCCAGCCGGGTGATTTGGTCTGGGTGAGAGCACACCCACTCTCAAAAGCAATAGACGCATTCTCGTCCAAGCTAGCGCCTAAATGGTCAGGTCCAGCTGAGGTGACGAGTCAGACAGGTCCGGTAAATTACCGTGTGAAATGGAGGGACAACAATAAAGTAGACACAATTAATGTGGTCAACCTCAAACCCTACTTTGGTAGGACTTGAAGAACAGCTTCCAGCTTGAGGGGGGGGGGGACTGTGACGAAGCACATTTCAATGTTCTTGTGCTTTATTTTCGCCATATGCATGTTATTATTTATGTGAAGAAAGGTAACATGTGATGCTGATTATTTAAATATTATCTTCTATTTCACAAGTATGGTAAAGGAGAGTAGGCAAGGGGGGGTCAGGCAGGAGGAGTAGGTGAGGGGACCCCAGGCAGGAGGAGAGTAGGCGAGGGGACCCCAGGCAGGAGGAGAGTAGGCGAGCGGGGATCAGGCAGGAGGAGAGTAGGTGAGGGGGGGGGTCAGGCAGGAGGAGAGTAGGTGAGGGGGGGGGGGGGGGTCAGGCAGGAGAAAGAGTAGGTGAGGGGGGCTCAGGCAGGAGGAGAGTAGGTGAGGGGGGGGGGGGGGGGGGGGGTCAGGTAGTAGTTGTAGTATTATTAATATTTTGTATAAAAAATCTTACGGTGGACATGTTTGCCTGAAATGGAATCTTTGAAATGTTTCATAATTTTAGAAATATTCAAATATCAAATTTGAGAATTTTACAATGGGGCTCAATGGCAGATATTGGCACGTCAAAAAAGCACTTTCACCTAGAAACTCCATTCACACTTTTTATTAGTCAGCTTACTGTGGAGACACATGCTGGAACGTTTTACTTTGAAATGTTTTGTAGTTTCTGAGTTATTTGACTTAAACGCCCAATGCATTCTCTATGGCAATAGGACAAACTTTGGCATGCTACTAGCAGTGTTGGGTGTAACGGCGCTATTAATAACGACATTATGTAACGGACTACTTTTATTGGTAACGGAATAAACTAACTAGTTAGTTTTGCAATTTAGTAGTTAGTTACTTAGTTACTTTTCCAAAAAGGTAATCCCGTTATTATAATGTGTCCCTGTTCATTCTGTTGGCAAGATTTAAAAATAATAAAGCCCCGACTGCCTGCAGAGTTTATTTCTCCTGCCTTCTGTGTGATTTATCCTTCCAAGCCCACTATACCATGTACTATACATCCTGCGTCTACTACATACTGTAGTTCACTTAAGAAATAAAAGTATTGTTACAAGCAGCTTTTATTTTGAAGAGGAAGAGGAAGTTGTTTCGGTTGTAGCCAGCTACCATGACAGTGGTAGTGGTGCCGTACAGCCGGGTGGTAGTGGAATAATAAAAACAATTTTTTTTAGCCAAAGTTCATAAAATGACTTAAACAATGTAGGCTAAACACTTTGGAATTACGTTAAACATGGTATATCCTCCGTGGCGGCGTCATTACTAGTAAATGAATTGTTAAGTTTCATAGTATCATTCATCATCAACAGGCTGTTGTTGATGCCCCCCAAAGTTCTATACCAATGAAGCGGAAAGTAGAGATGTCATGTTTAAGGTCATTGAAATGCACTGCAACAGGGTATTCACGGTCGTTTCTTCTGATCGAACTCTTATGTTCACTCATTCTCTGTTTTAACTGTCTAGTAGTTTTGCCTATGTATGCTAAACCACAGGGACATTTTATCATATACGCCACATGGGTTGACACACAAGTAATAATATTATTGATCTTGAACTTCTTGCCAGTATGAGGATGGTTAAAAAAGGAGGTCTTATGTGTATTACCACACTGCGCACAATGACCAGTTGACCATAGTTTCCTTGTGGGAGTGGACTTAACAGGGTCTGTCTGAGTGAGACCTGGGGAGATTGAAAGTCAGAGTGTACAAGCTGGTCTTTTAGATTCTTACCCCGTTTAAATGAGAATAGGGGTGGGTATTTGAATAGTGTAGCCAATTCAGGGTCAGAAGTTAAAATATGACAATTTTGTTTAAAAATAGCTTTTATTCTATGTGAATAAGGAGAATATGTGGTTACACATGTGACTGAAAACTTCTTCTCTTTTTTCTGAGTTGTTTTCAAAAGCTCAGAACGAGGTTTATTTAAAGCTAATGTGTACGCTTTATCAATACATTCAAGTGAATGACCTCTTTCAACAAACTTGGCTTTCATCTCAGATGATTTATCAATAAAATCCTCATTAGAGGAACAAACTCTTCTCAGTCTGTAAAACTGACTAATGGGTAAAGACTTAATGAGAGCGGGGGGGTGGTTACTGGTGGCCAATAATAAAGTATTATGATCTGTTTCTTTCTGATAGAGGGTTGTAGACAGGTTACCATCATTCACTACTATCCACATATCTTGGAAGTGTACTCTTGATTGGCTACATTCCATAGTGAATTTGAGATTAGAGTCAAAGCCATTCTGTTTAGTTACAACGTTTCAAGTTGCAATTTAATATTTTACAAATGTGTTTTGTTTAAAGTAATGCTGTTCTGCAATTGTGTGTGGTCACTTTAAGAGCAGAGTGTATCAGTAGTCATGTGACCAGCAGAATATCATGTGATCACCTGTAACCAGGAAGTAAATTCAGTTTAGTACATGGCTGAGCACAGAGAAGCTGTGTGTTTTTGTCTATGATAATCCAGCAACATCTACCTGCATATACGCCTTTTGATAGCATCATGGGTATGTAACTAATGCTTAGATGTTCATTGATGATTGTACATGATTATTTTTGATATATTGTGGATATTGATTATGCTTTATTTGTATGTTTCAGTTTCACACTTCTTTGATGTTAGTAAACCTGTGGATTTGGAAACAACTGTCTTCAGAGTCTTAATGTCAAGGAGGAGTTTATCTGACTGTCAAGATATCTAGCCACTTATATTGAGGACAGTACAGTGAAACCATGGCTTTCTAGCGGGCAAGATAACGTAGTGCAAGCTGGAATATATCAATACGACGCTGTCACACACAACCAGTGCTACCAGCAAAACAGTGTACAAACAGAGGTACATCATTCGACTGCATCATGTCTAAAAAAGCACCTTCTGAGGAAGGAACATTAAAGACGCGCTCCCATGTCTCATCGCGATCAACTGGCTCTGCTGCAGCCAAGGCGAGAGCAAAAGCGGAGGCAGTTAAAACCCGTCTTGCCTTTGCTCAAGAGGAAATTAATCTAAAGCTAGAAAAAGCTCAAGTGGAAGCATCCATGGACATGCTCAACTATAAAAAAGAGGCAGCTGCAGCAGAAGTGGAAGCGGAAATACTCGAAGCTGCTGCTGATGCAACTAGTGAGAAACTCAGTTGTGAGTTAAACCTAGATTCTGCTCCCTTGGACGCCGCACAACGCACCGAACAATATGTCATTGACCACGCTAAAATGCAACAGTCACAACAAGTCCAAGCAGAACGCCAGGCACGTGATAATAGTCCCCCATTAAAAACAGAACCACGCCTTTCACTTCTCAAATCTGAAGCCAAACCTTTCTATCCAGATCAAGCTAATACTGCTTCCCAACCTCATTATCCTATCACACCAAATCCTGCTGATGAGCCACGTAAAGTTAATTCCAAAATGCAACATGCTACTTATGTTCGGCATTCCAGATTGCAAAGTGACAACAGCCGTTCGAGTGCAGTACTTTCATCCGACGGATCATTGGTCCGAACGACAACCTACCTCCTCCCTCACCCTAACCCTAACCTCCCCCGGGGCAGACACCTAAACCTAACCGCAACCCTCTCCCGACCCGCAGCGCACCTCGGAGCATTGCCCCGTCGGGCCTATGAGTTGTCGGACAAAAGGATGCCCCCCCAGCCGTTCTCCCTCTCCAAACCCCAAAAATGACAGCTCGAACATTAGTGACTTTGTAAGATACCTAGCCCGTCGTGAGCTTGTGGCTACAGGCTTACTTCAATTCAATGACAAGCCTCAGAACTACAGAGCCTGGAGACGCTCTTTTGAGTCTGCAACCACTGGATTGAATCTGACCAAGTGAGGAGATGGATCTTCTGCTTAAATGGCTTGGTAAAAACTCAGCAGAACAAGTCGAACAGTTAAGAGCAATACACATCAATCACCCAGAGGATGGATTGGAAATGATTTGGGACAGACTTGATCAAACGTATGGCTCACCAGAAGTGATTGAAGATTGTCTGTTCAAGCGACTTGAAACCTTTCCAAAAATAACAGGCAGAGATTATTCTAAAATAACAAAGTTGAGTGACCTACTAATGGAACTTAATTCTGCCAAGCGAGAAGGAGACTTGCCAGGTCTCGCTCTCCTCGACACAGCAAGAGGAGTCAACCCAATAGTGCAGAAGCTCCCATTTCGTCTACAGGAAAAGTATCAAAATCATGTTCATTATCCCCCCTTTTCCTTCTTTGTGCAATTCATTAACCAAGAGACTAACATTGTAAGCGATCCAAGCTTCAACTTCTTGTCTCAATCAGACACGGCTCCCAAGACTGAGAAAACAGTTTGGAAGTCAAACAGACCACAGGAAGTCTATGTCCACAAAACCGAGGTTTCTCCTAAAGCCACCTCAAATGCTGGCGAGCCCCAAACTAAATCTGATGACTGCAATAAGCTATGCCCCATTCACAGGAAACCGCACCCTCTACGCAAGTGTCGTGCCTTTCGGGAAATGCCCATCGAAGAACGCAAGACATTCTTAAAAGAGAATAACGTGTGCTTTAAATGCTGTTCATCGTCTACACATTTTGCTAAGGACTGTAAAGCTAAAGTGCAATGCTCAGAATGTAAAAGTGAGAGACACCACACAGCGCTTCATCCCGCACCCGCACCCTGGACAGTAGAGCCTCCTGCATCTGAGCACGGCGGGGAGGATGAGGAAACATCCTCCCAATCTGAGGTTACCACCAGATGCACTAAAGTCTGTGGCAGAGACCTGACAGACCGATCGTGCTGCAAAATAAGTCTTGTCAAAGTATATCCTTCTGGCCAAAGAGACAAAGCAGTGAAACTGTATGCAATTTTGGACGAACAGAGCAACAGGTCGCTAGTTCATTCACAGTTCTTCGACGTGTTCAGTGACCAAAGTCCAAGCGCTCCTTACACGCTGAGAACGTGTGCTGGAGTAAAACAGTCCACAGGAAGAAGGGCCAGTGGCTATGAAGTGGAATCTCTGGATGGAACTGTTCGCATCTCATTACAAAGTATCATAGAATGCAACGACATTCCCAATAATAGAGATGATATTCCAACCCCCAATGTCGCTCTTCATCATGCACACCTAAAGTCAGTTGCACACCTCATCCCGGACATCGACCCACATGCCCCAATCTTGCTTCTCTTGGGTCGGGACCTTATCAGGGTACATAAAGTCCGCAAACAGGTGAACGGCCCTCACAACCTACCCTATGCTCAGAAGTTGGATTTGGGTTGGGTCATTGTAGGCAATGTTTGTTTAGGTAGCGTCCACAAACCACCATCCGTCAACACCTTCCTCACGAACACCTCAGAGCCAAAACGCCCTACTCTCTTTGAACCATGCCCTAACGTGTTCCATGTAAAGGAAACGTACAGTGATGTGCAAGTCACCAACCACCCCCCAACATCTGAGGAGAAAACCACCTGTGATCCTGATCTGTCTTTAAGCGAACCAAAGATGACAATCAAGTGGCTCACTCAATTCAGGATATCTCCTTCATGGAAATTATGGATGAAGGACTAAGGAGAGATTCAAGCAACAGTTGGATTGCCCCATTACCTTTCAAGTGCCCACGACAAAGGCTCCCTAACAGGCCTCAAGCACTGAAACGTCTCATGTCTCTCAGGCTTTGAGAAGAAGCCTGAAATGAGAGAACACTTCCTCAGCTTCATGGACAAGATGTTCGAAAATGGCCACGCTGAGTTAGCCCCTCCTATCAGTGAAGAGGAGGAGCGGTGGTACTTGCCCACATTGACCATCAAAAGAAACCCAAGAAAATCCGAGTGGTGTTCGATTCTAGTGCCCAATACATCGCTCAACGATGTGCTGTTAACTGGGCCTGATTTGAACAACACACTGCTTGGTGTACTGATCCGCTTCAGGAAAGAAGCAATCGCCTGGCTTTACAGCAGACATAGAACAGATGTTCTATAGTTTCCTAGTCAGAGAAGAAGACAGGAACTTCCTACGGTTCCTCTGGTTCCAAGAGAACGACCCCTCCAAAGAGATTGTCGATTACCGAATGACAGTCCATGTCTTCGGTAATAGCCCCTCACCTGCAGTGGCTATTCATGGCCTACACCAATCTGTTCAGAGCAGCGAGTTCCACGTCGACCCTGATGTCAAGAACTGTGTAATGCGTGACTTCTATGTAGATGATGGTCTGAAGTCCTTGCCTACAGTCGAAGCCGCTATCGACTTGCTAAAAAAGACACAGGACATCCTCGCTCAATCAATCCTGAGGCTGCATAAGATTGCGGCAAACAACAAAGAGCTCATGGAAGCCTTTCCGCCCAAAGACCATGCAAGCGACCTTAAAGGACCTATAACATAAAATTCAACTTTTTCAATTTCTTTTGTGTTTTTGGGGCTCCCATATGTGTTTTCTATCCCCACAAATAACCAATTTTGAACAATCAGGCTTTCATATCATATTGGTGCTTTAATGGAAATTGCTCTCAGAAACAGCTCAACTGATTTTGGTCTCATCGTGATGTCATCAATGTCACCCTACTTTGTATAATTCCTCCTCTTCTTCAGTCTTCAGTTCCAAATTTGCATTTCCACTTTGTTTACAATGTCCACCATTGTTGATTTTCCAAGCTGGCATGGAATGGAAACAAGCCTGGTGTTATCTAGCATCAGTATTATAATGACTCAAATATTAAATAATCTGCATATCAGCACCCCCACCACCTCAGGACATTGTGGTACTGCAGCTAAAACTGCTTTCAAAGTCCAGAAAGAAATGACAAGTACTGGTTATATCAGAGTGGTGATTGAGGCTCAAACCATTAGAAATAAGTTTGAGGGACATAGACAATATGATATTAAATATTAAAAGCAGTTTTAAAATGCATGTTATTTGCGCTTTAAAGACCTCGACCTCGAGGCAGACACTATCCCAATGCAACGCAGTCTTGGACTCAATTGGAACCTCCAAACAGACTGCTTCCTCTTCAGTGTCTCTGACAAGATAAAACTTTACACCCGGCGAGGTGTTTTATCCATCATTAACAGCCTCTACGATCCCCTCTGATTTGTAGCACCAGTCAACCGTGGCACCAACTTCGTTGGTGCATGCAAGGACTTGAAGATACTTTCAAACATTGACAACACAGCTGTGAAGACCTACCTAGCAGCCCAAGCCTGCACTTGGACCTTTAATCCTCCGCATGCTTCCCATTTCGGTGGAACTTGGGAAAGAATGATTGGTCTCGCAAGGAGAATTCTCGACTCCATGTTTCTCCAGCTCAAAGACAAACTTACACATGAAGTTCTGGTAACCTTTATGGCAGAAGTAGCAGCCATTATCAACGCCAGACCTCTTGTGCCTGTGACAACTGACCCTGATGACTCTTTCATACTCACACCAGCTGCTCTTCTCACGCAGAAAGTGAACAGTGTACCTGCTCCTGCAGGTGACTTTGGAGCTTCGGACCTCTACAAGAGTCAGTGGCGGCAGGTTCAGCACCTGTCCAACACCTTCTGGGACCGATGGCGGAAGCAATTCCTCCCAACACTACAGCCATGCAGAAAGTGGCAGTCCATTCAACCGAACATTGAGCCTGGAAGTGTTGTTCTCCTCAAGAACAGTCAAGTCTCAAGAAATGAATGGCCTCTTGGACTCATAACTCAAACCTTCCCTAGCAAAGACGGCAGGGTGCGCCAGGTCGATGTGAAGGTCATTAAACCAGGAGGGACTTCACTCTTCCGAAGGCCTGTTACAGAAATTGTGCTTCTTATCCCCCCAAATGCTTAGAAGTTTTGATGTGTCTTAGCTTTATTGAGTGACGTGTAACCACGCCAGACGGGGAGTGTTTAGTTACAACGTTTCAAGTTGCAATTTAATATTTTACAAATGTGTTTTGTTTAAAGTAATGCTGTTCTGCAATTGTCACTTTAAGAGCAGAGTGTATCAGTAGTCATGTGACCAGCAGAATGTCATGTGATCACCTGTAACCAGGAAGTAAATTCAGTTTAGTACATGGCTGAGCACAGAGAAGCTGTGTGTTTTTGTATATGATAATCCAGCAACATCTACCTGCATATACGCCTTTTGATAGCATCATGGGTATGTAACTAATGCTTAGATGTTCATTGATGATTGTACATGATTATTTTTGATATATTGTGGATATTGATTATGCTTTATTTGTATGTTTCAGTTTCACACTTCTTTGATGTTAGTAAACCTGTGGATTTGGAAAGAGTCTTAATGTCAAGGAGGAGTTTATCTGACTGTCAAGATATCTAGCCACTTATATTGAGGACAGTACACATTCAATAATGTCAAAAAATGTTGAACTTCATCTAAGCCACCTTTAAAGACACAGCATATATCATCAATGTATCTATACCATTTAATAATGTTTTGTTTGTACATGTTTTAGACTAGTTGTAGACATATTTCTCTTCAAAATGTCCCATGAACAGATTGGCAAAATTTGGCGCAAAGATGGAACCCATGGATGTACCAGATACTTGTAACCCTAGCGGCCTAGCCCATGGTCCAAAATGATGAAAAACGAGGATCTTTTTTTTTTTTAAATCAAGTTTGTACAACATATGTTCAGGAGGAAGACCACGCTTACAAGCTAAGATCGTTGGCCTCCTCTGCCACCATGCCATGCTAACTCTATCCCTAGCCTCAGGTATCAAGCTCAATCAACTCCACCATTTACCTGCCATGGTTACCAATGCCAGCTCCACCCTCACTACTCACCGAGACGACCTCACTGCCATGGCAACCGCCAGCTCTCCGCCCTATCGCCGCCCTCACTGCATCAAGGGAAGAGTATATATGCCAGCCTGTTTCACCAGCAATTCGTGCATCGTATCTCGTACCCCTCCCTCCCTCCCTCTCTCCCTCCCGCTTCTCTTACTAACTCTCGTTCTCCAGTTTCAGGTTCCGACGGGGGTCTCGTATTGGGGGCGTGTCCGCACACGACCAGAAGGACGCCCCGCTACTCAGACCCCATGCCAAATACTCAGGGTATCCTACCCCCCCGGAACCGGGCCTTCGACACCCCCTCCCCCCAGGGCAAACGCCCCTAATCCTCCACTTCCCCCCAGGGGCCTAGTCTTCACTATCATCCTTCATCCCCTCACTCCCTCAAGATCCCCTCTGTATTTCCAAATCATCCCCTCGTCCTCACTCCCCCTCCCCACCCCTTCCTTTCACTCATTCATCCGGCCCCTCGGAACCTCCTACATCCTCACACCCCCTACCCTTCCCCTCTTCCCAACCCGACATCCTCCTCTCCCCCTCATCCCAAACGGGACACATCCCACACGAACAGTCAAGGCCACCCAATGCATCTCACTCATGCATCAATCCACTCAATGCATTATTCCAATGCATCATTCATTCAATGCATCTCATTCCTATGCATCATTCCTTCCCACCTCTTCTAAATAAATGCTAAACCATGTTAAACGATGTTCGATTGTATGTGTGGTCTGTAGGCCTACTAGTGAACATTCTTTAATTTTTTTCAAATCCTCAAAAATGATGAAAAACGGCGTGCTATAGTATGCCGTACGATATGGGCTATAGCCCATGGTCCAAAATGATGAAAAACGAGGCTAATTTATTTTTTCAAAAATTCAAAAAACGGGCTATAACCCATCGTTTTTTTTAATTTATATATATTTTTCAAATCCTCAAAAATGATGAAAAACGGCGTGCTATAGTATGCCGTACGATATGGGCTATAGCCCATGGTCCAAAGTGATGAAGAACGAGGATTCAATCTGACATTATTAAATTATCATTACCGAAACAGACGTTCTCTCTACCGCAACATACTTAAAACTAAAGCGGTGTATGAGAATGGGTGTTGCGGAGGATGAGAAACATGCATTCTCTGTGGCAATAGCACAAACTTTGGCATGCTACTAGTCCTACATACTTACACCTAGCAACCCCATTCTAGCCTACTTAGGTTCATCTTACGGTGGACATGTTTGCCTGAAAAGGAATATTTGAAATGTTTCATAGTTTTAGAAATATAGTGCTTTCAAATTTACAATGGGACTCAATGGCAGACATTGGCACGTCAAAAATCACTTTCACCTAGAAACTCCATTCACACTTTTTATTATTCAGCTTACTGTGGAGACACATGCTGGAACTTTTTTACTTTGAAATGTTTTATAGTTTCTGAGTTATTTAACTTAAACGCCCAATGCATTCTCAATGGCAATAGCACAAACTTTGGCATGCTACTAGTCCTACATACAAAATGATGAAAAACGAGGAAAATACAAAAAAAAAAAGATGGGCTATAACCCATCGTTTTTTTCATTTTTTCATTTTTTTCAAATCCTCAAAAACGGCGTGCTATAGTATGCCGTACGATATGGGCTATAGCCCATGGTCCAAAATGATGAAAAACAAGGATAACTTTTTTTTTCAAAAATTCAAAAAACGATGGGCTATAACCCATCGTTTTTTTCATTTTTTCATTTTTTCAAATCCTCAAAAATGATGAAAAACGGCGTGCTATAGTATGCCGTACGATATGGGCCCATGGTCCAAAATGATGAAAAACGAGGATTAAAAAAAAAATGGCAATAGCACAAACTTTGGCATGCTACTAGTCCTACATACAAAATGATGAAAAACGAGGATGAATAAAATTAAAAAAACGATGGGCTATAACGGTTATAGCCCATCGTTTTTTAAATTTTTAAAAAAATTTTAAATCCTCAAAAATGATGAAAAACGGCGTGCTATAGTATGCCGTACGATATGGGCTATAGCCCATGGTCCAAAATGATGAAAAACGAGGACATTTTTTTTTTCAAAATGTTCAAATCCTCAGAAATGATGAAAAACGGCATGCTATAGTATGCCGTACGATATGGGCTATAGCCCATGGTCCAAAATGATGAAAAACGAGGACCAAAAAAAAAAAGAATAATACAAAAAACGATGGGCTATAACCCATCGTTTTTTTCATTTTTTTCAAATCCTCAAAAATGATGAAAAACGGCGTGCTATAGTATGCCGTACGATATGGGCTATAGCCCATGGTCCAAAATGATGAAAAACGAGGACAAAAAAAAAATCTAAATTTTCAAATCCTCAAAAATGATGAAAAACGGTGTGCTATAGTATGCTGTACGATATGGGCTATAGCCCATGGTCCAAAATGATGAAAAACAAGGATATTTTTTTTCTTCAAAAATTCAAAAAACGATGGGCTATAACCCATCGGTTTTTTAATTTTTTTCAAATCCTCAGAAATGATGAAAAACGGCGTGCTATAGTATGCCGTACGATATGGGCTATAGCCCATGGTCCAAAATGATGAAAAACGAGGGATTTTTTTTTCCAATGCATTCCCTATGGCAATAGCACAAACTTTGGCATGCTACTAGTCCTACATACAAAATGATGAAAAACGAGGATAAATCAAATAAAAGAAACGATGGGCTATAACCCATTGTTCTTTTCATTTTTTTCAAATCCTCAAAAATGATGAAAAACGGCGTGCTATAGTATGCCGTACGATGTGGGCTATAGCCCATGGTCCAAAATGATGAAAAACGAGGGATTTTTTTTTCAAAAAATCAAAAAAAGATGGGCTATAACCCATCGTTTTTTTTCCATTTTTTCATTTCTTTCAAATCCTCAAAAATGATGAAAAACGGCGTGCTATAGTATGCCGTACGATATGGGCTATAGCCCATGGTCCGAAATGATGAAAAACGAGGATTTTTTTTTTTCAAAAATTCAAAAAACGATGGGCTATAACCCATCGTTTTTTTTCTTTTTTTTCACATCCTCAAAAATGATGAAAAACGGCGTGCTATAGTATGCCGTACGATATGGGCTATAGCCCATGGTCCAAAATGATGAAAAACGAGGATAAAAAAAAAATCAAAATTCAAAAAACGATGGGCTATAACCCATCATTTTTTTCATTTTTTCATTTTTTTCGAATCCTCAAAAATGATGAAAAACGGCGTGCTATAGTATGCCGTACGATATGGGCTATAGCCCATGGTCCAAAATGATGACGTTCTCTACCGCAACATACTTAAAAGTATAGCGGTGTATGAGAATGGGTGTTGCGGAGGATGAGAAACTAATGTTTCTCATCCTCCGTAACACCCATGATGATGTTTTGCTAACAACATAGAAGCCTACATTCTTACACCTAGCAACCCCATTCTAGCCTACTTAGGTTCATCTTACGGTGGACATGTTTGCCTGAAAAGGAATATTTGAAATGTTTCATAGTTTTAGAAATATAGTGCTTTCAAATTTACAATGGGGCTCAATGGCAGACATTGGCACGTCAAAAATCACTTTCACCTAGAAACTCCATTCACACTTTTTATTATTCAGCTTACTGTGGAGACACATGCTGGAACTTTTTTACTTTGAAATGTTTTATAGTTTCTGAGTTATTTAACTTTAACGCCCAATGCATTCTCAATGGCAATAGCACAAACTTTGGCATGCTACTAGTCCTACATACAAAATGATGAAAAACGAGGATAAATAAAATTCAAAAAACGATGGGCTATAACCCATCGTTTTTTTTTAATTTTTTTATTTTTTTCAAATCCTCAAAAATGATGAAAAATGGCGTGCTATAGTATGCCGTACGATATGGGCTATAGCCCATGGTCCAAAATGATTAAAAACCGAGGACAAAAACAAAATCAAAAATTCAAAAAACGATGGGCTATAACCCATCGTTTTTTTTCATTTTTTAATTTATTTCAAATCCTCAAAAATGATGAAAAACGGCGTGCTATAGTATGCCGTACGATATGGGCTATAGCCCATGGTCCAAAATGATGAAAAACGAGGATAAAAAAAAGATTCAAAATTCAAAAAACGATGGGCTATAATCCATCGTTTTTTTCATTTTTTAATTTATTTCAAATCCTCAAAAATGATGAAAAACGGCGTGCTATAGTATGCCGTACGATATGGGCTATAGCCCATGGTCCAAAATGATGAAAAACGAGGATAAAAAAAATATTCAAAATTCAAAAAACGATGGGCTATAACCCATCGTTTTTTTTCATTTTTTAATTTATTTCAAATCCTCAAAAATGATGAAAAACGGCGTGCTATAGTATGCCGTACGATATGGGCTATAGCCCATGGTCCAAAATGATGAAAAACCGAGGACAAAAAAAAATCAAAATTTCAAAAAACGATGGGCTATAACCCATCGTTTTTTTCATTTTTTAATTTATTTCAAATCCTCAAAAATGATGAAAAACGGCGTGCTATAGTATGCCGTACGATATGGGCTATAGCCCATGGTCCAAAATGATGACGTTCTCTACTGCAACATACTTAAAAGTATAGCGGTGTATGAGAATGGGTGTTGCGGAGGATGAGAAACAGTTTCTCATCCTCCGCAACACCCATGATGATTTGCTAACAACATAAAAGCCTACATTCTTACACCTAGCAACCCCATTCTAGCCTACTTAGGTTCATCTTACGGTGGACATGTTTGCCTGAAAAGGAATATTTGAAATGTTTCATAGTTTTAGAAATATAGTGCTTTCAAATTTACAATGGGGCTCAATGGCAGACATTGGCACGTCAAAAATCACTTTCACCTAGAAACTCCATTCACACTTTTTTATTATTCAGCTTACTGTGGAGACACATGCTGGAACTTTTTTACTTTGAAATGTTTTATAGTTTCTGAGTTATTTAACTTAAATGCCCAATGCATTCTCTATGGCAATAGCACAAACTTTGGCATGCTACTAGTCCTACATACAAAATGATGAAAAACGAGGATAAATACAATTCAAAAAACGATGGGCTATAACCCATCGTTTTTTTCATTTTTTCTTTTTTTTCAAATCCTCAAAAATGATGAAAAACGGCGTGCTATAGTATGCCGTACGATATGGGCTATAGCCCATGGTCCAAAATGATAAAAAACGAGGATAAAAATAAATAATCAAAATTCAAAAAACGATGGGCTATAACCCATCGTTTTTTTTATTTTTTTATTTTTTTCAAATCCTCAGAAATGATGAAAAACGGCGTGCTATAGTATGCCATATGATATGGGCTATAGCCCATGGTCCAAAATGATGAAAAACGAGGATAAAAATAAAATCAAAAATTCAAAAAACCATGGGCTATAACCCATCGTTTTTTTCATTTTTTTATTTCTTTCAAATCCTCAAAAATGATGAAAAACGGCGTGCTATAGTATGCCATATGATATGGGCTATAGCCCATGGTCCAAAATGATGAAAAACAAGGATACATTTTTTTTTTAATTCAAAAAACGATGGGCTATAACTCTCGATAGAGAGCGATAGAGAGAGAGAGCGATAGAGAGCGATAGAGAGAGAGAGCGATAGAGAGAGAGAGCGATTGAGAGAGAGAGCGATAGAGAGCGATAGAGAGAGAGCGATAGAGAGCGATAGAGAGAGAGCGATAGAGAGCGATAGAGAGAGAGCGATAGAGAGCGATAGAGAGAGAGCGATAGAGAGAGAGAGCGATAGAGAGAGAGAGCGATAGAGAGAGAGAGCGATAGAGAGCGATAGAGAGAGAGAGCGATAGAGAGAGAGAGCGATAGAGAGCGATAGAGAGAGAGAGCGATAGAGAGAGAGAGCGATAGAGAGAGAGAGCGATAGAGAGAGAGAGCGATAGAGAGAGAGAGCGATAGAGAGCGATAGAGAGAGAGAGCGATAGAGAGCGATAGAGAGAGAGCGATAGAGAGCGATAGAGAGAGAGAGCGATAGAGAGCGATAGAGAGCGATAGAGAGCGAGAGAGAGAGAGCGATAGAGAACGATAGAGAGAGAGCGATAGAGAGAGAGAGCGATAGAGAGAGAGAGCGATAGAGAGAGAGAGCGATAGAGAGCGATAGAGAGAGAGCGATAGAGAGAGAGAGCGATAGAGAGAGAGAGCGATAGAGAGAGAGCGATAGAGAGAGAGAACGATAGAGAGAGAGAGCGATAGAGAGCGATAGAGAGAGAGCGATAGAGAGCGATAGAGAGAGAGCGATAGAGAACGATAGAGAGAGAGCGATAGAGAGAGAGAGCGATAGAGAGAGAGCGATAGAGAGAGAGAGCGATAGAGAGAGAGAGCGATAGAGAGAGAGAGCGATAGAGAGAGAGCGATAGAGAGAGAGAGCGATAGAGAGAGAGAGCGATAGAGAGCGATAGAGAGAGAGCGATAGAGAGCGATAGAGAGCGATAGAGAGAGAGAGCGATAGAGAGAGAGCGATAGAGAGAGAGCGATAGAGAGAGAGAGCGATAGAGAGAGAGAGCGATAGAGAGCGATAGAGAGAGAGCGATAGAGAGAGAGCGATAGAGAGCGATAAAGAGAGTGCGATAGAGAGAGAGAGCGATAGAGAGCGATAGAGAGAGAGAGCGATAGAGAGCGATAGAGAGAGAGAGCGATAGAGAGAGAGCGATAGAGAGCGATAGAGAGAGATAGAGAGAGCGATAGAGAGCGATAGAGAGAGAGCGATAGAGAGCGATAGAGAGAGAGCGATAGAGAGCGATAGAGAGAGAGAGCGATAGAGAGAGAGAGCGATAGAGAGCGATAGAGAGAGAGCGATAGAGAGAGAGAGCGATAGAGAGAGAGAGCGATAGAGAGAGAGCGATAGAGAGAGAGAGCGATAGAGAGCGATAGAGAGAGAGCGATAGAGAGCGATAGAGAGAGAGCGATAGAGAGCGATAGAGAGAGAGCGATAGAGAGAGAGAGCGATAGAGAGAGAGAGCGATAGAGAGCGATAGAGAGAGAGAGCGATAGAGAGAGAGAGCGATAGAGAGCGATAGAGAGAGAGAGCGATAGAGAGAGAGAGCGATAGAGAGAGAGAGCGATAGAGAGAGAGAGCGATAGAGAGAGAGCGATAGAGAGAGAGAGCGATAGAGAGAGAGAGCGATAGAGAGAGAGAGCGATAGAGAGCGATAGAGAGAGAGAGCGATAGAGAGCGATAGAGAGAGAGCGATAGAGAGCGATAGAGAGAGAGAGCGATAGAGAGCGATAGAGAGCGATAGAGAGAGAGCGATAGAGAGAGAGCGATAGAGAGAGAGCGATAGAGAGCGATAGAGAGAGAGCGATAGAGAGAGAGAGCGATAGAGAGAGAGAGCGATAGAGAGAGAGAGCGATAGAGAGCGATAGAGAGAGAGCGATAGAGAGCGATAGAGAGCGATAGAGAGAGAGAGCGATAGAGAGAGAGCGATAGAGAGAGAGAGCGATAGAGAGAGAGCGATAGAGAGAGAGAGCGATAGAGAGAGAGAGCGATAGAGAGAGAGAGCGATAGAGAGCGATAGAGAGAGAGAGCGATAGAGAGCGATAGAGAGCGATAGAGAGCGATAGAGAGAGAGAGCGATAGAGAGAGAGCGATAGAGAGAGAGAGCGATAGAGAGAGAGAGCGATAGAGAGCGATAGAGAGAGAGCGATAGAGAGAGAGCGATAGAGAGCGATAAAGAGAGTGCGATAGAGAGAGAGAGCGATAGAGAGCGATAGAGAGCGATAGAGAGCGATAGAGAGCGATAGAGAGAGATAGAGAGAGAGAGCGATAGAGAGAGAGCGATAGAGAGCGATAGAGAGAGATAGAGAGAGCGATAGAGAGCGATAGAGAGAGAGCGATAGAGAGCGATAGAGAGAGAGCGATAGAGAGCGATAGAGAGAGAGAGCGATAGAGAGAGAGAGCGATAGAGAGCGATAGAGAGAGAGCGATAGAGAGAGAGAGCGATAGAGAGAGAGAGCGATAGAGAGAGAGCGATAGAGAGAGAGCGATAGAGAGCGATAGAGAGAGAGCGATAGAGAGAGAGAGCGATAGAGAGAGAGAGCGATAGAGAGAGAGAGCGATAGAGAGAGAGCGATAGAGAGAGTGCGATAGAGAGAGAGAGCGATAGAGAGCGATAGAGAGAGAGCGATAGAGAGAGAGAGCGATAGAGATAGAGAGCGATAGAGAGAGAGAGCGATAGAGAGCGATAGAGAGAGAGCGATAGAGAGCGATAGAGAGAGAGAGCGATAGAGAGAGAGAGCGATAGAGAGAGAGAGCGATAGAGAGAGAGAGCGATAGAGAGAGAGCGATAGAGAGAGAGCGATAGAGAGAGAGAGCGATAGAGAGAGAGAGCGATAGAGAGAGAGAGCGATAGAGAGAGAGCGATAGAGAGAGAGAGCGATAGAGAGCGATAGAGAGAGAGCGATAGAGAGAGAGACCGATAGAGAGAGAGAGCGATAGAGAGAGAGAGAGAGAGCGATAGAGAGAGAGAGCGATAGAGAGAGAGAGCGATAGAGAGAGAGAGCGATAGAGAGCGATAGAGAGAGAGAGAGAGCGATAGAGAGAGAGAGCGATAGAGAGCGATAGAGAGAGAGAGAGAGAGCGATAGAGAGAGAGAGCGATAGAGAGCGATAGAGAGAGAGAGCGATAGAGAGCGATAGAGAGCGATAGAGAGCGATAGAGAGCGATAGAGAGCGATAGAGAGCGATAGAGAGCGATAGAGAGAGAGAGAGAGCGATAGAGAGCGATAGAGAGAGAGAGCGATAGAGAGCGATAGAGAGAGAGAGAGAGCGATAGAGAGAGAGAGAGAGCGATAGAGAGAGAGAGCGATAGAGAGAGAGAGCGATAGAGAGAGAGAGCGATAGAGAGAGAGAGCGATAGAGAGCGATAGAGAGCGATAGAGAGAGAGAGCGATTGAGAGAGAGAGCGATAGAGAGCGATAGAGAGAGAGAGCGATAGAGAGCGATAGAGAGAGAGAGAGAGCGATAGAGAGAGAGAGCGATAGAGAGAGAGAGCGATAGAGAGAGAGAGCGATAGAGAGCGATAGAGAGAGAGAGAGAGCGATAGAGAGAGAGAGCGATAGAGAGCGATAGAGAGAGAGAGCGATAGAGAGCGATAGAGAGAGAGAGAGAGAGAGAGAGAGCGATAGAGAGCGATAGAGAGAGAGAGCGATAGAGAGCGATAGAGAGAGAGAGCGATAGAGAGAGAGCGATAGAGAGAGAGAGCGATAGAGAGCGATAGAGAGCAATAGAGAGAGAGAGCGATAGAGAGAGAGAGCGATAGATAGAGAGAGCGATAGAGAGCGATAGAGAGAGAGCGATAGAGAGAGAGCGATAGAGAGAGAGAGCGATAGAGAGAGAGAGCGATAGAGAGAGAGAGCGATAGAGAGAGAGAGAGATAGAGAGCGATAGAGAGCGATAGAGAGAGAGAGAGAGAGAGAGAGCGATAGAGAGCGATAGAGAGAGAGGGCGATAGAGAGCGATAGAGAGAGAGAGCGATAGAGAGCGATAGAGAGAGAGCGAAAGAGAGAGAGAGCGATAGAGAGCGATAGAGAGCGATAGAGAGAGAGAGCGATAGAGAGAGAGCGATAGAGAGAGAGAGCGATAGAGAGAGAGAGCGAGAGAGAGAGCGATAGAGAGCGAGAGAGAGAGCGATAGAGAGCGATAGAGAGAGAGAGCGATAGAGAGAGAGAGCGATAGAGAGAGAGAGCGATAGAGAGCGATAGAGAGAGAGCGATAGAGAGAGTGCGATAGAGAGAGAGAGCGATAGAGAGAGAGAGCGATAGAGAGAGAGCGATAGAGAGCGATAGAGAGCGATAGAGAGAGAGCGATAGAGAGCGATAGAGAGCGATAGAGAGAGCGATAGAGAGAGAGCGATAGAGAGAGAGAGCGATAGAGAGAGAGAGCGATAGAGAGAGAGAGCGATAGAGAGAGAGAGCGATAGAGAGAGAGCGATAGAGAGCGATAGAGAGAGAGCGATAGAGAGCGATAGAGAGCGATAGAGAGAGCGATAGAGAGAGAGCGATAGAGAGAGAGAGCGATAGAGAGCGATAGAGAGCGATAGAGAGAGAGCGATAGAGAGAGAGAGCGATAGAGAGAGAGAGCGATAGAGAGAGAGCGATAGAGCGATAGAGAGAGAGCGATAGAGAGAGAGAGCGATAGAGAGAGAGAGCGATAGAGAGAGAGCGATAGAGAGAGAGAGCGATAGAGAGAGAGAGCGATAGAGAGAGAGAGCGATAGAGAGAGAGAGCGATAGAGAGAGAGAGCGATAGAGAGAGAGAGCGATAGAGAGCGATAGAGAGAGAGAGCGATAGAGAGCGATAGAGAGAGAGAGCGATAGAGAGCGATAGAGAGAGAGCGATAGAGAGAGAGAGCGATAGAGAGCGATAGAGAGCGATAGAGAGCGATAGAGAGAGAGAGCGATAGAGAGAGAGAGCGATAGAGAGAGAGAGCGATAGAGAGCGATAGAGAGAGAGAGCGATAGAGAGCGATAGAGAGAGAGAGAGCGATAGAGAGAGAGAGAGAGCGATAGAGAGAGAGAGAGAGCGATAGAGAGCGATAGAGAGAGAGAGCGATAGAGAGAGAGAGAGAGCGATAGAGAGCGATAGAGAGAGAGAGAGAGCGATAGAGAGCGATAGAGAGAGAGAGTGATAGAGAGAGAGAGCGATAGAGAGCGATAGAGAGAGAGAGCGATAGAGAGAGAGCGATAGAGAGAGAGAGAGCGATAGAGAGAGAGAGCGATAGAGAGAGAGCGATAGAGAGAGAGAGCGATAGAGAGAGAGAGCGATAGAGAGAGAGCGATAGAGAGAGAGAGCGATAGAGAGAGAGAGCGATAGAGAGAGAGAGCGATAGAGAGAGAGAGCGATAGAGAGAGAGCGATAGAGAGAGAGCGATAGAGAGAGAGAGCGATAGAGAGCGATAGAGAGAGAGAGCGATAGAGAGAGAGAGCGATAGAGAGAGAGAGAGCGATAGAGAGAGAGAGCGATAGAGAGAGAGCGATAGAGAGAGAGCGATAGAGAGAGAGCGATAGAGAGCGATAGAGAGAGAGAGCGATAGAGAGAGAGAGCGATAGAGAGCGATAGAGAGAGAGCGATAGAGAGAGAGAGCGATAGAGAGCGATAGAGAGAGAGAGCGATAGAGAGAGAGAGAGCGTTAGAGAGAGAGAGCGATAGAGAGAGAGAGCGATAGAGAGCGATAGAGAGAGCGATAGAGAGCGATAGAGAGAGAGCGATAGAGAGCGATAGAGAGCGATAGAGAGAGAGAGCGATAGAGAGCGATAGAGAGAGAGAGCGATAGAGAGAGAGCGATAGAGAGAGAGAGCGATAGAGAGCGATAGAGAGAGAGCGATAGAGAGAGAGAGCGATAGATAGAGAGAGCGATAGAAACGAGCGTCTAAAAATGGGATAAAAACGTCTAAAAATAGTCGTCTAAAACACGTCTAAAAATAGACGTGTTTTAGACGTCTATTTTTAGACGTTTTTTATCCCATTTTTGACCATGGGCTATAGCCCGTACTGTACGGCATACTATAGCAAGCCGTTTTTCATCATTTTTTAGGATTTGAAAAAAAGTTAAAAAAAATCAAAAAACGATGGGCTATAACCCATTGTTTTTTTTTCTTCATTTTTTTCCAAATCCTCAAAAATGATGAAAAACGGCGTGCTATAGTATGCCGTACAGTATGGGCTATTAGACGAGCGTCTAAAAATGGGATAAAAACGTCTAAAAATAGACGTCTAAAACACGTCTATTTTTAGACGTGTTTTAGACGTCTATTTTTAGACGTTTTTTATCCCATTTTTGACCATGGGCTATAGCCCATACCGTACGGCATACTATAGCAAGCCGTTTTTCATAATTTTTTTGGATTTGAAAAAAATCTAAAAAATCTAAAAACGATGGGCTATAACCCATCGTTTTTTTTTTTTTTTAATCCTCAAAAATGATGAAAAACGGCGTGCTATAGTATGCCGTACAGTATGGGCTATTAGACGAGCGTCTAAAAATGGGATAAAAACGTCTAAAAATAGACGTCTAAAACACGTCTAAAAATAGACGTGTTTTAGACGTCTATTTTTTGACATTTTTTATCCCATTTTTGACCATGGGCTATATCCCATACTGTACGGCATACTATAGCAAGCCGTTTTTCATCATTTTTGAGGATTTGAAAAAAATCAAAAAAATCAAAAAACGACGGGCTATAACCATAGACTGTAAAAAATATGGACAAAGCGTTCCCCGGGTCTAACATGAACGTAAAATGAAGCCTGTAATAATATGCTAATTCCTGATGTAAGTCGCCATCTTTGGTACCAGCTGGCCATTGGCTGGCTCCGTTTTGTATACCAGCTGGTCATTGGCTGCCCAGACAACGAGGCGGGACTTCCCCCCTTCTTCTCCGTTGGTTTTTATTTTGACTCGAGTGGGAGGGGAATCCCGATCATAGACTGTAATGGTAGCCACGCCCCTCAGAACATACGCGATGGTTTTTTTTCTTTATGGTCATTTTTTTAATTAATGGGACCATAATTTTCCCAAAAGAATATTATGACATTAGAAATGAGACTTTAAACTAGTGACTGGAAGAAGAAAGTATTCATGACCATGTTTATTAAGGTAATACAGTCTAGGTGAAGTTGGGCCAAAATACATGGGCCTCTATGGAGCTATGGGGCTTTTTGGGTCCGGTCCAGCGCCACAACAGGCCATTATATGAACTACCGATTTCAAATGAGGCTTCACGAAATATCTGGCTGACTGCCCCCCTGGCTATAACCCATCGTTTTTTTTTTTTTTTTTTTTTTTCAAATCCTCAAAAATGTAGAAAAACGGCGTGCTATAGTATGCCGTACAGTATGGGCTATTAGACGAGCGTCTAAAAATGGGATAAAAACGTCTAAAAATAGTCGTCTAAAACACGTCTAAAAATAGACGTGTTTTAGACGTCTATTTTTAGACGTTTTTTATCCCATTTTTGACCATGGGCTATAGCCTGTACTGTACGGCATACTATAGCAAGCCGTTTTTCATCATTTTTTAGGATTTGAAAAAAAGTAAAAAAAAATCAAAAAACGATGGGCTATAACCCATTGTTTTTTTTTCTTCATTTTTTTCAAATCCTCAAAAATGATGAAAAACGGCTTGCTATAGTATGCCGTACAGTATGGGCTATTAGACGAGCGTCTAAGAATGGGATAAAAACGTCTAAAAATAGACGTCTAAAACACGTCTAAAAATAGACGTGTTTTAGACGTCTATTTTTTTACATTTTTTATCCCATTTTTGACCATGGGCTATATCCCATACTGTACGGCATACTATAGCAAGCCGTTTTTCATCATTTTTGAGGATTTGAAAAAAATCTAAAAAATCAAAAAACGACGGGCTATAACCCATCGTTTTTTTTTTTTTAATTTTTTTTCAAATCCTCAAAAATGTAGAAAAACGGCGTGCTATAGTATGCCGTACAGTATGGGCTATTAGACGAGCGTCTAAAAATGGGATAAAAACGTCTAAAAATAGTCGTCTAAAACACGTCTAAAAATAGACGTGTTTTAGACGTCTATTTTTAGACGTTTTTTATCCCATTTTTGACCATAGGCTATAGCCCGTACTGTACGGCATACTATAGCAAGCCGTTTTTCATCATTTTTGAGGATTTGAAAAAAAGTTAAAAAAAATCAAAAAACGATGGGCTATAACCCATTGTTTTTTTTTCTTCATTTTTTTCAAATCCTCAAAAATGATGAAAAACGGCTTGCTATAGTATGCCGTACAGTATGGGCTATTAGACGAGCGTCTAAGAATGGGATAAAAACGTCTAAAAATAGACGTCTAAAACACGTCTAAAAATAGACGTGTTTTAGACGTCTATTTTTAGACATTTTTTATCCCATTTTTGACCATGGGCTATAGCCCATACTGTACGGAATACTATAGCAAGCCGTTTTTCATCATTTTTGAGGATTTGAAAAACATCTAAAAAATCTAAAAACGATGGGCTATAACCCATCGTTTATTTTTTTTTAATTTTTTTTCAAATCCTCAAAAATGTAGAAAAACGGCGTGCTATAGTATGCCGTACAGTATGGGCTATTAGACGAGCGTCTAAAAATGGGATAAAAACGTCTAAAAATAGTCGTCTAAAACACGTCTAAAAATAGACGTGTTTTAGACGTCTATTTTTAGACGTTTTTTATCCCATTTTTGACCATGGGCTATAGCCCGTACTGTACGGCATACTATAGCAAGCCGTTTTTCATCATTTTTTAGGATTGGAAAAAAAGTTAAAAAAAATCTAAAAACGATGGGCTATAACCCATTGTTTTTTTTTCTTCATTTTTTTCCAAATCCTCAAAAATGATGAAAAACGGCGTGCTATAGTATGCCGTACAGTATGGGCTATTAGACGAGCGTCTAAAAATGGGATAAAAACGTCTAAAAATAGACGTCTAAAACACGTCTATTTTTAGACGTGTTTTAGACGTCTATTTTTAGACGTTTTTTATCCCATTTTTTACCATGGGCTATAGCCCATACCGTACGGCATACTATAGCAAGCCGTTTTTCATAATTTTTTTGGATTTGAAAAAAATCTAAAAAATCTAAAAACGATGGGCTATAACCCATCGTTTTTTTTTTTTTTTAATCCTCAAAAATGATGAAAAACGGCGTGCTATAGTATGCCGTACAGTATGGGCTATTAGACGAGCGTCTAAAAATGGGATAAAAACGTCTAAAAATAGACGTCTAAAACACGTCTAAAAATAGACGTGTTTTAGACGTCTATTTTTTGACATTTTTTATCCCATTTTTGACCATGGGCTATATCCCATACTGTACGGCATACTATAGCAAGCCGTTTTTCATCATTTTTGAGGATTTGAAAAAAATCAAAAAAATCTAAAAACGACGGGCTATAACCCATCGTTTTTTTTTTTTAATCTTTTTTTTCAAATCCTCAAAAATGTAGAAAAACGGCGTGCTATAGTATGCCGTACAGTATGGGCTATTAGACGAGCGTCTAAAAATGGGATAAAAACGTCTAAAAATAGTCGTCTAAAACACGTCTAAAAATAGACGTGTTTTAGACGTCTATTTTTAGACGTTTTTTATCCCATTTTTGACCATGGGCTATAGCCCGTACTGTACGGCATACTATAGCAAGCCGTTTTTCATCATTTTTTAGGATTTGAAAAAAAGTTAAAGAAAATCAAAAAAACGATGGGCTATAACCCATTGTTTTTTTTTCTTAATTTTTTTAAAATCCTCAAAAATGATGAAAAACGGCTTGCTATAGTATGCCGTACAGTATGGGCTATTAGACGAGCGTCTAAGAATGGGATAAAAACGTCTAAAAATAGACGTCTAAAACACGTCTAAAAATAGACGTGTTTTAGACGTCTATTTTTAGACATTTTTTATCCCATTTTTGACCATGGGCTATAGCCCATACTGTACGGAATACTATAGCAAGCCGTTTTTCATCATTTTTGAGGATTTGAAAAAAATCAAAAAAATCAAAAAACGATGGGCTATAACCCATCGGTTTTTTTTTTACATTTTTTTTCAAATCCTCAAAAATGTAGAAAAACGGCGTGCTATAGTATGCCGTACAGTATGGGCTATTAGACGAGCGTCTAAAAATGGGATAAAAACGTCTAAAAATAGTCGTCTAAAACACGTCTATTTTTAGACGTGTTTTAGACGACTATTTTAAAAAAAAGTAAAAAAAAAAAACGATGGGTTATAGCCCATCGTTTTTAGATTTTTTTGATTTCTTTCAAATCCTCAAAAATGATGAAAAACGGCTTGCTATAGTATTCCGTACAGTATGGGCTATAGCCCATGGTCAAAAATGGGATAAAAAATGTCTAAAAATAGACGTCTAAAACACGTCTATTTTTAGACGTGTTTTAGACGTCTATTTTTAGACGTTTTTATCCCATTCTTAGACGCTCGTCTAATAGCCCATACTGTACGGCATACTATAGCAAGCCGTTTTTCATCATTTTTGAGGATTTGAAAAAAATGAAGAAAAAAAAACAATGGGTTATAGCCCATCGTTTTTTTGATTTTTTTTAACTTTTTTTCAAATCCTAAAAAATGATGAAAAACGGCTTGCTATAGTATGCCGTACAGTACGGGCTATAGCCCATGGTCAAAAATGGGATAAAAAACGTCTAAAAATAGACGTCTAAAACACGTCTATTTTTAGACGTGTTTTAGACGACTATTTTTAGACGTTTTTATCCCATTTTTAGACGCTCGTCTAATAGCCCATACTGTACGGCATACTATAGCACGCCGTTTTTCTACATTTTTGAGGATTTGAAAAAAAAGATTTAAAAAAAAAACCGATGGGTTATAGCCCGTCGTTTTTTGATTTTTTTGATTTTTTTCAAATCCTCAAAAATGATGAAAAACGGCTTGCTATAGTATGCCGTACAGTATGGGATATAGCCCATGGTCAAAAATGGGATAAAAAATGTCAAAAAATAGACGTCTAAAACACGTCTATTTTTAGACGTGTTTTAGACGTCTATTTTTAGACGTTTTTATCCCATTTTTAGACGCTCGTCTAATAGCCCATACTGTACGGCATACTATAGCACGCCGTTTTTCATCATTTTTGAGGATTTGAAAAAAAATGTAAAAAAAAAAACGATGGGTTATAGCCCATCGTTTTTTGATTTTTTTGATTTTTTTCAAATCCTCAAAAATGATGAAAAACGGCTTGCTATAGTATTCCGTACAGTATGGGCTATAGCCCATGGTCAAAAATGGGATAAAAAATGTCTAAAAATAGACGTCTAAAACACGTCTATTTTTAGACGTGTTTTAGACGTCTATTTTTAGACGTTTTTATCCCATTCTTAGAGGCTCGTCTAATAGCCCATACTGTACGGCATACTATAGCAAGCCGTTTTTCATCATTTTTGAGGATTTGAAAAAAATGAAGAAAAAAAAACAATGGGTTATAGCCCATCGTTTTTTGATTTTTTTTAACTTTTTTTCAAATCCTAAAAAATGATGAAAAACGGCTTGCTATAGTATGCCGTACAGTATGGGATATAGCCCATGGTCAAAAATGGGATAAAAAATGTCAAAAAATAGACGTCTAAAACACGTCTATTTTTAGACGTGTTTTAGACGACTATTTTTAGACGTTTTTATCCCATTTTTAGACGCTCGTCTAATAGCCCATACTGTACGGCATACTATAGCACGCCGTTTTTCTACATTTTTGAGGATTTGAAAAAAAATTAAAAAAAAAAAACGATGGGTTATAGCCCGTCGTTTTTTAATTTTTTTGATTTTTTTAAAATCCTCAAAAATGATGAAAAACGGCTTGCTATAGTATGCCGTACAGTATGGGATATAGCCCATGGTCAAAAATGGGATAAAAAATGTCAAAAAATAGACGTCTAAAACACGTCTATTTTTAGACGTGTTTTAGATGTCTATTTTTAGACGTTTTTATCCCATTCTTAGACGCTCGTTTAATAGCCCATACTGTACGGCATACTATAGCAAGCCGTTTTTCATCATTTTTGAGGATTTGAAAAAAATGAAGAAAAAAAAACAATGGGTTATAGCCCATCGTTTTTTGATTTTTTTTAACTTTTTTTCAAATCCTAAAAAATGATGAAAAACGGCTTGCTATAGTATGCCGTACAGTATGGGATATAGCCCATGGTCAAAAATGGGATAAAAAATGTCAAAAAATAGACGTCTAAAACACGTCTATTTTTAGACGTGTTTTAGACGACTATTTTTAGACGTTTTTATCCCATTTTTAGACGCTCGTCTAATAGCCCATACTGTACGGCATACTATAGCACGCCGTTTTTCTACATTTTTGAGGATTTGAAAAAAAATTAAAAAAAAAAACGATGGGTTATAGCCCGTCGTTTTTTTATTTTTTAGATTTTTTTCAAATCCTCAAAAATGATGAAAAACGGCTTGCTATAGTATGCCGTACAGTATGGGATATAGCCCATGGTCAAAAATGGGATAAAAAATGTCAAAAAATAGACGTCTAAAACACGTCTATTTTTAGACGTGTTTTAGACGACTATTTTTAGACGTTTTTATCCCATTTTTAGACGCTCGTCTAATAGCCCATACTGTACGGCATACTATAGCACGCCGTTTTTCTACATTTTTGAGGATTTGAAAAAAAATTAAAAAAAAAAACGATGGGTTATAGCCCGTCGTTTTTTTATTTTTTAGATTTTTTTCAAATCCTCAAAAATGATGAAAAACGGCTTGCTATAGTATGCCGTACAGTATGGGATATAGCCCATGGTCAAAAATGGGATAAAAAATGTCAAAAAATAGACGTCTAAAACACGTCTATTTTTAGACGTGTTTTAGACGACTATTTTTAGACGTTTTTATCCCATTTTTAGACGCTCGTCTAATAGCCCATACTGTACGGCATACTATAGCACGCCGTTTTTCTACATTTTTGAGGATTTGAAAAAAAAAAAAAAAAAAAAAAACGATGGGTTATAGCCCGTCGTTTTTTGATTTTTTAGATTTTTTTCAAATCCTCAAAAATGATGAAAAACGGCTTGCTATAGTATGCCGTACAGTATGGGATATAGCCCATGGTCAAAAATGGGATAAAAAATGTCAAAAAATAGACGTCTAAAACACGTCTATTTTTAGACGTGTTTTAGATGTCTATTTTTAGACGTTTTTATCCCATTCTTAGACGCTCGTCTAATAGCCCATACTGTACGGCATACTATAGCAAGCCGTTTTTCATCATTTTTGAGGATTTGAAAAAAATGAAGAAAAAAAAACAATGGGTTATAGCCCATCGTTTTTTGATTTTTTTTAACTTTTTTTCAAATCCTAAAAAATGATGAAAAACGGCTTGCTATAGTATGCCGTACAGTATGGGATATAGCCCATGGTCAAAAATGGGATAAAAAATGTCAAAAAATAGACGTCTAAAACACGTCTATTTTTAGACGTGTTTTAGACGACTATTTTTAGACGTTTTTATCCCATTTTTAGACGCTCGTCTAATAGCCCATACTGTACGGCATACTATAGCACGCCGTTTTTCTACATTTTTGAGGATTTGAAAAAAAAAAAAAAAAAAAAACGATGGGTTATAGCCCGTCGTTTTTTGATTTTTTAGATTTTTTTCAAATCCTCAAAAATGATGAAAAACGGCTTGCTATAGTATGCCGTACAGTATGGGATATAGCCCATGGTAAAAAATGGGATAAAAAACGTCAAAAAATAGACGTCTAAAACACGTCTAAAAATAGACGTGTTTTAGACGTCTATTTTTAGACGTTTTTATCCCATTTTTAGACGCTCGTCTAATAGCCCATACTGTACGGCATACTATAGCACGCCGTTTTTCATCATTTTTGAGGATTAAAAAAAAAAAAAAACGATGGGTTATAGCCCATCGTTTTTAGATTTTTTAGATTTTTTTCAAATCCAAAAAAATTATGAAAAACGGCTTGCTATAGTATGCCGTACAGTACGGGCTATAGCCCATGGTCAAAAATGGGATAAAAAACGTCTAAAAATAGACGTCTAAAACACGTCTATTTTTAGACGTGTTTTAGATGTCTATTTTTAGACGTTTTTATCCCATTCTTAGACGCTCGTCTAATAGCCCATACTGTACGGCATACTATAGCAAGCCGTTTTTCATCATTTTTGAGGATTTGAAAAAAAATGAAGAAAAAAAAACAATGGGTTATAGCCCATCGTTTTTTGATTTTTTTTAACTTTTTTTCAAATCCTAAAAAATGATGAAAAACGGCTTGCTATAGTATGCCGTACAGTATGGGATATAGCCCATGGTCAAAAATGGGATAAAAAATGTCAAAAAATAGACGTCTAAAACACGTCTATTTTTAGACGTGTTTTAGACGACTATTTTTAGACGTTTTTATCCCATTTTTAGACGCTCGTCTAATAGCCCATACTGTACGGCATACTATAGCACGCCGTTTTTCTACATTTTTGAGGATTTGAAAAAAAAAAAAAAAAAAAAAACGATGGGTTATAGCCCGTCGTTTTTTGATTTTTTAGATTTTTTTCAAATCCTCAAAAATGATGAAAAACGGCTTGCTATAGTATGCCGTACAGTATGGGATATAGCCCATGGTCAAAAATGGGATAAAAAATGTCAAAAAATAGACGTCTAAAACACGTCTATTTTTAGACGTGTTTTAGATGTCTATTTTTTGACGTTTTTATCCCATTCTTAGACGCTCGTCTAATAGCCCATACTGTACGGCATACTATAGCAAGCCGTTTTTCATCATTTTTGAGGATTTGAAAAAAATGAAGAAAAAAAAACAATGGGTTATAGCCCATCGTTTTTTAATTTTTTTTAACTTTTTTTCAAATCCTAAAAAATGATGAAAAACGGCTTGCTATAGTATGCCGTACAGTATGGGATATAGCCCATGGTCAAAAATGGGATAAAAAATGTCAAAAAATAGACGTCTAAAACACGTCTATTTTTAGACGTGTTTTAGACGACTATTTTTAGACGTTTTTATCCCATTTTTAGACGCTCGTCTAATAGCCCATACTGTACGGCATACTATAGCACGCCGTTTTTCTACATTTTTGAGGATTTGAAAAAAAATGTAAAAAAAAAACGATGGGTTATAGCCCGTCGTTTTTTGATTTTTTAGATTTTTTTCAAATCCTCAAAAATGATGAAAAACGGCTTGCTATAGTATGCCGTACAGTATGGGATATAGCCCATGGTCAAAAATGGGATAAAAAATGTCAAAAAATAGACGTCTAAAACACGTCTATTTTTAGACGTGTTTTAGACGACTATTTTTAGACGTTTTTATCCCATTTTTAGACGCTCGTCTAATAGCCCATACTGTACGGCATACTATAGCACGCCGTTTTTCTACATTTTTGAGGATTTGAAAAAAAAAAAAAAAAAAAAAACGATGGGTTATAGCCCGTCGTTTTTTGATTTTTTTGATTTTTTTCAAATCCTCAAAAATGATGAAAAACGGCTTGCTATAGTATGCCGTACAGTATGGGATATAGCCCATGGTCAAAAATGGGATAAAAAATGTCAAAAAATAGACGTCTAAAACACGTCTATTTTTAGACGTGTTTTAGATGTCTATTTTTAGACGTTTTTATCCCATTCTTAGACGCTCGTCTAATAGCCCATACTGTACGGCATACTATAGCAAGCCGTTTTTCATCATTTTTGAGGATTTGAAAAAAAATGAAGAAAAAAAAACAATGGGTTATAGCCCATCGTTTTTTGATTTTTTTTAACTTTTTTTCAAATCCTAAAAAATGATGAAAAACGGCTTGCTATAGTATGCCGTACAGTATGGGATATAGCCCATGGTCAAAAATGGGATAAAAAATGTCAAAAAATAGACGTCTAAAACACGTCTATTTTTAGACGTGTTTTAGACGACTATTTTTAGACGTTTTTATCCCATTTTTAGACGCTCGTCTAATAGCCCATACTGTACGGCATACTATAGCACGCCGTTTTTCTACATTTTTGAGGATTTGAAAAAAAAAAAAAAAAAAAAAACGATGGGTTATAGCCCGTCGTTTTTTGATTTTTTAGATTTTTTTCAAATCCTCAAAAATGATGAAAAACGGCTTGCTATAGTATGCCGTACAGTATGGGATATAGCCCATGGTCAAAAATGGGATAAAAAATGTCAAAAAATAGACGTCTAAAACACGTCTATTTTTAGACGTGTTTTAGATGTCTATTTTTAGACGTTTTTATCCCATTCTTAGACGCTCGTCTAATAGCCCATACTGTACGGCATACTATAGCAAGCCGTTTTTCATCATTTTTGAGGATTTGAAAAAAATGAAGAAAAAAAAACAATGGGTTATAGCCCATCGTTTTTTAATTTTTTTTAACTTTTTTTCAAATCCTAAAAAATGATGAAAAACGGCTTGCTATAGTATGCCGTACAGTATGGGATATAGCCCATGGTCAAAAATGGGATAAAAAATGTCAAAAAATAGACGTCTAAAACACGTCTATTTTTAGACGTGTTTTAGACGACTATTTTTAGACGTTTTTATCCCATTTTTAGACGCTCGTCTAATAGCCCATACTGTACGGCATACTATAGCACGCCGTTTTTCTACATTTTTGAGGATTTGAAAAAAAATGTAAAAAAAAAACGATGGGTTATAGCCCGTCGTTTTTTGATTTTTTAGATTTTTTTCAAATCCTCAAAAATGATGAAAAACGGCTTGCTATAGTATGCCGTACAGTATGGGATATAGCCCATGGTCAAAAATGGGATAAAAAATGTCAAAAAATAGACGTCTAAAACACGTCTATTTTTAGACGTGTTTTAGACGACTATTTTTAGACGTTTTTATCCCATTTTTAGACGCTCGTCTAATAGCCCATACTGTACGGCATACTATAGCACGCCGTTTTTCTACATTTTTGAGGATTTGAAAAAAAAAAAAAAAAAAAAAACGATGGGTTATAGCCCGTCGTTTTTTGATTTTTTTGATTTTTTTCAAATCCTCAAAAATGATGAAAAACGGCTTGCTATAGTATGCCGTACAGTATGGGATATAGCCCATGGTCAAAAATGGGATAAAAAATGTCAAAAAATAGACGTCTAAAACACGTCTATTTTTAGACGTGTTTTAGATGTCTATTTTTAGACGTTTTTATCCCATTCTTAGACGCTCGTCTAATAGCCCATACTGTACGGCATACTATAGCAAGCCGTTTTTCATCATTTTTGAGGATTTGAAAAAAATGAAGAAAAAAAAACAATGGGTTATAGCCCATCGTTTTTTGATTTTTTTTAACTTTTTTTCAAATCCTAAAAAATGATGAAAAACGGCTTGCTATAGTATGCCGTACAGTATGCGATATAGCCCATGGTAAAAAATGGGATAAAAAATGTCAAAAAATAGACGTCTAAAACACGTCTATTTTTAGACGTGTTTTAGACGACTATTTTTAGACGTTTTTATCCCATTTTTAGACGCTCGTCTAATAGCCCATACTGTACGGCATACTATAGCACGCCGTTTTTCTACATTTTTGAGGATTTGAAAAAAAATTTAAAAAAAAAACGATGGGTTATAGCCCGTCGTTTTTTGATTTTTTAGATTTTTTTCAAATCCTCAAAAATGATGAAAAACGGCTTGCTATAGTATGCCGTACAGTATGGGATATAGCCCATGGTAAAAAATGGGATAAAAAACGTCAAAAAATAGACGTCTAAAACACGTCTAAAAATAGACGTGTTTTAGACGTCTATTTTTAGACGTTTTTATCCCATTTTTAGACGCTCGTCTAATAGCCCATACTGTACGGCATACTATAGCACGCCGTTTTTCATCATTTTTGAGGATTAAAAAAAAAAAAAAACGATGGGTTATAGCCCATCGTTTTTAGATTTTTTTGATTTTTTTCAAATCCAAAAAAATTATGAAAAACGGCTTGCTATAGTATGCCGTACAGTACGGGCTATAGCCCATGGTCAAAAATGGGATAAAAAACGTCTAAAAATAGACGTCTAAAACACGTCTATTTTTAGACGTGTTTTAGATGTCTATTTTTAGACGTTTTTATCCCATTCTTAGACGCTCGTCTAATAGCCCATACTGTACGGCATACTATAGCAAGCCGTTTTTCATCATTTTTGAGGATTTGAAAAAAATGAAGAAAAAAAAACAATGGGTTATAGCCCATCGTTTTTTGATTTTTTTTAACTTTTTTTCAAATCCTAAAAAATGATGAAAAACGGCTTGCTATAGTATGCCGTACAGTATGGGATATAGCCCATGGTCAAAAATGGGATAAAAAATGTCAAAAAATAGACGTCTAAAACACGTCTATTTTTAGACGTGTTTTAGACGACTATTTTTAGACGTTTTTATCCCATTTTTAGACGCTCGTCTAATAGCCCATACTGTACGGCATACTATAGCACGCCGTTTTTCTACATTTTTGAGGATTTGAAAAAAAATTAAAAAAAAAAACGATGGGTTATAGCCCGTCGTTTTTTGATTTTTTAGATTTTTTTCAAATCCTCAAAAATGATGAAAAACGGCTTGCTATAGTATGCCGTACAGTATGGGATATAGCCCATGGTAAAAAATGGGATAAAAAACGTCAAAAAATAGACGTCTAAAACACGTCTAAAAATAGACGTGTTTTAGACGTCTATTTTTAGACGTTTTTATCCCATTTTTAGACGCTCGTCTAATAGCCCATACTGTACGGCATACTATAGCACGCCGTTTTTCATCATTTTTGAGGATTAAAAAAAACAAAAAACGATGGGTTATAGCCCATCGTTTTTAGATTTTTTAGATTTTTTTCAAATCCAAAAAAATTATGAAAAACGGCTTGCTATAGTATGCCGTACAGTACGGGCTATAGCCCATGGTCAAAAATGGGATAAAAAACGTCTAAAAATAGACGTCTAAAACACGTCTATTTTTAGACGTGTTTTAGATGTCTATTTTTAGACGTTTTTATCCCATTCTTAGACGCTCGTCTAATAGCCCATACTGTACGGCATACTATAGCAAGCCGTTTTTCATCATTTTTGAGAATTTGAAAAAAATGAAGAAAAAAAAACAATGGGTTATAGCCCATCGTTTTTTGATTTTTTTTAACTTTTTTTCAAATCCTAAAAAATGATGAAAAACGGCTTGCTATAGTATGCCGTACAGTATGGGATATAGCCCATGGTCAAAAATGGGATAAAAAACGTCAAAAAATAGACGTCTAAAACACGTCTAAAAATAGACGTGTTTTAGACGTCTATTTTTAGACGTTTTTATCCCATTTTTAGACGCTCGTCTAATAGCCCATACTGTACGGCATACTATAGCACGCCGTTTTTCATCATTTTTGAGGATTAAAAAAAAAAAAAAACGATGGGTTATAGCCCATCGTTTTTAGATTTTTTAGATTTTTTTCAAATCCAAAAAAATTATGAAAAACGGCTTGCTATAGTATGCCGTACAGTACGGGCTATAGCCCATGGTCAAAAATGGGATAAAAAACGTCTAAAAATAGACGTCTAAAACACGTCTATTTTTAGACGTGTTTTAGATGTCTATTTTTAGACGTTTTTATCCCATTCTTAGACGCTCGTCTAATAGCCCATACTGTACGGCATACTATAGCAAGCCGTTTTTCATCATTTTTGAGAATTTGAAAAAAATGAAGAAAAAAAAACAATGGGTTATAGCCCATCGTTTTTTGATTTTTTTTAACTTTTTTTCAAATCCTAAAAAATGATGAAAAACGGCTTGCTATAGTATGCCGTACAGTATGGGATATAGCCCATGGTCAAAAATGGGATAAAAAACGTCAAAAAATAGACGTCTAAAACACGTCTAAAAATAGACGTGTTTTAGACGTCTATTTTTAGACGTTTTTATCCCATTTTTAGACGCTCGTCTAATAGCCCATACTGTACGGCATACTATAGCACGCCGTTTTTCATCATTTTTGAGGATTAAAAAAAAAAAAAAACGATGGGTTATAGCCCATCGTTTTTAGATTTTTTAGATTTTTTTCAAATCCAAAAAAATTATGAAAAACGGCTTGCTATAGTATGCCGTACAGTACGGGCTATAGCCCATGGTCAAAAATGGGATAAAAAACGTCTAAAAATAGACGTCTAAAACACGTCTATTTTTAGACGTGTTTTAGATGTCTATTTTTAGACGTTTTTATCCCATTCTTAGACGCTCGTCTAATAGCCCATACTGTACGGCATACTATAGCAAGCCGTTTTTCATCATTTTTGAGAATTTGAAAAAAATGAAGAAAAAAAAACAATGGGTTATAGCCCATCGTTTTTTGATTTTTTTTAACTTTTTTTCAAATCCTAAAAAATGATGAAAAACGGCTTGCTATAGTATGCCGTACAGTATGGGATATAGCCCATGGTCAAAAATGGGATAAAAAATGTCAAAAAATAGACGTCTAAAACACGTCTATTTTTAGACGTGTTTTAGACGACTATTTTTAGACGTTTTTATCCCATTTTTAGACGCTCGTCTAATAGCCCATACTGTACGGCATACTATAGCACGCCGTTTTTCTACATTTTTGAGGATTTGAAAAAAAATTTAAAAAAAAAAACGATGGGTTATAGCCCGTCGTTTTTTGATTTTTTAGATTTTTTTCAAATCCTCAAAAATGATGAAAAACGGCTTGCTATAGTATGCCGTACAGTATGGGATATAGCCCATGGTAAAAAATGGGATAAAAAACGTCAAAAAATAGACGTCTAAAACACGTCTAAAAATAGACGTGTTTTAGACGTCTATTTTTAGACGTTTTTATCCCATTTTTAGACGCTCGTCTAATAGCCCATACTGTACGGCATACTATAGCACGCCGTTTTTCATCATTTTTGAGGATTAAAAAAAAAAAAAAACGATGGGTTATAGCCCATCGTTTTTAGATTTTTTAGATTTTTTTCAAATCCAAAAAAATTATGAAAAACGGCTTGCTATAGTATGCCGTACAGTACGGGCTATAGCCCATGGTCAAAAATGGGATAAAAAACGTCTAAAAATAGACATCTAAAACACGTCTATTTTTAGACGTGTTTTAGACGTCTATTTTTAGACGTTTTTATCCCATTTTTAGACGCTCGTCTAATAGCCCATACTGTACGGCATACTATAGCACGCCGTTTTTCTACATTTTTGAGGATTTGAAAAAAATGAAGAAAAAAAAACAATGGGTTATAGCCCATCGTTTTTTGATTTTTTTTAACTTTTTTTCAAATCCAAAAAAATTATGAAAAACGGCTTGCTATATATAGTATGCCGTACGGTATGGGCTATAGCCCATGGTAAAAAATGGGATAAAAAACGTCTAAAAATAGACGTCTAAAACACGTCTAAAAATAGACGTGTTTTAGACGTCTATTTTTAGACGTTTTTATCCCATTTTTAGACGCTCGTCTAATAGCCCATACTGTACGGCATACTATAGCACGCCGTTTTTCATCATTTTTGAGGATTTGGAAAAAAATGAAGAAAAAAAAACAATGGGTTATAGCCCCTCGTTTTTTGATTTTTTTTAACTTTTTTTCAAATCCTAAAAAATGATGAAAAACGGCTTGCTATAGTATGCCGTACAGTACGGGCTATAGCCCATGGTCAAAAATGGGATAAAAAATGTCAAAAAATAGACGTCTAAAACACGTCTATTTTTAGACGTGTTTTAGACGACTATTTTTAGACGTTTTTATCCCATTTTTAGACGCTCGTCTAATAGCCCATACTGTACGGCATACTATAGCACGCCGTTTTTCTACATTTTTGAGGATTTGAAAAAAAATTAAAAAAAAAAAACGATGGGTTATAGCCCGTCGTTTTTTGATTTTTTAGATTTTTTTCAAATCCTCAAAAATGATGAAAAACGGCTTGCTATAGTATGCCGTACAGTATGGGATATAGCCCATGGTAAAAAATGGGATAAAAAAACGTCAAAAAATAGACGTCTAAAACACGTCTAAAAATAGACGTGTTTTAGACGTCTATTTTTAGACGTTTTTATCCCATTTTTAGACGCTCGTCTAATAGCCCATACTGTACGGCATACTATAGCACGCCGTTTTTCTACATTTTTGAGGATTTGAAAAAAAAAAAAAAAAATTAAACGATGGGTTATAGCCCATCGTTTTTAGATTTTTTTGATTTTTTTCAAATCCAAAAAAATTATGAAAAACGGCTTGCTATAGTATTCCGTACAGTATGGGCTATAGCCCATGGTCAAAAATGGGATAAAAAATGTCTAAAAATAGACGTCTAAAACACGTCTATTTTTAGACGTGTTTTAGACGTCTATTTTTAGACGTTTTTATCCCATTCTTAGACGCTCGTCTAATAGCCCATACTGTACGGCATACTATAGCAAGCCGTTTTTCATAATTTTTGAGGATTTGAAAAAAAAACAATGGGTTATAGCCCATCGTTTTTTGATTTTTTTAAACTTTTTTTCAAATCCTAAAAAATTATGAAAAACGGCTTGCTATATATAGTATGCCGTACGGTATGGGCTATAGCCCATGGTAAAAAATGGGATAAAAAACGTCTAAAAATAGACGTCTAAAACACGTCTAAAAATAGACGTGTTTTAGACGTCTATTTTTAGACGTTTTTATCCCATTTTTAGACGCTCGTCTAATAGCCCATACTGTACGGCATACTATAGCACGCCGTTTTTCATCATTTTTGAGGATTTGGAAAAAAATGAAGAAAAAAAAACAATGGGTTATAGCCCCTCGTTTTTTGATTTTTTTTAACTTTTTTTCAAATCCTAAAAAATGATGAAAAACGGCTTGCTATAGTATGCCGTACAGTACGGGCTATAGCCCATGGTCAAAAATGGGATAAAAAATGTCAAAAAATAGACGTCTAAAACACGTCTATTTTTAGACGTGTTTTAGACGACTATTTTTAGACGTTTTTATCCCATTTTTAGACGCTCGTCTAATAGCCCATACTGTACGGCATACTATAGCACGCCGTTTTTCTACATTTTTGAGGATTTGAAAAAAAATTAAAAAAAAAAAACGATGGGTTATAGCCCGTCGTTTTTTGATTTTTTAGATTTTTTTCAAATCCTCAAAAATGATGAAAAACGGCTTGCTATAGTATGCCGTACAGTATGGGATATAGCCCATGGTAAAAAATGGGATAAAAAAACGTCAAAAAATAGACGTCTAAAACACGTCTAAAAATAGACGTGTTTTAGACGTCTATTTTTAGACGTTTTTATCCCATTTTTAGACGCTCGTCTAATAGCCCATACTGTACGGCATACTATAGCACGCCGTTTTTCTACATTTTTGAGGATTTGAAAAAAAAAAAAAAAAATTAAACGATGGGTTATAGCCCATCGTTTTTAGATTTTTTTGATTTTTTTCAAATCCAAAAAAATTATGAAAAACGGCTTGCTATAGTATTCCGTACAGTATGGGCTATAGCCCATGGTCAAAAATGGGATAAAAAATGTCTAAAAATAGACGTCTAAAACACGTCTATTTTTAGACGTGTTTTAGACGTCTATTTTTAGACGTTTTTATCCCATTCTTAGACGCTCGTCTAATAGCCCATACTGTACGGCATACTATAGCAAGCCGTTTTTCATAATTTTTGAGGATTTGAAAAAAAAACAATGGGTTATAGCCCATCGTTTTTTGATTTTTTTAAACTTTTTTTCAAATCCTAAAAAATGATGAAAAACGGCTTGCTATAGTATGCCGTACAGTACGGGCTATAGCCCATGGTCAAAAATGGGATAAAAAACGTCTAAAAATAGACGTCTAAAACACGTCTATTTTTAGACGTGTTTTAGACGACTATTTTGTACGGCATGTATACTGTACGGCATACTATAGCACGCCGTTTTTCTACATTTTTGAGGATTTGAAAAAAAAAAAAAAAAAAAAAAACGATGGGTTATAGCCCGTCGTTTTTTGATTTTTTTGATTTTTTTCAAATCCTCAAAAATGATGAAAAACGGCTTTGACGTTTTTTATCCCATTTTTGACCATGGGCTATATCCCATACTGTACGGCATACTATGGCAAGCCGTTTTTCATCATTTTTGAGGATTTGAAAAAAATAAAAAAATATATAAAACGATGGGCTATAACCCATTGTTTTTTTTTCTTCATTTTTTTCCAAATCCTCAAAAATGATGAAAAACGGCGTGCTATAGTATGCCGTACAGTATGGGCTATTAGACGAGCGTCTAAAAATGGGATAAAAACGTCTAAAAATAGACGTCTAAAACACGTCTATTTTTAGACGTGTTTTAGACGTCTATTTTTAGACGTTTTTTATCCCATTTTTTACCATGGGCTATAGCCCATACCGTACGGCATACTATAGCAAGCCGTTTTTCATAATTTTTTTGGATTTGAAAAAAATCTAAAAAATCTAAAAACGATGGGCTATAACCCATCGTTTTTTTTTTTTTTAATCCTCAAAAATGATGAAAAACGGCGTGCTATAGTATGCCGTACAGTATGGGCTATTAGACGAGCGTCTAAAAATGGGATAAAAACGTCTAAAAATAGACATCTAAAACACGTCTAAAAATAGACGTGTTTTAGACGTCTATTTTTTGACATTTTTTATCCCATTTTTGACCATGGGCTATATCCCATACTGTACGGCATACTATAGCAAGCCGTTTTTCATCATTTTTGAGGATTTGAAAAAAATCTAAAAAATCTAAAAACGACGGGCTATAACCCATCGTTTTTTTTTTTTTTTTTTTTTTTCAAATCCTCAAAAATGTAGAAAAACGGCGTGCTATAGTATGCCGTACAGTATGGGCTATTAGACGAGCGTCTAAAAATGGGATAAAAACGTCTAAAAATAGTCGTCTAAAACACGTCTAAAAATAGACGTGTTTTAGACGTCTATTTTTTGACATTTTTTATCCCATTTTTGACCATGGGCTATATCCCATACTGTACGGCATACTATAGCAAGCCGTTTTTCATCATTTTTTAGGATTTGAAAAAAAGTTAAAAAAAATCAAAAAACGATGGGCTATAACCCATCGTTTTTTTTTTTTTTAATCCTCAAAAATGATGAAAAACGGCGTGCTATAGTATGCCGTACAGTATGGGCTATTAGACGAGCGTCTAAAAATGGGATAAAAACGTCTAAAAATAGACGTCTAAAACACGTCTAAAAATAGACGTGTTTTAGACGTCTATTTTTTGACATTTTTTATCCCATTTTTGACCATGGGCTATATCCCATACTGTACGGCATACTATAGCAAGCCGTTTTTCATCATTTTTGAGGATTTGAAAAAAATCTAAAAAATCAAAAAACGACGGGCTATAACCCATCGTTTTTTTTTTTTAATATTTTTTTTCAAATCCTCAAAAATGTAGAAAAACGGCGTGCTATAGTATGCCGTACAGTATGGGCTATTAGACGAGCGTCTAAAAATGGGATAAAAACGTCTAAAAATAGTCGTCTAAAACACGTCTAAAAATAGACGTGTTTTAGACGTCTATTTTTAGACGTTTTTTATCCCATTTTTGACCATGGGCTATAGCCCGTACTGTACGGCATACTATAGCAAGCCGTTTTTCATCATTTTTTAGGATTTGAAAAAAAGTTAAAAAAAATCAAAAAAACGATGGGCTATAACCCATTGTTTTTTTTTCTTCATTTTTTTCAAATCCTCAAAAATGATGAAAAACGGCTTGCTATAGTATGCCGTACAGTATGGGCTATTAGACGAGCGTCTAAGAATGGGATAAAAACGTCTAAAAATAGACGTCTAAAACACGTCTAAAAATAGACGTGTTTTAGACGTCTATTTTTAGACATTTTTTATCCCATTTTTGACCATGGGCTATAGCCCATACTGTACGGAATACTATAGCAAGCCGTTTTTCATCATTTTTGAGGATTTGAAAAAAATCAAAAAAATCAAAAAACGATGGGCTATAACCCATCGTTTTTTTTTTTACTTTTTTTTTCAAATCCTCAAAAATGTAGAAAAACGGCGTGCTATAGTATGCCGTACAGTATGGGCTATTAGACGAGCGTCTAAAAATGGGATAAAAACGTCTAAAAATAGTCGTCTAAAACACGTCTAAAAATAGACGTGTTTTAGACGTCTATTTTTAGACGTTTTTTATCCCATTTTTGACCATGGGCTATAGCCCGTACTGTACGGCATACTATAGCAAGCCGTTTTTCATCATTTTTTAGGATTTGAAAAAAAGTTAAAAAAAAATCAAAAAAACGATGGGCAATAACCCATTGTTTTTTTTTCTTCATTTTTTTCAAATCCTCAAAAATGATGAAAAACGGCTTGCTATAGTATGCCGTACAGTATGGGCTATTAGACGAGCGTCTAAGAATGGGATAAAAACGTCTAAAAATAGTCGTCTAAAACACGTCTAAAAATAGACGTGTTTTAGACGTCTATTTTTAGACATTTTTTATCCCATTTTTGACCATGGGCTATAGCCCATACTGTACGGAATACTATAGCAAGCCGTTTTTCATCATTTTTGAGGATTTGAAAAAAATCAAAAAAATCAAAAAACGATGGGCTATAACCCATCGGTTTTTTTTTTACTTTTTTTTTCAAATCCTCAAAAATGTAGAAAAACGGCGTGCTATAGTATGCCGTACAGTATGGGCTATTAGACGAGCGTCTAAAAATGGGATAAAAACGTCTAAAAATAGTCGTCTAAAACACGTCTAAAAATAGACGTGTTTTAGACGTCTATTTTTAGACGTTTTTTATCTCATTTCTGACCATGGGCTATAGCCCATACTGTACGGCATACTATAGCAAGCCGTTTTTCATCATATTTGAGGATTTGAAAAAAAATTAAAATTTCAAAAAACATGGGTTATAGCCCATCGTTTTTTTAATTATTGAAAAAAATGTTATCCTTGTTTTTCATCGTTTTTGAACATGGGCTATAGCCCCTACCGTACGGCATACTATAGCACGCCGTTTTTCATCATTTTTGAGGATTTGAAAAAAATTCAAAATTTCAAAAAACATGGGTTATAGTCCATCTTTTTTTTTTTTTTGAAAAAAATGTTATCCTCGTTTTTCATCGTTTTTGAACATGGGCTATAGCCCCTACCGTACGGCATACTATAGCACGCCATTTTTCATCATATTTGAGGATTTGAAAAAAATTCAAAATTTCAAAAAACATGGGTTATAGCCCATCGTTTTTTTTATTTTTGAAAAAAATGTTATCCTCGTTTTTCATCGTTTTTGAACATGGGCTATAGCCCCTACCGTACGGCATACTATAGCACGCCGTTTTTCATCATTTTTGAGGATTTGAAAAAAATTCAAAAAACATGGGTTATAGCCCATCGTTTTTTTTATTTTTGAAAAAAATGTTATCCTCGTTTTTCATCGTTTTTGAACATGGGCTATAGCCCCTACCGTACGGCATACTATAGCACGCCGTTTTTCATCATTTTTGAGGATTTGAAAAGAATTCAAAATTTCAAAAAACATGGGTTATAGCCCATCGTTTTTTTAATTTTTGAAAAAAATGTTATCCTCGTTTTTCATCGTTTTTGAACATGGGCTATAGCCCCTACTGTACGGCATACTATAGTACGCCGTTTTTCATCATTTTTGAGGATTTGAAAAAAAATCTAAATTTCAAAAAACATGGGTTATAGCCCATCGTTTTTTGAATTTTTGAAAAAAACATTATCCTCGTTTTTCATCGTTTTTGAACATGGGCTATAGCCCCTACCGTACGGCATACTATAGCACGCCGTTTTTCATCATTTTTGAGGATTTTAAAAAAATTCAAAATTTCAAAAAACATGGGTTATAGCCCATCGTTTTTTTATTTTTTGAAAAAAATGTTATCCTCGTTTTGCATCGTTTTTGAACATGGGCTATAGCCCCTACCGTACGGCATACTATAGCACGCCGTTTTTCATCATTTTTGAGGATTTGAAAAAAATTCAAAATTTAAAAAAACATGGGTTATAGCCCATCGTTTTTTTAATTTTTGAAAAAAATGTTATCCTCGTTTTTCATCGTTTTTGAACATGGGCTATAGCCCCTACCGTACGGCATACTATAGCACGCCGTTTTTCATCATTTTTGAGGATTTGAAAAAAATTCAAAATTTCAAAAAACATGGGTTATAGCCCATCGTTTTTTGAATTTTTGAAAAAAATGTTATCCTCGTTTTTCATCGTTTTTGAACATGGGCTATGGCCCTACCGTACGGCATACTATAGCATGCCGTTTTTCATCATTTTTGAGGATTTGAAAAAATTTCAACATTTCAAAAAACATGGGTTATAGCCCATCGTTTTATTAATTTTTGAAAAAAATGTTATCCTCGTTTTTCATCGTTTTTGAACATGGGCTATAGCCCCTACCGTACGGCATACTATAGCACGCCGTTTTTCATCATTTTTAAGGATTTGAAAAAAAATCAAAATTTCAAAAACATGGGTTATAGCCCATCGTTTTTTTAATTTTTGAAAAAAAAATTATCCTCGTTTTTCATCGTTTTTGAACATGGGCTATAGCCCCTACCGTACGGCATACTATAGCACGCCGTTTTTCATCATATTTGAGGATTTGAAAAAAAATTAAATAAAAAAAAAACATGGGTTATAGCCCATCGTTTTTTTAATTATTGAAAAAAATGTTATCCTTGTTTTTCATCGTTTTTGAACATGGGCTATAGCCCCTACCGTACGGCATACTATAGCACGCCGTTTTTCATCATTTTTGAGGATTTGAAAAAATTTCAAAATTTCAAAAAACATGGGTTATAGTCCATCTTTTTTTTTTTTTTTGAAAAAAATGTTATCCTCGTTTTTCATCGTTTTTGAACATGGGCTATAGCCCCTACCGTACGGCATACTATAGCACGCCATTTTTCATCATATTTGAGGATTTGAAAAAATTTCAAAATTTCAAAAAACATGGGTTATAGCCCATCGTTTTTTTATTTTTGAAAAAAATGTTATCCTCGTTTTTCATCGTTTTTGAACATGGGCTATAGCCCCTACCGTACGGCATACTATAGCACGCCGTTTTTCATCATTTTTGAGGATTTGAAAAAAATTAAAAAATTCAAAAAACATGGGTTATAGCCCATCGTTTTTTTTATTTTTGAAAAAAATGTTATCCTCGTTTTTCATCGTTTTTGAACATGGGCTATAGCCCCTACCGTACGGCATACTATAGCACGCCGTTTTTCATCATTTTTGAGGATTTGAAAAAAATTCAAAATTTCAAAAACATGGGTTATAACCCATCGTTTTTTAAATTTTTGAAAAAAAAATTATCCTCGTTTTTCATCGTTTTTGAACATGGGCTATAGCCCCTACCGTACGGCATACTATAGCACGCCGTTTTTCATCATTTTTGAGGATTTGAAAAGAATTCAAAATTTCAAAAAACATGGGTTATAGCCCATCGTTTTTTTAATTTTTGAAAAAAATGTTATCCTCGTTTTTCATCGTTTTTGAACATGGGCTATAGCCCCTACCGTACGGCATACTATAGCACGCCATTTTTCATCATATTTGAGGATTTGAAAAAAATTCAAAATTTCAAAAAACATGGGTTATAGCCCATCGTTTTTTTTATTTTTGAAAAAAATGTTATCCTCGTTTTTCATCGTTTTTGAACATGGGCTATAGCCCCTACCGCACGGCATACTATAGCACGCCGTTTTTCATCATTTTTGAGGATTTGAAAAAAATTCAAAAATTCAAAAAACATGGGTTATAGCCCATCGTTTTTTGAATTTTTGAAAAAAACATTATCCTCGTTTTTCATGTTTTTGAACATGGGCTATAGCCCCTACCGTACGGCATACTATAGCACGCCGTTTTTCATCATTTTTGAGGATTTGAAAAAATTTCAAAATTTCAAAAAACATGGGTTATAGCCCATCGTTTTTAAAATTTTTGAAAAAAAAATTATCCTCGTTTTTCATCGTTTTTGAACATGGGCTATAGCCCCTACCGTACGGCATACTATAGCACGCCGTTTTTCATCATTTTTGAGGATTTGAAAAGAATTCAAAATTTCAAAAAACATGGGTTATAGCCCATCGTTTTTTTAATTTTTGAAAAAAATGTTATCCTCGTTTTTCATCGTTTTTGAACATGGGCTATAGCCCCTACCGTACGGCATACTATAGCACGCCATTTTTCATCATATTTGAGGATTTAAAAAAATTTCAAAATTTCAAAAAACATGGGTTATAGCCCATCGTTTTTTTTATTTTTGAAAAAAATGTTATCCTCGTTTTTCATCGTTTTTGAACATGGGCTATAGCCCCTACCGTACGGCATACTATAGCACGCCGTTTTTCATCATTTTTGAGGATTTGAAAAAAATTCAAAAATTCAAAAAACATGGGTTATAGCCCATCGTTTTTTGAATTTTTGAAAAAAACATTATCCTCGTTTTTCATGTTTTTGAACATGGGCTATAGCCCCTACCGTACGGCATACTATAGCACGCCGTTTTTCATCATTTTTGAGGATTTGAAAAAATTTCAAAATTTCAAAAAACATGGGTTATAGCCCATCGTTTTTTTAATTTTTGAAAAAAATGTTATCCTCGTTTTTCATCGTTTTTGAACATGGGCTATAGCCCCTACCGTATGGCATACTATAGCAAGCCGTTTTTCATCATTTTTGAGGATTTGAAAAAAATTCAAAATTTCAAAAAACATGGGTTATAGCCCATCGTTTTTTGAATTTTTGAAAAAAATGTTATCCTCGTTTTTCATCGTTTTTGAACATGGGCTATGGCCCTACCGTACGGCATACTATAGCACGCCGTTTTTCATCATTTTTGAGGATTTGAAAAAATTTCAACATTTCAAAAAACATGGGTTATAGCCCATCGTTTTATAAATTTTTGAAAAAAATGTTATCCTCGTTTTTCATCGTTTTTGAACATGGGCTATAGCCCCTACCGTACGGCATACTATAGCACGCCGTTTTTCATCATTTTTGAGGATTTGAAAAAAATTCAAAATTTCAAAAACATGGGTTATAACCCATCGTTTTTTAAATTTTTGAAAAAAATGTTATCCTCGTTTTTCATCGTTTTTGAACATGGGCTATAGCCCCTACCGTACGGCATACTATAGCACGCCGTTTTTCATCATTTTTGAGGATTTGAAAAGAATTCAAAATTTCAAAAAACATGGGTTATAGCCCATCGTTTTTTTAATTTTTGAAAAAAATGTTATCCTCGTTTTTCATCGTTTTTGAACATGGGCTATGGCCCTACCGTACGGCATACTATAGCACGCCGTTTTTCATCATTTTTGAGGATTTGAAAAAATTTCAACATTTCAAAAAACATGGGTTATAGCCCATCGTTTTATTAATTTTTGAAAAAAATGTTATCCTCGTTTTTCATCGTTTTTGAACATGGGCTATAGCCCCTACCGTACGGCATACTATAGCACGCCGTTTTTCATCATTTTTGAGGATTTGAAAAAAAATCTAAATTTCAAAAACATGGGTTATAGCCCATCGTTTTTTTAATTTTTGAAAAAAATGTTATCCTCGTTTTTCATCGTTTTTGAACATGGGCTATAGCCCCTACCGTACGACATACTATAGCACGCCGTTTTTCATCATTTTTGAGGATTTGAAAAAAAATCAAATTTTCAAAAAACATGGGTTATAGCCCATCGTTTTTTTTATTTTTGAAAAAAATGTTATCCTCGTTTTTCATCGTTTTTGAACATGGGCTATAGCCCCTACCGTACGGCATACTATAGCACGCCGTTTTTCATCATTTTTGAGGATTTGAAAAAAATTCAAAATTTCAAAAAACATGGGTTATAGCCCATCGTTTTTTGAATTTTTGAAAAAAACATTATCCTCGTTTTTCATCGTTTTTTAACATGGGCTATAGCCCCTACCGTACGGCATACTATAGCACGCCGTTTTTCATCATTTTTGAGGATTTGAAAAAATTTCAAAATTTCAAAAAACATGGGTTATAGCCCATTGTTTTTTTATTTTTTGAAAAAAATGTTATCCTCGTTTTGCATCGTTTTTGAACATGGGCTATAGCCCCTACCGTACGGCATACTATAGCACGCCGTTTTTCATCATTTTTGAGGATTTGAAAAAAATTCAAAATTTCAAAAAACATGGGTTATAGCCCATCGTTTTTTTAATTTTTGAAAAAAATGTTATCCTCGTTTTTCATCGTTTTTTAACATGGGCTATAGCCCCTACCGTACGGCATACTATAGCACGCCGTTTTTCATCATTTTTGAGGATTTGAAAAAAATTCAAAATTTCAAAAAACATGGGTTATAGCCCATCGTTTTTTTTATTATTGAAAAAAATGTTATCCTTGTTTTTCATCGTTTTTGAACATGGGCTATAGCCCCTACCGTACGGCATACTATAGCACGCCGTTTTTCATCATTTTTGAGGATTTGAAAAAAATTCAAAATTTCAAAAAACATGGGTTATAGCCCATCGTTTTTTGAATTTTTGAAAAAAACATTATCCTCGTTTTTCATCGTTTTTGAACATGGGCTATAGCCCCTACCGTACGGCATACTATAGCACGCAGTTTTTCATCATTTTTGAGGATTTGAAAAAAATTCAAAATTTCAAAAAACATGGGTTATAGCCCATCGTTTTTTGAATTTTTGAAAAAAACATTATCCTCGTTTTTCATCGTTTTTTAACATGGGCTATAGCCCCTACCGTACGGCATACTATAGCACGCCGTTTTTCATCATTTTTGAGGATTTGAAAAAATTTCAAAATTTCAAAAAACATGGGTTATAGCCCATTGTTTTTTTATTTTTTGAAAAAAATGTTATCCTCGTTTTGCATCGTTTTTGAACATGGGCTATAGCCCCTACCGTACGGCATACTATAGCACGCCGTTTTTCATCATTTTTGAGGATTTGAAAAAAATTCAAAATTTCAAAAAACATGGGTTATAGCCCATCGTTTTTTTAATTTTTGAAAAAAATGTTATCCTCGTTTTTCATCGTTTTTTAACATGGGCTATAGCCCCTACCGTACGGCATACTATAGCACGCCGTTTTTCATCATTTTTGAGGATTTGAAAAAAATTCAAAATTTCAAAAAACATGGGTTATAGCCCATCGTTTTTTTTATTATTGAAAAAAATGTTATCCTTGTTTTTCATCGTTTTTGAACATGGGCTATAGCCCCTACCGTACGGCATACTATAGCACGCCGTTTTTCATCATTTTTGAGGATTTGAAAAAAATTCAAAATTTCAAAAAACATGGGTTATAGCCCATCGTTTTTTGAATTTTTGAAAAAAACATTATCCTCGTTTTTCATCGTTTTTGAACATGGGCTATAGCCCCTACCGTACGGCATACTATAGCACGCAGTTTTTCATCATTTTTGAGGATTTGAAAAAATTTCAAAATTTCAAAAAACATGGGTTATAGCCCATCGTTTTTTTATTTTTTGAAAAAAATGTTATCCTCGTTTTGCATCGTTTTTGAACATGGGCTATAGCCCCTACCGTACGGCATACTATAGCACGCCGTTTTTCATCATTTTTGAGGATTTGAAAAAAATTCAAAATTTCAAAAAACATGGGTTATAGCCCATAGTTTTTTGAATTTTTGAAAAAAATGTTATCCTCGTTTTTCATCGTTTTTGAACATGGGCTATGGCCCTACCGTACGGCATACTATAGCACGCCGTTTTTCATCATTTTTGAGGATTTGAAAAAAAATCAAAATTTCAAAAAACATGGGTTATAGCCCATCGTTTTTTGAATTTTTGAAAAAAATGTTATCCTCGTTTTTCATCGTTTTTGAACATGGGCTATGGCCCTACCGTACGGCATACTATAGCACGCCGTTTTTCATCATTTTTGAGGATTTGAAAAAAATTCAAAATTTCAAAAAACATGGGTTATAGCCCATCGTTTTTTTATTTTTTGAAAAAAATGTTATCCTCGTTTTGCATCGTTTTTGAACATGGGCTATAGCCCCTACCGTACGGCATACTATAGCACGCCGTTTTTCATCATTTTTGAGGATTTGAAAAAAATTCAAAATTTAAAAAAACATGGGTTATAGCCCATCGTTTTTTTAATTTTTGAAAAAAATGTTATCCTCGTTTTTCATCGTTTTTGAACATGGGCTATAGCCCCTACCGTACGGCATACTATAGCACGCCGTTTTTCATCATTTTTGAGGATTTGAAAAAAATTCAAAATTTCAAAAAACATGGGTTATAGCCCATCATTTTTTGAATTTTTGAAAAAAATGTTATCCTCGTTTTTCATCGTTTTTGAACATGGGCTATGGCCCTACCGTACGGCATACTATAGCACGCCGTTTTTCATCATTTTTGAGGATTTGAAAAAAATTCAACATTTCAAAAAACATGGGTTATAGCCCATCGTTTTATTAATTTTTGAAAAAAATGTTATCCTCGTTTTTCATCGTTTTTGAACATGGGCTATAGCCCCTACCGTACGGCATACTATAGCACGCCGTTTTTCATCATTTTTAAGGATTTGAAAAAAAATCTAAATTTCAAAAACATGGGTTATAGCCCATCGTTTTTTTTATTTTTGAAAAAAAAATTATCCTCGTTTTTCATCGTTTTTGAACATGGGCTATAGCCCCTACCGTACGGCATACTATAGCACGCCGTTTTTCATCATATTTGAGGATTTGAAAAAAAATTAAATTAAAAAAAAACATGGGTTATAGCCCATCGTTTTTTTAATTATTGAAAAAAATGTTATCCTTGTTTTTCATCGTTTTTGAACATGGGCTATAGCCCCTACCGTACGGCATACTATAGCACGCCGTTTTTCATCATTTTTGAGGATTTGAAAAAATTTCAAAATTTCAAAAAACATGGGTTATAGTCCATCTTTTTTTTTTTTTTTGAAAAAAATGTTATCCTCGTTTTTCATCGTTTTTGAACATGGGCTATAGCCCCTACCGTACGGCATACTATAGCACGCCATTTTTCATCATATTTGAGGATTTGAAAAAATTTCAAAATTTCAAAAAACATGGGTTATAGCCCATCGTTTTTTTTATTTTTGAAAAAAATGTTATCCTCGTTTTTCATCGTTTTTGAACATGGGCTATAGCCCCTACCGTACGGCATACTATAGCACGCCGTTTTTCATCATTTTTGAGGATTTGAAAAAAATTCAAAATTTCAAAAACATGGGTTATAACCCATCGTTTTTTAAATTTTTGAAAAAAATGTTATCCTCGTTTTTCATCGTTTTTGAACATGGGCTATAGCCCCTACCGTACGGCATACTATAGCACGCCGTTTTTCATCATTTTTGAGGATTTGAAAAGAATTCAAAATTTCAAAAAACATGGGTTATAGCCCATCGTTTTTTGAATTTTTGAAAAAAATGTTATCCTCGTTTTTCATCGTTTTTGAACATGGGCTATGGCCCTACCGTACGGCATACTATAGCACGCCGTTTTTCATCATTTTTGAGGATTTGAAAAAATTTCAACATTTCAAAAAACATGGGTTATAGCCCATCGTTTTATTAATTTTTGAAAAAAATGTTATCCTCGTTTTTCATCGTTTTTGAACATGGGCTATAGCCCCTACCGTACGGCATACTATAGCACGCCGTTTTTCATCATTTTTGAGGATTTGAAAAAAAATCTAAATTTCAAAAACATGGGTTATAGCCCATCGTTTTTTTAATTTTTGAAAAAAATGTTATCCTCGTTTTTCATCGTTTTTGAACATGGGCTATAGCCCCTACCGTACGACATACTATAGCACGCCGTTTTTCATCATTTTTGAGGATTTGAAAAAAATTCAAATTTTCAAAAAACATGGGTTATAGCCCATCGTTTTTTTTATTTTTGAAAAAAATGTTATCCTCGTTTTTCATCGTTTTTGAACATGGGCTATAGCCCCTACCGTACGGCTTACTATAGCACGCCGTTTTTCATCATTTTTGAGGATTTGAAAAAAATTCAAAATTTCAAAAAACATGGGTTATAGCCCATCGTTTTTTTTATTATTGAAAAAAATGTTATCCTTGTTTTTCATCGTTTTTGAACATGGGCTATAGCCCCTACCGTACGGCATACTATAGCACGCCGTTTTTCATCATTTTTGAGGATTTGAAAAAAATTCAAAATTTCAAAAAACATGGGTTATAGCCCATCGTTTTTTGAATTTTAGAAAAAAACATTATCCTCGTTTTTCATCGTTTTTTAACATGGGCTATAGCCCCTACCGTACGGCATACTATAGCACGCCGTTTTTCATCATTTTTGAGGATTTGAAAAAATTTAAAAATTTCAAAAAACATGGGTTATAGCCCATTGTTTTTTTATTTTTTGAAAAAAATGTTATCCTCGTTTTGCATCGTTTTTGAACATGGGCTATAGCCCCTACCGTACGGCATACTATAGCACGCCGTTTTTCATCATTTTTGAGGATTTGAAAAAAATTCAAAATTTCAAAAAACATGGGTTATAGCCCATCGTTTTTTTAATTTTTGAAAAAAATGTTATCCTCGTTTTTCATCGTTTTTTAACATGGGCTATAGCCCCTACCGTACGACATACTATAGCACGCCGTTTTTCATCATTTTTGAGGATTTGAAAAAAATTCAAATTTTCAAAAAACATGGGTTATAGCCCATCGTTTATTTTATTTTTGAAAAAAATGTTATCCTCGTTTTTCATCGTTTTTGAACATGGGCTATAGCCCCTACCGTACGGCATACTATAGCACGCCGTTTTTCATCATTTTTGAGGATTTGAAAAAAATTCAAAATTTCAAAAAACATGGGTTATAGCCCATCGTTTTTTTTATTATTGAAAAAAATGTTATCCTTGTTTTTCATCGTTTTTGAACATGGGCTATAGCCCCTACCGTACGGCATACTATAGCACGCCGTTTTTCATCATTTTTGAGGATTTGAAAAAAATTCAAAATTTCAAAAAACATGGGTTATAGCCCATCGTTTTTTGAATTTTTGAAAAAAACATTATCCTCGTTTTTCATCGTTTTTGAACATGGGCTATAGCCCCTACCGTACGGCATACTATAGCACGCCGTTTTTCATCATTTTTGAGGATTTGAAAAAAATTCAAAATTTCAAAAAACATGGGTTATAGCCCATCGTTTTTTTAATTTTTGAAAAAAATGTTATCCTCGTTTTTCATCGTTTTTTAACATGGGCTATAGCCCCTACCGTACGACATACTATAGCACGCCGTTTTTCATCATTTTTGAGGATTTGAAAAAAATTCAAATTTTCAAAAAACATGGGTTATAGCCCATCGTTTTTTTTATTTTTGAAAAAAATGTTATCCTCGTTTTTCATCGTTTTTGAACATGGGCTATAGCCCCTACCGTACGGCATACTATAGCACGCCGTTTTTCATCATTTTTGAGGATTTGAAAAAAATTCAAAATTTCAAAAAACATGGGTTATAGCCCATCGTTTTTTTTATTATTGAAAAAAATGTTATCCTTGTTTTTCATCGTTCTTGAACATGGGCTATAGCCCCTACCGTATGGCATACTATAGCACGCCGTTTTTCATCATTTTTGAGGATTTGAAAAAAATTCAAAATTTCAAAAAACATGGGTTATAGCCCATCGTTTTTTGAATTTTTGAAAAAAACATTATCCTCGTTTTTCATCGTTTTTGAACATGGGCTATAGCCCCTACCGTACGGCATACTATAGCACGCAGTTTTTCATCATTTTTGAGGATTTGAAAAAATTTCAAAATTTCAAAAAACATGGGTTATAGCCCATCGTTTTTTTATTTTTTGAAAAAAACGTTATCCTCGTTTTGCATCGTTTTTGAACATGGGCTATAGCCCCTACCGTACGGCATACTATAGCACGCCGTTTTTCATCATTTTTGAGGATTTGAAAAAATTTCAAAATTTCAAAAAACATGGGTTATAGCCCATCGTTTTTTTTATTTTTGAAAAAAAATTTATCCTTGTTTTTCATCGTTTTTGAACATGGGCTATAGCCCCTACCGTACGGCATACTATAGCACGCCGTTTTTCATCATTTTTGAGGATTTGAAAAAAATTCAAAATTTCAAAAAACATGGGTTATAGCCCATCGTTTTTTGAATTTTTGAAAAAAATGTTATCCTCGTTTTTCATCGTTTTTGAACATGGGCTATGGCACTACCGTACGGCATACTATAGCACGCCGTTTTTCATCATTTTTGAGGATTTGAAAAAAATTCAAAATTTCAAAAAACATGGGTTATAGCCCATCGTTTTTTGAATTTTTGAAAAAAATGTTATCCTCGTTTTTCATCGTTTTTGAACATGGGCTATGGCCCTACCGTACGGCATACTATAGCACGCCGTTTTTCATCATTTTTGAGGATTTGAAAAAATGTCAACATTTCAAAAAACATGGGTTATAGCCCATCGTTTTTTTTATTTTTGAAAAAAATGTTATCCTCGTTTTTCATCGTTTTTGAACATGGGCTATAGCCCCTACCGTACGGCTTACTATAGCACGCCGTTTTTCATCATTTTTGAGGATTTGAAAAAAATTCAACATTTCAAAAAACATGGGTTATAGCCCATCGTTTTATTAATTTTTGAAAAAAATGTTATCCTCGTTTTTCATCGTTTTTGAACATGGGCTATAGCCCCTACCGTACGGCATACTATAGCACGCCGTTTTTCATCATTTTTAAGGATTTGAAAAAAAATCTAAATTTCAAAAACATGGGTTATAGCCCATCGTTTTTTTTATTTTTGAAAAAAAAATTATCCTCGTTTTTCATCGTTTTTGAACATGGGCTATAGCCCCTACCGTACGGCATACTATAGCACGCCGTTTTTCATCATATTTGAGGATTTGAAAAAAAATTAAATTAAAAAAAAACATGGGTTATAGCCCATCGTTTTTTTAATTATTGAAAAAAATGTTATCCTTGTTTTTCATCGTTTTTGAACATGGGCTATAGCCCCTACCGTACGGCATACTATAGCACGCCGTTTTTCATCATTTTTGAGGATTTGAAAAAATTTCAAAATTTCAAAAAACATGGGTTATAGTCCATCTTTTTTTTTTTTTTTGAAAAAAATGTTATCCTCGTTTTTCATCGTTTTTGAACATGGGCTATAGCCCCTACCGTACGGCATACTATAGCACGCCATTTTTCATCATATTTGAGGATTTGAAAAAATTTCAAAATTTCAAAAAACATGGGTTATAGCCCATCGTTTTTTTTATTTTTGAAAAAAATGTTATCCTCGTTTTTCATCGTTTTTGAACATGGGCTATAGCCCCTACCGTACGGCATACTATAGCACGCCGTTTTTCATCATTTTTGAGGATTTGAAAAAAATTCAAAATTTCAAAAACATGGGTTATAACCCATCGTTTTTTAAATTTTTGAAAAAAATGTTATCCTCGTTTTTCATCGTTTTTGAACATGGGCTATAGCCCCTACCGTACGGCATACTATAGCACGCCGTTTTTCATCATTTTTGAGGATTTGAAAAGAATTCAAAATTTCAAAAAACATGGGTTATAGCCCATCGTTTTTTGAATTTTTGAAAAAAATGTTATCCTCGTTTTTCATCGTTTTTGAACATGGGCTATGGCCCTACCGTACGGCATACTATAGCACGCCGTTTTTCATCATTTTTGAGGATTTGAAAAAATTTCAACATTTCAAAAAACATGGGTTATAGCCCATCGTTTTATTAATTTTTGAAAAAAATGTTATCCTCGTTTTTCATCGTTTTTGAACATGGGCTATAGCCCCTACCGTACGGCATACTATAGCACGCCGTTTTTCATCATTTTTGAGGATTTGAAAAAAAATCTAAATTTCAAAAACATGGGTTATAGCCCATCGTTTTTTTAATTTTTGAAAAAAATGTTATCCTCGTTTTTCATCGTTTTTGAACATGGGCTATAGCCCCTACCGTACGACATACTATAGCACGCCGTTTTTCATCATTTTTGAGGATTTGAAAAAAATTCAAATTTTCAAAAAACATGGGTTATAGCCCATCGTTTTTTTTATTTTTGAAAAAAATGTTATCCTCGTTTTTCATCGTTTTTGAACATGGGCTATAGCCCCTACCGTACGGCTTACTATAGCACGCCGTTTTTCATCATTTTTGAGGATTTGAAAAAAATTCAAAATTTCAAAAAACATGGGTTATAGCCCATCGTTTTTTTTATTATTGAAAAAAATGTTATCCTTGTTTTTCATCGTTTTTGAACATGGGCTATAGCCCCTACCGTACGGCATACTATAGCACGCCGTTTTTCATCATTTTTGAGGATTTGAAAAAAATTCAAAATTTCAAAAAACATGGGTTATAGCCCATCGTTTTTTGAATTTTAGAAAAAAACATTATCCTCGTTTTTCATCGTTTTTTAACATGGGCTATAGCCCCTACCGTACGGCATACTATAGCACGCCGTTTTTCATCATTTTTGAGGATTTGAAAAAATTTAAAAATTTCAAAAAACATGGGTTATAGCCCATTGTTTTTTTATTTTTTGAAAAAAATGTTATCCTCGTTTTGCATCGTTTTTGAACATGGGCTATAGCCCCTACCGTACGGCATACTATAGCACGCCGTTTTTCATCATTTTTGAGGATTTGAAAAAAATTCAAAATTTCAAAAAACATGGGTTATAGCCCATCGTTTTTTTAATTTTTGAAAAAAATGTTATCCTCGTTTTTCATCGTTTTTTAACATGGGCTATAGCCCCTACCGTACGACATACTATAGCACGCCGTTTTTCATCATTTTTGAGGATTTGAAAAAAATTCAAATTTTCAAAAAACATGGGTTATAGCCCATCGTTTATTTTATTTTTGAAAAAAATGTTATCCTCGTTTTTCATCGTTTTTGAACATGGGCTATAGCCCCTACCGTACGGCATACTATAGCACGCCGTTTTTCATCATTTTTGAGGATTTGAAAAAAATTCAAAATTTCAAAAAACATGGGTTATAGCCCATCGTTTTTTTTATTATTGAAAAAAATGTTATCCTTGTTTTTCATCGTTTTTGAACATGGGCTATAGCCCCTACCGTACGGCATACTATAGCACGCCGTTTTTCATCATTTTTGAGGATTTGAAAAAAATTCAAAATTTCAAAAAACATGGGTTATAGCCCATCGTTTTTTGAATTTTTGAAAAAAACATTATCCTCGTTTTTCATCGTTTTTGAACATGGGCTATAGCCCCTACCGTACGGCATACTATAGCACGCCGTTTTTCATCATTTTTGAGGATTTGAAAAAAATTCAAAATTTCAAAAAACATGGGTTATAGCCCATCGTTTTTTTAATTTTTGAAAAAAATGTTATCCTCGTTTTTCATCGTTTTTTAACATGGGCTATAGCCCCTACCGTACGACATACTATAGCACGCCGTTTTTCATCATTTTTGAGGATTTGAAAAAAATTCAAATTTTCAAAAAACATGGGTTATAGCCCATCGTTTTTTTTATTTTTGAAAAAAATGTTATCCTCGTTTTTCATCGTTTTTGAACATGGGCTATAGCCCCTACCGTACGGCATACTATAGCACGCCGTTTTTCATCATTTTTGAGGATTTGAAAAAAATTCAAAATTTCAAAAAACATGGGTTATAGCCCATCGTTTTTTTTATTATTGAAAAAAATGTTATCCTTGTTTTTCATCGTTCTTGAACATGGGCTATAGCCCCTACCGTATGGCATACTATAGCACGCCGTTTTTCATCATTTTTGAGGATTTGAAAAAAATTCAAAATTTCAAAAAACATGGGTTATAGCCCATCGTTTTTTGAATTTTTGAAAAAAACATTATCCTCGTTTTTCATCGTTTTTGAACATGGGCTATAGCCCCTACCGTACGGCATACTATAGCACGCAGTTTTTCATCATTTTTGAGGATTTGAAAAAATTTCAAAATTTCAAAAAACATGGGTTATAGCCCATCGTTTTTTTATTTTTTGAAAAAAACGTTATCCTCGTTTTGCATCGTTTTTGAACATGGGCTATAGCCCCTACCGTACGGCATACTATAGCACGCCGTTTTTCATCATTTTTGAGGATTTGAAAAAATTTCAAAATTTCAAAAAACATGGGTTATAGCCCATCGTTTTTTTTATTTTTGAAAAAAAATTTATCCTTGTTTTTCATCGTTTTTGAACATGGGCTATAGCCCCTACCGTACGGCATACTATAGCACGCCGTTTTTCATCATTTTTGAGGATTTGAAAAAAATTCAAAATTTCAAAAAACATGGGTTATAGCCCATCGTTTTTTGAATTTTTGAAAAAAATGTTATCCTCGTTTTTCATCGTTTTTGAACATGGGCTATGGCACTACCGTACGGCATACTATAGCACGCCGTTTTTCATCATTTTTGAGGATTTGAAAAAAATTCAAAATTTCAAAAAACATGGGTTATAGCCCATCGTTTTTTGAATTTTTGAAAAAAATGTTATCCTCGTTTTTCATCGTTTTTGAACATGGGCTATGGCCCTACCGTACGGCATACTATAGCACGCCGTTTTTCATCATTTTTGAGGATTTGAAAAAATGTCAACATTTCAAAAAACATGGGTTATAGCCCATCGTTTTTTTTATTTTTGAAAAAAATGTTATCCTCGTTTTTCATCGTTTTTGAACATGGGCTATAGCCCCTACCGTACGGCTTACTATAGCACGCCGTTTTTCATCATTTTTGAGGATTTGAAAAAAATTCAAAATTTCAAAAAACATGGGTTATAGCCCATCGTTTTTTTTATTATTGAAAAAAATCTTATCCTTGTTTTTCATCGTTTTTGAACATGGGCTATAGCCCCTACCGTACGGCATACTATAGCACGCCGTTTTTCATCATTTTTGAGGATTTGAAAAAAATTCAAAATTTCAAAAAACATGGGTTATAGCCCATCGTTTTTTGAATTTTTGAAAAAAACATTATCCTCGTTTTTCATCGTTTTTTAACATGGGCTATAGCCCCTACCGTACGGCATACTATAGCACGCCGTTTTTCATCATTTTTGAGGATTTGAAAAAATTTCAAAATTTCAAAAAACATGGGTTATAGCCCATTGTTTTTTTATTTTTTGAAAAAAATGTTATCCTCGTTTTGCATCGTTTTTGAACATGGGCTATAGCCCCTACCGTACGGCATACTATAGCACGCCGTTTTTCATCATTTTTGAGGATTTGAAAAAAATTCAAAATTTCAAAAAACATGGGTTATAGCCCATCGTTTTTTTAATTTTTGAAAAAAATGTTATCCTCGTTTTTCATCGTTTTTTAACATGGGCTATAGCCCCTACCGTACGACATACTATAGCACGCCGTTTTTCATCATTTTTGAGGATTTGAAAAAAATTCAAATTTTCAAAAAACATGGGTTATAGCCCATCGTTTTTTTTATTTTTGAAAAAAATGTTATCCTCGTTTTTCATCGTTTTTGAACATGGGCTATAGCCCCTACCGTACGGCATACTATAGCACGCCGTTTTTCATCATTTTTGAGGATTTGAAAAAAATTCAAAATTTCAAAAAACATGGGTTATAGCCCATCGTTTTTTTTATTATTGAAAAAAATGTTATCCTTGTTTTTCATCGTTTTTGAACATGGGCTATAGCCCCTACCGTACGGCATACTATAGCACGCCGTTTTTCATCATTTTTGAGGATTTGAAAAAAATTCTAAATTTCAAAAAACATGGGTTATAGCCCATCGTTTTTTAAATTTTTGAAAAAAACATTATCCTCGTTTTTCATCGTTTTTGAACATGGGCTATGGCCCTACCGTACGGCATACTATAGCACGCCGTTTTTCATCATTTTTGAGGATTTGAAAAAATGTCAACATTTCAAAAAACATGGGTTATAGCCCATCGTTTTTTTTATTTTTGAAAAAAATGTTATCCTCGTTTTTCATCGTTTTTGAACATGGGCTATAGCCCCTACCGTACGGCTTACTATAGCACGCCGTTTTTCATCATTTTTGAGGATTTGAAAAAAATTCAAAATTTCAAAAAACATGGGTTATAGCCCATCGTTTTTTTTATTATTGAAAAAAATCTTATCCTTGTTTTTCATCGTTTTTGAACATGGGCTATAGCCCCTACCGTACGGCATACTATAGCACGCCGTTTTTCATCATTTTTGAGGATTTGAAAAAAATTCAAAATTTCAAAAAACATGGGTTATAGCCCATCGTTTTTTTAATTTTTGAAAAAAATGTTATCCTCGTTTTTCATCGTTTTTTAACATGGGCTATAGCCCCTACCGTACGACATACTATAGCACGCCGTTTTTCATCATTTTTGAGGATTTGAAAAAAATTCAAATTTTCAAAAAACATGGGTTATAGCCCATCGTTTTTTTTATTTTTGAAAAAAATGTTATCCTCGTTTTTCATCGTTTTTGAACATGGGCTATAGCCCCTACCGTACGGCATACTATAGCACGCCGTTTTTCATCATTTTTGAGGATTTGAAAAAAATTCAAAATTTCAAAAAACATGGGTTATAGCCCATCGTTTTTTTTATTATTGAAAAAAATGTTATCCTTGTTTTTCATCGTTCTTGAACATGGGCTATAGCCCCTACCGTATGGCATACTATAGCACGCCGTTTTTCATCATTTTTGAGGATTTGAAAAAAATTCAAAATTTCAAAAAACATGGGTTATAGCCCATCGTTTTTTGAATTTTTGAAAAAAACATTATCCTCGTTTTTCATCGTTTTTGAACATGGGCTATAGCCCCTACCGTACGGCATACTATAGCACGCAGTTTTTCATCATTTTTGAGGATTTGAAAAAATTTCAAAATTTCAAAAAACATGGGTTATAGCCCATCGTTTTTTTATTTTTTGAAAAAAACGTTATCCTCGTTTTGCATCGTTTTTGAACATGGGCTATAGCCCCTACCGTACGGCATACTATAGCACGCCGTTTTTCATCATTTTTGAGGATTTGAAAAAATTTCAAAATTTCAAAAAACATGGGTTATAGCCCATCGTTTTTTTTATTTTTGAAAAAAAATTTATCCTTGTTTTTCATCGTTTTTGAACATGGGCTATAGCCCCTACCGTACGGCATACTATAGCACGCCGTTTTTCATCATTTTTGAGGATTTGAAAAAAATTCAAAATTTCAAAAAACATGGGTTATAGCCCATCGTTTTTTGAATTTTTGAAAAAAATGTTATCCTCGTTTTTCATCGTTTTTGAACATGGGCTATGGCACTACCGTACGGCATACTATAGCACGCCGTTTTTCATCATTTTTGAGGATTTGAAAAAAATTCAAAATTTAAAAAAACATGGGTTATAGCCCATCGTTTTTTGAATTTTTGAAAAGAATGTTATCCTCGTTTTTCATCGTTTTTGAACATGGGCTATGGCCCTACCGTACGGCATACTATAGCACGCCGTTTTTCATCATTTTTGAGGATTTGAAAAAATGTCAACATTTCAAAAAACATGGGTTATAGCCCATCGTTTTTTTTATTTTTGAAAAAAATGTTATCCTCGTTTTTCATCGTTTTTGAACATGGGCTATAGCCCCTACCGTACGGCTTACTATAGCACGCCGTTTTTCATCATTTTTGAGGATTTGAAAAAAATTCAAAATTTCAAAAAACATGGGTTATAGCCCATCGTTTTTTTTATTATTGAAAAAAATGTTATCCTTGTTTTTCATCGTTCTTGAACATGGGCTATAGCCCCTACCGTATGGCATACTATAGCACGCCGTTTTTCATCATTTTTGAGGATTTGAAAAAAATTCAAAATTTCAAAAAACATGGGTTATAGCCCATCGTTTTTTGAATTTTTGAAAAAAACATTATCCTCGTTTTTCATCGTTTTTGAACATGGGCTATAGCCCCTACCGTACGGCATACTATAGCACGCAGTTTTTCATCATTTTTGAGGATTTGAAAAAATTTCAAAATTTCAAAAAACATGGGTTATAGCCCATCGTTTTTTTATTTTTTGAAAAAAACGTTATCCTCGTTTTGCATCGTTTTTGAACATGGGCTATAGCCCCTACCGTACGGCATACTATAGCACGCCGTTTTTCATCATTTTTGAGGATTTGAAAAAATTTCAAAATTTCAAAAAACATGGGTTATAGCCCATCGTTTTTTTTATTTTTGAAAAAAAATTTATCCTTGTTTTTCATCGTTTTTGAACATGGGCTATAGCCCCTACCGTACGGCATACTATAGCACGCCGTTTTTCATCATTTTTGAGGATTTGAAAAAAATTCAAAATTTCAAAAAACATGGGTTATAGCCCATCGTTTTTTGAATTTTTGAAAAAAATGTTATCCTCGTTTTTCATCGTTTTTGAACATGGGCTATGGCACTACCGTACGGCATACTATAGCACGCCGTTTTTCATCATTTTTGAGGATTTGAAAAAAATTCAAAATTTCAAAAAACATGGGTTATAGCCCATCGTTTTTTGAATTTTTGAAAAAAATGTTATCCTCGTTTTTCATCGTTTTTGAACATGGGCTATGGCCCTACCGTACGGCATACTATAGCACGCCGTTTTTCATCATTTTTGAGGATTTGAAAAAATGTCAACATTTCAAAAAACATGGGTTATAGCCCATCGTTTTTTTTATTTTTGAAAAAAATGTTATCCTCGTTTTTCATCGTTTTTGAACATGGGCTATAGCCCCTACCGTACGGCTTACTATAGCACGCCGTTTTTCATCATTTTTGAGGATTTGAAAAAATTTCAAAATTTCAAAAAACATGGGTTATAGCCCATCGTTTTTTTTATTATTGAAAAAAATCTTATCCTTGTTTTTCATCGTTTTTGAACATGGGCTATAGCCCCTACCGTACGGCATACTATAGCACGCAGTTTTTCATCATTTTTGAGGATTTGAAAAAATTTCAAAATTTCAAAAAACATGGGTTATAGCCCATCGTTTTTTTATTTTTTGAAAAAAACGTTATCCTCGTTTTGCATCGTTTTTGAACATGGGCTATAGCCCCTACCGTACGGCATACTATAGCACGCCGTTTTTCATCATTTTTGAGGATTTGAAAAAATTTCAAAATTTCAAAAAACATGGGTTATAGCCCATCGTTTTTTTTATTTTTGAAAAAAAATGTATCCTTGTTTTTCATCGTTTTTGAACATGGGCTATAGCCCCTACCGTACGGCATACTATAGCACGCCGTTTTTCATCATTTTTGAGGATTTGAAAAAAATTCAAAATTTCAAAAAACATGGGTTATAGCCCATCGTTTTTTGAATTTTTGAAAAAAATGTTATCCTCGTTTTTCATCGTTTTTGAACATGGGCTATGGCACTACCGTACGGCATACTATAGCACGCCGTTTTTCATCATTTTTGAGGATTTGAAAAAAATTCAAAATTTCAAAAAACATGGGTTATAGCCCATCGTTTTTTGAATTTTTGAAAAAAATGTTATCCTCGTTTTTCATCGTTTTTGAACATGGGCTATGGCCCTACCGTACGGCATACTATAGCACGCCGTTTTTCATCATTTTTGAGGATTTGAAAAAATGTCAACATTTCAAAAAACATGGGTTATAGCCCATCGTTTTTTTTATTTTTGAAAAAAATGTTATCCTCGTTTTTCATCGTTTTTGAACATGGGCTATAGCCCCTACCGTACGGCTTACTATAGCACGCCGTTTTTCATCATTTTTGAGGATTTGAAAAAATTTCAAAATTTCAAAAAACATGGGTTATAGCCCATCGTTTTTTTTATTATTGAAAAAAATCTTATCCTTGTTTTTCATCGTTTTTGAACATGGGCTATAGCCCCTACCGTACGGCATACTATAGCACGCCGTTTTTCATCATTTTTGAGGATTTGAAAAAAATTCAAAATTTCAAAAAACATGGGTTATAGCCCATCGTTTTTTGAATTTTTGAAAAAAACATTATCCTCGTTTTTCATCGTTTTTTAACATGGGCTATAGCCCCTACCGTACGGCATACTATAGCACGCCGTTTTTCATCATTTTTGAGGATTTGAAAAAATTTCAAAATTTCAAAAAACATGGGTTATAGCCCATTGTTTTTTTATTTTTTGAAAAAAATGTTATCCTCGTTTTGCATCGTTTTTGAACATGGGCTATAGCCCCTACCGTACGGCATACTATAGCACGCCGTTTTTCATCATTTTTGAGGATTTGAAAAAAATTCAAAATTTCAAAAAACATGGGTTATAGCCCATCGTTTTTTTAATTTTTGAAAAAAATGTTATCCTCGTTTTTCATCGTTTTTTAACATGGGCTATAGCCCCTACCGTACGACATACTATAGCACGCCGTTTTTCATCATTTTTGAGGATTTGAAAAAAATTCAAATTTTCAAAAAACATGGGTTATAGCCCATCGTTTTTTTTATTTTTGAAAAAAATGTTATCCTCGTTTTTCATCGTTTTTGAACATGGGCTATAGCCCCTACCGTACGGCATACTATAGCACGCCGTTTTTCATCATTTTTGAGGATTTGAAAAAAATTCAAAATTTCAAAAAACATGGGTTATAGCCCATCGTTTTTTTTATTATTGAAAAAAATGTTATCCTTGTTTTTCATCGTTTTTGAACATGGGCTATAGCCCCTACCGTACGGCATACTATAGCACGCCGTTTTTCATCATTTTTGAGGATTTGAAAAAAATTCTAAATTTCAAAAAACATGGGTTATAGCCCATCGTTTTTTAAATTTTTGAAAAAAACATTATCCTCGTTTTTCATCGTTTTTGAACATGGGCTATGGCCCTACCGTACGGCATACTATAGCACGCCGTTTTTCATCATTTTTGAGGATTTGAAAAAATGTCAACATTTCAAAAAACATGGGTTATAGCCCATCGTTTTTTTTATTTTTGAAAAAAATGTTATCCTCGTTTTTCATCGTTTTTGAACATGGGCTATAGCCCCTACCGTACGGCTTACTATAGCACGCCGTTTTTCATCATTTTTGAGGATTTGAAAAAAATTCAAAATTTCAAAAAACATGGGTTATAGCCCATCGTTTTTTTTATTATTGAAAAAAATCTTATCCTTGTTTTTCATCGTTTTTGAACATGGGCTATAGCCCCTACCGTACGGCATACTATAGCACGCCGTTTTTCATCATTTTTGAGGATTTGAAAAAAATTCAAAATTTCAAAAAACATGGGTTATAGCCCATCGTTTTTTGAATTTTTGAAAAAAACATTATCCTCGTTTTTCATCGTTTTTTAACATGGGCTATAGCCCCTACCGTACGGCATACTATAGCACGCCGTTTTTCATCATTTTTGAGGATTTGAAAAAATTAAAAAATTTCAAAAAACATGGGTTATAGCCCAATGTTTTTTTATTTTTTGAAAAAAATGTTATCCTCGTTTTGCATCGTTTTTGAACATGGGCTATAGCCCCTACCGTACGGCATACTATAGCACGCCGTTTTTCATCATTTTTGAGGATTTGAAAAAAATTCAAAATTTCAAAAAACATGGGTTATAGCCCATCGTTTTTTTAATTTTTGAAAAAAATGTTATCCTCGTTTTTCATCGTTTTTTAACATGGGCTATAGCCCCTACCGTACGACATACTATAGCACGCCGTTTTTCATCATTTTTGAGGATTTGAAAAAAATTCAAATTTTCAAAAAACATGGGTTATAGCCCATCGTTTTTTTTATTTTTGAAAAAAATGTTATCCTCGTTTTTCATCGTTTTTGAACATGGGCTATAGCCCCTACCGTACGGCATACTATAGCACGCCGTTTTTCATCATTTTTGAGGATTTGAAAAAAATTCAAAATTTCAAAAAACATGGGTTATAGCCCATCGTTTTTTTTATTATTGAAAATAATGTTATCCTTGTTTTTCATCGTTTTTGAACATGGGCTATAGCCCCTACCGTACGGCATACTATAGCACGCCGTTTTTCATCATTTTTGAGGATTTGAAAAAAATTCAAAATTTCAAAAAACATGGGTTATAGCCCATCGTTTTTTAAATTTTTGAAAAAAACATTATCCTCGTTTTTCATCGTTTTTGAACATGGGCTATAGCCCCTACCGTACGGCATACTATAGCACGCAGTTTTGCATCATTTTTGAGGATTTGAAAAAATTTCAAAATTTCAAAAAACATGGGTTATAGCCCATCGTTTTTTTATTTTTTGAAAAAAACGTTATCCTCGTTTTGCATCGTTTTTGAACATGGGCTATAGCCCCTACCGTACGGCATACTATAGCACGCCGTTTTTCATCATTTTTGAGGATTTGAAAAAATTTCAAAATTTCAAAAAACATGGGTTATAGCCCATCGTTTTTTTTATTTTTGAAAAAAAATTTATCCTTGTTTTTCATCGTTTTTGAACATGGGCTATAGCCCCTACCGTACGGCATACTATAGCACGCCGTTTTTCATCATTTTTGAGGATTTGAAAAAATTTCAAAATTTCAAAAAACATGGGTTATAGTCCATCTTTTTTTTTTTTTTTGAAAAAAATGTTATCCTCGTTTTTCATCGTTTTTGAACATGGGCTATAGCCCCTACCGTACGGCATACTATAGCACGCCATTTTTCATCATATTTGAGGATTTGAAAAAATTTCAAAATTTCAAAAAACATGGGTTATAGCCCATCGTTTTTTTTATTTTTGAAAAAAATGTTATCCTCGTTTTTCATCGTTTTTGAACATGGTCTATAGCCCCTACCGTACGGCATACTATAGCACGCCGTTTTTCATCATTTTTGAGGATTTGAAAAAAATTCAAAAATTCAAAAAACATGGGTTATAGCCCATCGTTTTTTTTATTTTTGAAAAAAATGTTATCCTCGTTTTTCATCGTTTTTGAACATGGGCTATAGCCCCTACCGTACGGCATACTATAGCACGCCGTTTTTCATCATTTTTGAGGATTTGAAAAAAATTCAAAATTTCAAAAACATGGGTTATAACCCATCGTTTTTTAAATTTTTGAAAAAAATGTTATCCTCGTTTTTCATCGTTTTTGAACATGGGCTATAGCCCCTACCGTACGGCATACTATAGCACGCCGTTTTTCATCATTTTTGAGGATTTGAAAAGAATTCAAAATTTCAAAAAACATGGGTTATAGCCCATCGTTTTTTTAATTTTTGAAAAAAATGTTATCCTCGTTTTTCATCGTTTTTGAACATGGGCTATAGCCCCTACCGTACGGCATACTATAGCACGCCATTTTTCATCATATTTGAGGATTTGAAAAAATTTCAAAATTTCAAAAAACATGGGTTATAGCCCATCGTTTTTTTTATTTTTGAAAAAAATGTTATCCTCGTTTTTCATCGTTTTTGAACATGGGCTATAGCCCCTACCGTACGGCATACTATAGCACGCCGTTTTTCATCATTTTTGAGGATTTGAAAAAAATTCAAAAATTCAAAAAACATGGGTTATAGCCCATCGTTTTTTGAATTTTTGAAAAAAACATTATCCTCGTTTTTCATGTTTTTGAACATGGGCTATAGCCCCTACCGTACGGCATACTATAGCACGCCGTTTTTCATCATTTTTGAGGATTTGAAAAAAATTCAAAAATTCAAAAAACATGGGTTATAGCCCATCGTTTTTTGAATTTTTGAAAAAAACATTATCCTCGTTTTTCATGTTTTTGAACATGGGCTATAGCCCCTACCGTACGGCATACTATAGCACGCCGTTTTTCATCATTTTTGAGGATTTGAAAAAATTTCAAAATTTAAAAAAACATGGGTTATAGCCCATCGTTTTTTAAATTTTAGAAAAAAATGTTATCCTCGTTTTTCATCGTTTTTGAACATGGGCTATAGCCCCTACCGTATGGCATACTATAGCAAGCCGTTTTTCATCATTTTTGAGGATTTGAAAAAAATTCAAAATTTCAAAAAACATGGGTTATAGCCCATCGTTTTTTGAATTTTTGAAAAAAATGTTATCCTCGTTTTTCATCGTTTTTGAACATGGGCTATGGCCCTACCGTACGGCATACTATAGCACGCCGTTTTTCATCATTTTTGAGGATTTGAAAAAATTTCAACATTTCAAAAAACATGGGTTATAGCCCATCGTTTTATTAATTTTTGAAAAAAATGTTATCCTCGTTTTTCATCGTTTTTGAACATGGGCTATAGCCCCTACCGTACGGCATACTATAGCACGCCGTTTTTCATCATTTTTGAGGATTTGAAAAAAATTCAAAATTTCAAAAAACATGGGTTATAGCCCATCGTTTTTTGAATTTTTGAAAAAAACATTATCCTCGTTTTTCATCGTTTTTTAACATGGGCTATAGCCCCTACCGTACGGCATACTATAGCACGCCGTTTTTCATCATTTTTGAGGATTTGAAAAAATTTCAAAATTTCAAAAAACATGGGTTATAGCCCATTGTTTTTTTATTTTTTGAAAAAAATGTTATCCTCGTTTTGCATCGTTTTTGAACATGGGCTATAGCCCCTACCGTACGGCATACTATAGCACGCCGTTTTTCATCATTTTTGAGGATTTGAAAAAAATTCAAAATTTCAAAAAACATGGGTTATAGCCCATCGTTTTTTTAATTTTTGAAAAAAATGTTATCCTCGTTTTTCATCGTTTTTTAACATGGGCTATAGCCCCTACCGTACGACATACTATAGCACGCCGTTTTTCATCATTTTTGAGGATTTGAAAAAAATTCAAATTTTCAAAAAACATGGGTTATAGCCCATCGTTTTTTTTATTTTTGAAAAAAATGTTATCCTCGTTTTTCATCGTTTTTGAACATGGGCTATAGCCCCTACCGTACGGCATACTATAGCACGCCGTTTTTCATCATTTTTGAGGATTTGAAAAAAATTCAAAATTTCAAAAAACATGGGTTATAGCCCATCGTTTTTTTTATTATTGAAAAAAATGTTATCCTTGTTTTTCATCGTTTTTGAACATGGGCTATAGCCCCTACCGTACGGCATACTATAGCCCGCCGTTTTTCATCATTTTTGAGGATTTGAAAAAAATTCAAAATTTCAAAAAACATGGGTTATAGCCCATCGTTTTTTGAATTTTTGAAAAAAACATTATCCTCGTTTTTCATCGTTTTTGAACATGGGCTATAGCCCCTACCGTACGGCATACTATAGCACGCAGTTTTTCATCATTTTTGAGGATTTGAAAAAATTTCAAAATTTCAAAAAACATGGGTTATAGCCCATCGTTTTTTTATTTTTTGAAAAAAATGTTATCCTCGTTTTGCATCGTTTTTGAACATGGGCTATAGCCCCTACCGTACGGCATACTATAGCACGCCGTTTTTCATCATTTTTGAGGATTTGAAAAAAATTCAAAATTTCAAAAAACATGGGTTATAGCCCATCGTTTTTTTTATTTTTGAAAAAAAAATTATCCTTGTTTTTCATCGTTTTTGAACATGGGCTATAGCCCCTACCGTACGGCATACTATAGCACGCCGTTTTTCATCATTTTTGAGGATTTGAAAAAAATTCAAAATTTCAAAAAACATGGGTTATAGCCCATCGTTTTTTGAATTTTTGAAAAAAATGTTATCCTCGTTTTTCATCGTTTTTGAACATGGGCTATGGCCCTACCGTACGGCATACTATAGCACGCCGTTTTTCATCATTTTTGAGGATTTGAAAAAAATTCAAAATTTCAAAAAACATGGGTTATAGCCCATCGTTTTTTGAATTTTTGAAAAAAATGTTATCCTCGTTTTTCATCGTTTTTGAACATGGGCTATGGCCCTACCGTACGGCATACTATAGCACGCCGTTTTTCATCATTTTTGAGGATTTGAAAAAATTTCAACATTTCAAAAAACATGGGTTATAGCCCATCGTTTTTTTTATTTTTGAAAAAAATGTTATCCTCGTTTTTCATCGTTTTTGAACATGGGCTATAGCCCCTACCGTACGGCATACTATAGCACGCCGTTTTTCATCATTTTTGAGGATTTGAAAAGAATTCAAAATTTCAAAAAACATGGGTTATAGCCCATCGTTTTTTGAATTTTTGAAAAAAATGTTATCCTCGTTTTTCATCGTTTTTGAACATGGGCTATAGCCCCTACTGTACGGCATACTATAGTACGCCGTTTTTCATCATTTTTGAGGATTTGAAAAAAAATCTAAATTTCAAAAAACATGGGTTATAGCCCATCGTTTTTTGAATTTTTGAAAAAAACATTATCCTCGTTTTTCATCGTTTTTGAACATGGGCTATAGCCCCTACCGTACGGCATACTATAGCACGCCGTTTTTCATCATTTTTGAGGATTTTAAAAAATTTCAAAATTTCAAAAAACATGGGTTATAGCCCATCGTTTTTTTATTTTTTGAAAAAAATGTTATCCTCGTTTTGCATCGTTTTTGAACATGGGCTATAGCCCCTACCGTACGGCATACTATAGCACGCCGTTTTTCATCATTTTTGAGGATTTGAAAAAAATTCAAAATTTAAAAAAACATGGGTTATAGCCCATCGTTTTTTTAATTTTTGAAAAAAATGTTATCCTCGTTTTTCATCGTTTTTGAACATGGGCTATAGCCCCTACCGTACGGCATACTATAGCACGCCGTTTTTCATCATTTTTGAGGATTTGAAAAAAATTCAAAATTTCAAAAAACATGGGTTATAGCCCATCGTTTTTTGAATTTTTGAAAAAAATGTTATCCTCGTTTTTCATCGTTTTTGAACATGGGCTATGGCCCTACCGTACGGCATACTATAGCACGCCGTTTTTCATCATTTTTGAGGATTTGAAAAAATTTCAACATTTCAAAAAACATGGGTTATAGCCCATCGTTTTATTAATTTTTGAAAAAAATGTTATCCTCGTTTTTCATCGTTTTTGAACATGGGCTATAGCCCCTACCGTACGGCATACTATAGCACGCCGTTTTTCATCATTTTTAAGGATTTGAAAAAAATCAAAATTTCAAAAACATGGGTTATAGCCCATTGTTTTTTTTATTTTTGAAAAAAAGAATTATCCTCGTTTTTCATCGTTTTTGAACATGGGCTATAGCCCCTACCGTACGGCATACTATAGCACGCCGTTTTTCATCATATTTGAGGATTTGAAAAAAATTTAAATTAAAAAAAAACATGGGTTATAGCCCATCGTTCTTTTAATTATTGAAAAAAATGTTATCCTTGTTTTTCATCGTTTTTGAACATGGGCTATAGCCCCTACCGTACGGCATACTATAGCACGCCGTTTTTCATCATTTTTGAGGATTTGAAAAAATTTCAAAATTTCAAAAAACATGGGTTATAGTCCATCTTTTTTTTTTTTTTTGAAAAAAATGTTATCCTCGTTTTTCATCGTTTTTGAACATGGGCTATAGCCCCTACCGTACGGCATACTATAGCACGCCATTTTTCATCATATTTGAGGATTTGAAAAAATTTCAAAATTTCAAAAAACATGGGTTATAGCCCATCGTTTTTTTTTTTTTTGAAAAAAATGTTATCCTTGTTTTTCATCGTTTTTGAACATGGGCTATAGCCCCTACCGTACGGCATACTATAGCACGCCGTTTTTCATCATTTTTGAGGATTTGAAAAAAATTCAAAAATTCAAAAAACATGGGTTATAGCCCATCGTTTTTTTTATTTTTGAAAAAAATGTTATCCTCGTTTTTCATCGTTTTTGAACATGGGCTATAGCCCCTACCGTACGGCATACTATAGCACGCCGTTTTTCATCATTTTTGAGGATTTGAAAAAAATTCAAAATTTCAAAAACATGGGTTATAACCCATCGTTTTTTAAATTTTTGAAAAAAATGTTATCCTCGTTTTTCATCGTTTTTGAACATGGGCTATAGCCCCTACCGTACGGCATACTATAGCACGCCGTTTTTCATCATTTTTGAGGATTTGAAAAGAATTCAAATTTTCAAAAAACATGGGTTATAGCCCATCGTTTTTTTAATTTTTGAAAAAAATGTTATCCTCGTTTTTCATCGTTTTTGAACATGGGCTATAGCCCCTACCGTACGGCATACTATAGCACGCCATTTTTCATCATTTTTGAGGATTTGAAAAAATTTCAAAATTTCAAAAAACATGGGTTATAGCCCATCGTTTTTTTTATTTTTGAAAAAAATGTTATCCTCGTTTTTCATCGTTTTTGAACATGGGCTATAGCCCCTACCGTACGGCATACTATAGCACGCCGTTTTTCATCATTTTTGAGGATTTGAAAAAAATTCAAAAATTCAAAAAACATGGGTTATAGCCCATCGTTTTTTGAATTTTTGAAAAAAACATTATCCTCGTTTTTCATGTTTTTGAACATGGGCTATAGCCCCTACCGTACGGCATACTATAGCACGCCGTTTTTCATCATATTTGAGGATTTGAAAAAATTTCAAAATTTCAAAAAACATGGGTTATAGCCCATCGTTTTTTTTTTTTTTGAAAAAAATGTTATCCTTGTTTTTCATCGTTTTTGAACATGGGCTATAGCCCCTACCGTACGGCATACTATAGCACGCCGTTTTTCATCATTTTTGAGGATTTGAAAAAAATTCAAAAATTCAAAAAACATGGGTTATAGCCCATCGTTTTTTTTATTTTTGAAAAAAATGTTATCCTCGTTTTTCATCGTTTTTGAACATGGGCTATAGCCCCTACCGTACGGCATACTATAGCACGCCGTTTTTCATCATTTTTGAGGATTTGAAAAAAATTCAAAATTTCAAAAACATGGGTTATAACCCATCGTTTTTTAAATTTTTGAAAAAAATGTTATCCTCGTTTTTCATCGTTTTTGAACATGGGCTATAGCCCCTACCGTACGGCATACTATAGCACGCCGTTTTTCATCATTTTTGAGGATTTGAAAAGAATTCAAATTTTCAAAAAACATGGGTTATAGCCCATCGTTTTTTTAATTTTTGAAAAAAATGTTATCCTCGTTTTTCATCGTTTTTGAACATGGGCTATAGCCCCTACCGTACGGCATACTATAGCACGCCATTTTTCATCATTTTTGAGGATTTGAAAAAATTTCAAAATTTCAAAAAACATGGGTTATAGCCCATCGTTTTTTTTATTTTTGAAAAAAATGTTATCCTCGTTTTTCATCGTTTTTGAACATGGGCTATAGCCCCTACCGTACGGCATACTATAGCACGCCGTTTTTCATCATTTTTGAGGATTTGAAAAAAATTCAAAAATTCAAAAAACATGGGTTATAGCCCATCGTTTTTTGAATTTTTGAAAAAAACATTATCCTCGTTTTTCATGTTTTTGAACATGGGCTATAGCCCCTACCGTACGGCATACTATAGCACGCCGTTTTTCATCATTTTTGAGGATTTGAAAAAATTTCAAAATTTCAAAAAACATGGGTTATAGCCCATCGTTTTTTTAATTTTTGAAAAAAATGTTATCCTCGTTTTTCATCGTTTTTGAACATGGGCTATAGCCCCTACCGTATGGCATACTATAGCAAGCCGTTTTTCATCATTTTTGAGGATTTGAAAAAAATTCAAAATTTCAAAAAACATGGGTTATAGCCCATCGTTTTTTGAATTTTTGAAAAAAATGTTATCCTCGTTTTTCATCGTTTTTGAACATGGGCTATGGCCCTACCGTACGGCATACTATAGCACGCCGTTTTTCATCATTTTTGAGGATTTGAAAAAATTTCAACATTTCAAAAAACATGGGTTATAGCCCATCGTTTTATTAATTTTTGAAAAAAATGTTATCCTCGTTTTTCATCGTTTTTGAACATGGGCTATAGCCCCTACCGTACGGCATACTATAGCACGCCGTTTTTCATCATTTTTGAGGATTTGAAAAAAATTAAAAATTTCAAAAAACATGGGTTATAGCCCATCGTTTTTAGAATTTTTGAAAAAAATGTTATCCTCGTTTTTCATCGTTTTTGAACATGGGCTATGGCCCTACCGTACGGCATACTATAGCACGCCGTTTTTCATCATTTTTGAGGATTTGAAAAAAATTCAAAATTTCAAAAAACATGGGTTATAGCCCATCGTTTTTTGAATTTTTGAAAAAAATGTTATCCTCGTTTTTCATCGTTTTTGAACATGGGCTATGGCCCTACCGTACGGCATACTATAGCACGCCGTTTTTCATCATTTTTGAGGATTTGAAAAAATTTCAACATTTCAAAAAACATGGGTTATAGCCCATCGTTTTTTTTATTTTTGAAAAAAATGTTATCCTCGTTTTTCATCGTTTTTGAACATGGGCTATAGCCCCTACCGTACGGCATACTATAGCACGCCGTTTTTCATCATTTTTGAGGATTTGAAAAGAATTCAAAATTTCAAAAAACATGGGTTATAGCCCATCGTTTTTTTTATTTTTGAAAAAAATGTTATCCTCGTTTTTCATCGTTTTTGAACATGGGCTATAGCCCCTACCGTACGGCATACTATAGCACGCCGTTTTTCATCATTTTTGAGGATTTGAAAAAAATTCAAAATTTCAAAAACATGGGTTATAACCCATCGTTTTTTAAATTTTTGAAAAAAATGTTATCCTCGTTTTTCATCGTTTTTGAACATGGGCTATAGCCCCTACCGTACGGCATACTATAGCACGCCGTTTTTCATCATTTTTGAGGATTTGAAAAGAATTCAAATTTTCAAAAAACATGGGTTATAGCCCATCGTTTTTTTAATTTTTGAAAAAAATGTTATCCTCGTTTTTCATCGTTTTTGAACATGGGCTATAGCCCCTACCGTACGGCATACTATAGCACGCCATTTTTCATCATTTTTGAGGATTTGAAAAAATTTCAAAATTTCAAAAAACATGGGTTATAGCCCATCGTTTTTTTTATTTTTGAAAAAAATGTTATCCTCGTTTTTCATCGTTTTTGAACATGGGCTATAGCCCCTACCGTACGGCATACTATAGCACGCCGTTTTTCATCATTTTTGAGGATTTGAAAAAAATTCAAAAATTCAAAAATTCAAAAAACATGGGTTATAGCCCATCGTTTTTTGAATTTTTGAAAAAAACATTATCCTCGTTTTTCATGTTTTTGAACATGGGCTATAGCCCCTACCGTACGGCATACTATAGCACGCCGTTTTTCATCATTTTTGAGGATTTGAAAAAATTTCAAAATTTCAAAAAACATGGGTTATAGCCCATCGTTTTTTTAATTTTTGAAAAAAATGTTATCCTCGTTTTTCATCGTTTTTGAACATGGGCTATAGCCCCTACCGTATGGCATACTATAGCAAGCCGTTTTTCATCATTTTTGAGGATTTGAAAAAAATTCAAAATTTCAAAAAACATGGGTTATAGCCCATCGTTTTTTGAATTTTTGAAAAAAATGTTATCCTCGTTTTTCATCGTTTTTGAACATGGGCTATGGCCCTACCGTACGGCATACTATAGCACGCCGTTTTTCATCATTTTTGAGGATTTGAAAAAATTTCAACATTTCAAAAAACATGGGTTATAGCCCATCGTTTTATTAATTTTTGAAAAAAATGTTATCCTCGTTTTTCATCGTTTTTGAACATGGGCTATAGCCCCTACCGTACGGCATACTATAGCACGCCGTTTTTCATCATTTTTGAGGATTTGAAAAAAATTCAAAATTTCAAAAAACATGGGTTATAGCCCATCGTTTTTTGAATTTTTGAAAAAAATGTTATCCTCGTTTTTCATAGTTTTTGAACATGGGCTATGGCCCTACCGTACGGCATACTATAGCACGCCGTTTTTCATCATTTTTGAGGATTTGAAAAAAATTCAAAATTTCAAAAAACATGGGTTATAGCCCATCGTTTTTTGAATTTTTGAAAAAAATGTTATCCTCGTTTTTCATCGTTTTTGAACATGGGCTATGGCCCTACCGTACGGCATACTATAGCACGCCGTTTTTCATCATTTTTGAGGATTTGAAAAAATTTCAACATTTCAAAAAACATGGGTTATAGCCCATCGTTTTTTTTATTTTTGAAAAAAATGTTATCCTCGTTTTTCATCGTTTTTGAACATGGGCTATAGCCCCTACCGTACGGCATACTATAGCACGCCGTTTTTCATCATTTTTGAGGATTTGAAAAGAATTCAAAATTTCAAAAAACATGGGTTATAGCCCATCGTTTTTTGAATTTTTGAAAAAAATGTTATCCTCGTTTTTCATCGTTTTTGAACATGGGCTATAGCCCCTACTGTACGGCATACTATAGTACGCCGTTTTTCATCATTTTTGAGGATTTGAAAAAAAATCTAAATTTCAAAAAACATGGGTTATAGCCCATCGTTTTTTGAATTTTTGAAAAAAACATTATCCTCGTTTTTCATCGTTTTTGAACATGGGCTATAGCCCCTACCGTACGGCATACTATAGCACGCCGTTTTTCATCATTTTTGAGGATTTTAAAAAATTTCAAAATTTCAAAAAACATGGGTTATAGCCCATCGTTTTTTTATTTTTTGAAAAAAATGTTATCCTCGTTTTGCATCGTTTTTGAACATGGGCTATAGCCCCTACCGTACGGCATACTATAGCACGCCGTTTTTCATCATTTTTGAGGATTTGAAAAAAATTCAAAATTTAAAAAAACATGGGTTATAGCCCATCGTTTTTTTAATTTTTGAAAAAAATGTTATCCTCGTTTTTCATCGTTTTTGAACATGGGCTATAGCCCCTACCGTACGGCATACTATAGCACGCCGTTTTTCATAATTTTTGAGGATTTGAAAAAAATTCAAAATTTCAAAAAACATGGGTTATAGCCCATCGTTTTTTGAATTTTTGAAAAAAATGTTATCCTCGTTTTTCATCGTTTTTGAACATGGGCTATGGCCCTACCGTACGGCATACTATAGCACGCCGTTTTTCATCATTTTTGAGGATTTGAAAAAATTTCAACATTTCAAAAAACATGGGTTATAGCCCATCGTTTTATTAATTTTTGAAAAAAATGTTATCCTCGTTTTTCATCGTTTTTGAACATGGGCTATAGCCCCTACCGTACGGCATACTATAGCACGCCGTTTTTCATCATTTTTAAGGATTTGAAAAAAAATCAAAATTTCAAAAACATGGGTTATAGCCCATCGTTTTTTTATTTTTGAAAAAAAAATTATCCTCGTTTTTCATCGTTTTTGAACATGGGCTATAGCCCCTACCGTACGGCATACTATAGCACGCCGTTTTTCATCATATTTGAGGATTTGAAAAAAAATTAAATTAAAAAAAAACATGGGTTATAGCCCATCGTTTTTTTAATTATTGAAAAAAATGTTATCCTTGTTTTTCATCGTTTTTGAACATGGGCTATAGCCCCTACCGTACGGCATACTATAGCACGCCGTTTTTCATCATTTTTGAGGATTTGAAAAAATTTCAAAATTTCAAAAAACATGGGTTATAGTCCATCTTTTTTTTTTTTTTTGAAAAAAATGTTATCCTCGTTTTTCATCGTTTTTGAACATGGGCTATAGCCCCTACCGTACGGCATACTATAGCACGCCATTTTTCATCATATTTGAGGATTTGAAAAAATTTCAAAATTTAAAAAAACATGGGTTATAGCCCATCGTTTTTTTTTTTTTTGAAAAAAATGTTATCCTCGTTTTTCATCGTTTTTGAACATGGGCTATAGCCCCTACCGTACGGCATACTATAGCACGCCGTTTTTCATCATTTTTGAGGATTTGAAAAAAATTCAAAATTTCAAAAACATGGGTTATAACCCATCGTTTTTTAAATTTTTGAAAAAAATGTTATCCTCGTTTTTCATCGTTTTTGAACATGGGCTATAGCCCCTACCGTACGGCATACTATAGCACGCCGTTTTTCATCATTTTTGAGGATTTGAAAAGAATTCAAATTTTCAAAAAACATGGGTTATAGCCCATCGTTTTTTTAATTTTTGAAAAAAATGTTATCCTCGTTTTTCATCGTTTTTGAACATGGGCTATAGCCCCTACCGTACGGCATACTATAGCACGCCATTTTTCATCATTTTTGAGGATTTGAAAAAATTTCAAAATTTCAAAAAACATGGGTTATAGCCCATCGTTTTTTTTATTTTTGAAAAAAATGTTATCCTCGTTTTTCATCGTTTTTGAACATGGGCTATAGCCCCTACCGTACGGCATACTATAGCACGCCGTTTTTCATCATTTTTGAGGATTTGAAAAAAATTCAAAAATTCAAAAAACATGGGTTATAGCCCATCGTTTTTTGAATTTTTGAAAAAAACATTATCCTCGTTTTTCATGTTTTTGAACATGGGCTATAGCCCCTACCGTACGGCATACTATAGCACGCCGTTTTTCATCATTTTTGAGGATTTGAAAAAATTTCAAAATTTCAAAAAACATGGGTTATAGCCCATCGTTTTTTTAATTTTTGAAAAAAATGTTATCCTCGTTTTTCATCGTTTTTGAACATGGGCTATAGCCCCTACCGTATGGCATACTATAGCAAGCCGTTTTTCATCATTTTTGAGGATTTGAAAAAAATTCAAAATTTCAAAAAACATGGGTTATAGCCCATCGTTTTTTGAATTTTTGAAAAAAATGTTATCCTCGTTTTTCATCGTTTTTGAACATGGGCTATGGCCCTACCGTACGGCATACTATAGCACGCCGTTTTTCATCATTTTTGAGGATTTGAAAAAATTTCAACATTTCAAAAAACATGGGTTATAGCCCATCGTTTTATTAATTTTTGAAAAAAATGTTATCCTCGTTTTTCATCGTTTTTGAACATGGGCTATAGCCCCTACCGTACGGCATACTATAGCACGCTGTTTTTCATCATTTTTGAGGATTTGAAAAAAATTCAAAATTTCAAAAACATGGGTTATAACCCATCGTTTTTTAAATTTTTGAAAAAAATGTTATCCTCGTTTTTCATCGTTTTTGAACATGGGCTATAGCCCCTACCGTACGGCATACTATAGCACGCCGTTTTTCATCATTTTTGAGGATTTGAAAAGAATTCAAAATTTCAAAAAACATGGGTTATAGCCCATCGTTTTTTGAATTTTTGAAAAAAATGTTATCCTCGTTTTTCATCGTTTTTGAACATGGGCTATGGCCCTACCGTACGGCATACTATAGCACGCCGTTTTTCATCATTTTTGAGGATTTGAAAAAATTTCAACATTTCAAAAAACATGGGTTATAGCCCATCGTTTTATTAATTTTTGAAAAAAATGTTATCCTCGTTTTTCATCGTTTTTGAACATGGGCTATAGCCCCTACCGTACGGCATACTATAGCACGCCGTTTTTCATCATTTTTGAGGATTTGAAAAAAAATCTAAATTTCAAAAACATGGGTTATAGCCCATCGTTTTTTTAATTTTTGAAAAAAATGTTATCCTCGTTTTTCATCGTTTTTGAACATGGGCTATAGCCCCTACCGTACGACATACTATAGCACGCCGTTTTTCATCATTTTTGAGGATTTGAAAAAAATTCAAATTTTCAAAAAACATGGGTTATAGCCCATCGTTTTTTTATTTTTGAAAAAAATGTTATCCTCGTTTTTCATCGTTTTTGAACATGGGCTATAGCCCCTACCGTACGGCATACTATAGCACGCCGTTTTTCATCATTTTTGAGGATTTGAAAAAAATTCAAAATTTCAAAAAACATGGGTTATAGCCCATCGTTTTTTTTATTATTGAAAAAAATGTTATCCTTGTTTTTCATCGTTTTTGAACATGGGCTATAGCCCCTACCGTACGGCATACTATAGCACGCCGTTTTTCATCATTTTTGAGGATTTGAAAAAAATTCAAAATTTCAAAAAACATGGGTTATAGCCCATCGTTTTTTGAGTTTTTGAAAAAAACATTATCCTCGTTTTTCATCGTTTTTGAACATGGGCTATAGCCCCTACCGTACGACATACTATAGCACGCCGTTTTTCATCATTTTTGAGGATTTGAAAAAAATTCAAATTTTCAAAAAACATGGGTTATAGCCCATCGTTTCTTTTATTTTTGAAAAAAATGTTATCCTCGTTTTTCATCGTTTTTGAACATGGGCTATAGCCCCTACCGTACGGCATACTATAGCACGCCGTTTTTCATCATTTTTGAGGATTTGAAAAAAATTCAAAATTTCAAAAAACATGGGTTATAGCCCATCGTTTTTTTTATTATTGAAAAAAATGTTATCCTTGTTTTTCATCGTTTTTGAACATGGGCTATAGCCCCTACCGTACGGCATACTATAGCACGCCGTTTTTCATCATTTTTGAGGATTTGAAAAAAATTCAAAATTTCAAAAAACATGGGTTATAGCCCATCGTTTTTTGAATTTTTGAAAAAAACATTATCCTCGTTTTTCATCGTTTTTTAACATGGGCTATAGCCCCTACCGTACGGCATACTATAGCACGCCGTTTTTCATCATTTTTGAGGATTTGAAAAAATTTCAAAATTTAAAAAAACATGGGTTATAGCCCATTGTTTTTTTATTTTTTGAAAAAAATGTTATCCTCGTTTTGCATCGTTTTTGAACATGGGCTATAGCCCCTACCGTACGGCATACTATAGCACGCCGTTTTTCATCATTTTTGAGGATTTGAAAAAAATTCAAAATTTCAAAAAACATGGGTTATAGCCCATCGTTTTTTTAATTTTTGAAAAAAATGTTATCCTCGTTTTTCATCGTTTTTTAACATGGGCTATAGCCCCTACCGTACGACATACTATAGCACGCCGTTTTTCATCATTTTTGAGGATTTGAAAAAAATTCAAATTTTCAAAAAACATGGGTTATAGCCCATCGTTTTTTTATTTTTGAAAAAAATGTTATCCTCGTTTTTCATCGTTTTTGAACATGGGCTATAGCCCCTACCGTACGGCATACTATAGCACGCCGTTTTTCATCATTTTTGAGGATTTGAAAAAAATTCAAAATTTCAAAAAACATGGGTTATAGCCCATCGTTTTTTTTATTATTGAAAAAAACATTATCCTCGTTTTTCATCGTTTTTTAACATGGGCTATAGCCCCTACCGTACGGCATACTATAGCACGCAGTTTTTCATCATTTTTGAGGATTTGAAAAAATTTCAAAATTTCAAAAAACATGGGTTATAGCCCATCGTTTTTTTATTTTTTGAAAAAAACGTTATCCTCGTTTTGCATCGTTTTTGAACATGGGCTATAGCCCCTACCGTACGGCATACTATAGCACGCCGTTTTTCATCATTTTTGAGGATTTGAAAAAATTTCAAAATTTAAAAAAACATGGGTTATAGCCCATTGTTTTTTTATTTTTTGAAAAAAATGTTATCCTCGTTTTGCATCGTTTTTGAACATGGGCTATAGCCCCTACCGTACGGCATACTATAGCACGCCGTTTTTCATCATTTTTGAGGATTTGAAAAAAATTCAAAATTTCAAAAAACATGGGTTATAGCCCATCGTTTTTTTAATTTTTGAAAAAAATGTTATCCTCGTTTTTCATCGTTTTTTAACATGGGCTATAGCCCCTACCGTACGACATACTATAGCACGCCGTTTTTCATCATTTTTGAGGATTTGAAAAAAATTCAAATTTTCAAAAAACATGGGTTATAGCCCATCGTTTTTTTATTTTTGAAAAAAATGTTATCCTCGTTTTTCATCGTTTTTGAACATGGGCTATAGCCCCTACCGTACGGCATACTATAGCACGCCGTTTTTCATCATTTTTGAGGATTTGAAAAAAATTCAAAATTTCAAAAAACATGGGTTATAGCCCATCGTTTTTTTTATTATTGAAAAAAACATTATCCTCGTTTTTCATCGTTTTTTAACATGGGCTATAGCCCCTACCGTACGGCATACTATAGCACGCAGTTTTTCATCATTTTTGAGGATTTGAAAAAATTTCAAAATTTCAAAAAACATGGGTTATAGCCCATCGTTTTTTTTATTATTGAAAAAAATGTTATCCTTGTTTTTCATCGTTTTTGAACATGGGCTATAGCCCCTACCGTACGGCATACTATAGCACGCCGTTTTTCATCATTTTTGAGGATTTGAAAAAAATTCAATATTTCAAAAAACATGGGTTATAGCCCATCGTTTTTTGAATTTTTGAAAAAAACATTATCCTCGTTTTTCATCGTTTTTTAACATGGGCTATAGCCCCTACCGTACGGCATACTATAGCACGCCGTTTTTCATCATTTTTGAGGATTTGAAAAAATTTCAAAATTTAAAAAAACATGGGTTATAGCCCATTGTTTTTTTATTTTTTGAAAAAAATGTTATCCTCGTTTTGCATCGTTTTTGAACATGGGCTATAGCCCCTACCGTACGGCATACTATAGCACGCCGTTTTTCATCATTTTTGAGGATTTGAAAAAAATTCAAAATTTCAAAAAACATGGGTTATAGCCCATCGTTTTTTTAATTTTTGAAAAAAATGTTATCCTCGTTTTTCATCGTTTTTTAACATGGGCTATAGCCCCTACCGTACGACATACTATAGCACGCCGTTTTTCATCATTTTTGAGGATTTGAAAAAAATTCAAATTTTCAAAAAACATGGGTTATAGCCCATCGTTTTTTTATTTTTGAAAAAAATGTTATCCTCGTTTTTCATCGTTTTTGAACATGGGCTATAGCCCCTACCGTACGGCATACTATAGCACGCCGTTTTTCATCATTTTTGAGGATTTGAAAAAAATTCAAAATTTCAAAAAACATGGGTTATAGCCCATCGTTTTTTTTATTATTGAAAAAAACATTATCCTCGTTTTTCATCGTTTTTTAACATGGGCTATAGCCCCTACCGTACGGCATACTATAGCACGCAGTTTTTCATCATTTTTGAGGATTTGAAAAAATTTCAAAATTTCAAAAAACATGGGTTATAGCCCATCGTTTTTTTATTTTTTGAAAAAAACGTTATCCTCGTTTTGCATCGTTTTTGAACATGGGCTATAGCCCCTACCGTACGGCATACTATAGCACGCCGTTTTTCATCATTTTTGAGGATTTGAAAAAATTTCAAAATTTCAAAAAACATGGGTTATAGCCCATCGTTTTTTTATTTTTTGAAAAAAACGTTATCCTCGTTTTGCATCGTTTTTGAACATGGGCTATAGCCCCTACCGTACGGCATACTATAGCACGCCGTTTTTCATCATTTTTGAGGATTTGAAAAAAATTCAAAATTTCAAAAAACATGGGTTATAGCCCATCGTTTTTTGAATTTTTGAAAAAAATGTTATCCTCGTTTTTCATCGTTTTTGAACATGGGCTATGGCCCTACCGTACGGCATACTATAGCACGCCGTTTTTCATCATTTTTGAGGATTTGAAAAAAATTCAAAATTTCAAAAACATGGGTTATAGCCCATCGTTTTTTGAATTTTTGAAAAAAATGTTATCCTCGTTTTTCATCGTTTTTGAACATGGGCTATGGCCCTACCGTACGGCATACTATAGCACGCCGTTTTTCATCATTTTTGAGGATTTGAAAAAATTTCAACATTTCAAAAAACATGGGTTATAGCCCATCGTTTTTTTTATTTTTGAAAAAAATGTTATCCTCGTTTTTCATCGTTTTTGAACATGGGCTATAGCCCCTACCGTACGGCATACTATAGCACGCCGTTTTTCATCATTTTTGAGGATTTGAAAAAAATTCAAAATTTCAAAAACATGGGTTATAACCCATCGTTTTTTAAATTTTTGAAAAAAATGTTATCCTCGTTTTTCATCGTTTTTGAACATGGGCTATAGCCCCTACCGTACGGCATACTATAGCACGCCGTTTTTCATCATTTTTGAGGATTTGAAAATAATTCAAAATTTCAAAAAACATGGGTTATAGCCCATCGTTTTTTTTATTTTTGAAAAAAATGTTATCCTCGTTTTTCATCGTTTTTGAACATGGGCTATAGCCCCTACTGTACGGCATACTATAGTACGCTGTTTTTCATCATTTTTGAGGATTTGAAAAAAAATCTAAATTTCAAAAAACATGGGTTATAGCCCATCGTTTTTTGAATTTTTGAAAAAAACATTATCCTCGTTTTTCATGTTTTTGAACATGGGCTATAGCCCCTACCGTACGGCATACTATAGCACGCCGTTTTTCATCATTTTTGAGGATTTGAAAAAAATTCAAAATTTCAAAAAACATGGGTTATAGCCCATCGTTTTTTTAATTTTTGAAAAAAATGTTATCCTCGTTTTTCATCGTTTTTGAACATGGGCTATGGCCCTACCGTACGGCATACTATAGCACGCCGTTTTTCATCATTTTTGAGGATTTGAAAAAATTTCAACATTTCAAAAAACATGGGATTATAGCCCATCGTTTTTTTTATTTTTGAAAAAAATGTTATCCTCGTTTTTCATCGTTTTTGAACATGGGCTATAGCCCCTACCGTACGGCATACTATAGCACGCCGTTTTTCATCATTTTTGAGGATTTGAAAAAAATTCAAAATTTCAAAAACATGGGTTATAACCCATCGTTTTTTAAATTTTTGAAAAAAATGTTATCCTCGTTTTTCATCGTTTTTGAACATGGGCTATAGCCCCTACCGTACGGCATACTATAGCACGCCGTTTTTCATCATTTTTGAGGATTTGAAAATAATTCAAAATTTCAAAAAACATGGGTTATAGCCCATCGTTTTTTTAATTTTTGAAAAAAATGTTATCCTCGTTTTTCATCGTTTTTGAACATGGGCTATAGCCCCTACTGTACGGCATACTATAGTACGCTGTTTTTCATCATTTTTGAGGATTTGAAAAAAAATCAAAATTTCAAAAAACATGGGTTATAGCCCATCGTTTTTTGAATTTTTGAAAAAAACATTATCCTCGTTTTTCATGTTTTTGAACATGGGCTATAGCCCCTACCGTACGGCATACTATAGCACGCCGTTTTTCATCATTTTTGAGGATTTGAAAAAATTTCAAAATTTCAAAAAACATGGGTTATAGCCCATCGTTTTTTTAATTTTTGAAAAAAATGTTATCCTCGTTTTTCATCGTTTTTGAACATGGGCTATAGCCCCTACCGTATGGCATACTATAGCAAGCCGTTTTTCATCATTTTTGAGGATTTGAAAAAAATTCAAAATTTCAAAAAACATGGGTTATAGCCCATCGTTTTTTGAATTTTTGAAAAAAATGTTATCCTCGTTTTTCATCGTTTTTGAACATGGGCTATGGCCCTACCGTACGGCATACTATAGCACGCCGTTTTTCATCATTTTTGAGGATTTGAAAAAATTTCAACATTTCAAAAAACATGGGTTATAGCCCATCGTTTTATTAATTTTTGAAAAAAATGTTATCCTCGTTTTTCATCGTTTTTGAACATGGGCTATAGCCCCTACCGTACGGCATACTATAGCACGCCGTTTTTCATCATTTTTGAGGATTTGAAAAAAATTCAAAATTTCAAAAACATGGGTTATAACCCATCGTTTTTTAAATTTTTGAAAAAAATGTTATCCTCGTTTTTCATCGTTTTTGAACATGGGCTATAGCCCCTACCGTACGGCATACTATAGCACGCCGTTTTTCATCATTTTTGAGGATTTGAAAAGAATTCAAAATTTCAAAAAACATGGGTTATAGCCCATCGTTTTTTTAATTTTTGAAAAAATGTTATCCTCGTTTTTCATCGTTTTTGAACATGGGCTATAGCCCCTACCGTACGACATACTATAGCACGCCGTTTTTCATCATTTTTGAGGATTTGAAAAAAATTCAAATTTTCAAAAAACATGGGTTATAGCCCATCGTTTTTTTTATTTTTGAAAAAAATGTTATCCTCGTTTTTCATCGTTTTTGAACATGGGCTATAGCCCCTACCGTACGGCATACTATAGCACGCCGTTTTTCATCATTTTTGAGGATTTGAAAAAAATTCAAAATTTAAAAAAACATGGGTTATAGCCCATCGTTTTTTTTATTATTGAAAAAAATGTTATCCTTGTTTTTCATCGTTTTTGAACATGGGCTATAGCCCCTACCGTACGGCATACTATAGCACGCCGTTTTTCATCATTTTTGAGGATTTGAAAAAATTTCAAAATTTCAAAAAACATGGGTTATAGCCCATCGTTTTTTTTATTTTTGAAAAAAATGTTATCCTCGTTTTTCATCGTTTTTGAACATGGGCTATAGCCCCTACCGTACGGCATACTATAGCACGCCGTTTTTCATCATTTTTGAGGATTTGAAAAAAATTCAAAAATTCAAAAAACATGGGTTATAGCCCATCGTTTTTTGAATTTTTGAAAAAAACATTATCCTCGTTTTTCATGTTTTTGAACATGGGCTATAGCCCCTACCGTACGGCATACTATAGCACGCCGTTTTTCATCATTTTTGAGGATTTGAAAAAATTTCAAAATTTCAAAAAACATGGGTTATAGCCCATCGTTTTTTTAATTTTTGAAAAAAATGTTATCCTCGTTTTTCATCGTTTTTGAACATGGGCTATAGCCCCTACCGTATGGCATACTATAGCAAGCCGTTTTTCATCATTTTTGAGGATTTGAAAAAAATTCAAAATTTCAAAAAACATGGGTTATAGCCCATCGTTTTTTGAATTTTTGAAAAAAATGTTATCCTCGTTTTTCATCGTTTTTGAACATGGGCTATGGCCCTACCGTACGGCATACTATAGCACGCCGTTTTTCATCATTTTTGAGGATTTGAAAAAATTTCAACATTTCAAAAAACATGGGTTATAGCCCATCGTTTTATTAATTTTTGAAAAAAATGTTATCCTCGTTTTTCATCGTTTTTGAACATGGGCTATAGCCCCTACCGTACGGCATACTATAGCACGCCGTTTTTCATCATTTTTGAGGATTTGAAAAAAATTCAAAATTTCAAAAACATGGGTTATAACCCATCGTTTTTTAAATTTTTGAAAAAAATGTTATCCTCGTTTTTCATCGTTTTTGAACATGGGCTATAGCCCCTACCGTACGGCATACTATAGCACGCCGTTTTTCATCATTTTTGAGGATTTGAAAAGAATTCAAAATTTCAAAAAACATGGGTTATAGCCCATCGTTTTTTGAATTTTTGAAAAAAATGTTATCCTCGTTTTTCATCGTTTTTGAACATGGGCTATGGCCCTACCGTACGGCATACTATAGCACGCCGTTTTTCATCATTTTTGAGGATTTGAAAAAATTTCAACATTTCAAAAAACATGGGTTATAGCCCATCGTTTTATTAATTTTTGAAAAAAATGTTATCCTCGTTTTTCATCGTTTTTGAACATGGGCTATAGCCCCTACCGTACGGCATACTATAGCACGCCGTTTTTCATCATTTTTGAGGATTTGAAAAAAAATCTAAATTTCAAAAACATGGGTTATAGCCCATCGTTTTTTTGAGTTTTTGAAAAAAACATTATCCTCGTTTTTCATCGTTTTTGAACATGGGCTATAGCCCCTACCGTACGACATACTATAGCACGCCGTTTTTCATCATTTTTGAGGATTTGAAAAAAATTCAAATTTTCAAAAAACATGGGTTATAGCCCATCGTTTCTTTTATTTTTGAAAAAAATGTTATCCTCGTTTTTCATCGTTTTTGAACATGGGCTATAGCCCCTACCGTACGGCATACTATAGCACGCCGTTTTTCATCATTTTTGAGGATTTGAAAAAAATTCAAAATTTCAAAAAACATGGGTTATAGCCCATCGTTTTTTTTATTATTGAAAAAAATGTTATCCTTGTTTTTCATCGTTTTTGAACATGGGCTATAGCCCCTACCGTACGGCATACTATAGCACGCCGTTTTTCATCATTTTTGAGGATTTGAAAAAAATTCAAAATTTCAAAAAACATGGGTTATAGCCCATCGTTTTTTGAATTTTTGAAAAAAACATTATCCTCGTTTTTCATCGTTTTTTAACATGGGCTATAGCCCCTACCGTACGGCATACTATAGCACGCCGTTTTTCATCATTTTTGAGGATTTGAAAAAATTTCAAAATTTAAAAAAACATGGGTTATAGCCCATTGTTTTTTTATTTTTTGAAAAAAATGTTATCCTCGTTTTGCATCGTTTTTGAACATGGGCTATAGCCCCTACCGTACGGCATACTATAGCACGCCGTTTTTCATCATTTTTGAGGATTTGAAAAAAATTCAAAATTTCAAAAAACATGGGTTATAGCCCATCGTTTTTTTAATTTTTGAAAAAAATGTTATCCTCGTTTTTCATCGTTTTTTAACATGGGCTATAGCCCCTACCGTACGACATACTATAGCACGCCGTTTTTCATCATTTTTGAGGATTTGAAAAAAATTCAAATTTTCAAAAAACATGGGTTATAGCCCATCGTTTTTTTATTTTTGAAAAAAATGTTATCCTCGTTTTTCATCGTTTTTGAACATGGGCTATAGCCCCTACCGTACGGCATACTATAGCACGCCGTTTTTCATCATTTTTGAGGATTTGAAAAAAATTCAAAATTTCAAAAAACATGGGTTATAGCCCATCGTTTTTTTTATTATTGAAAAAAACATTATCCTCGTTTTTCATCGTTTTTGAACATGGGCTATAGCCCCTACCGTACGGCATACTATAGCACGCAGTTTTTCATCATTTTTGAGGATTTGAAAAAATTTCAAAATTTCAAAAAACATGGGTTATAGCCCATCGTTTTTTTATTTTTTGAAAAAAACGTTATCCTCGTTTTGCATCGTTTTTGAACATGGGCTATAGCCCCTACCGTACGGCATACTATAGCACGCCGTTTTTCATCATTTTTGAGGATTTGAAAAAATTTCAAAATTTCAAAAAACATGGGTTATAGCCCATCGTTTTTTTTATTTTTGAAAAAAAATTTATCCTTGTTTTTCATCGTTTTTGAACATGGGCTATAGCCCCTACCGTACGGCATACTATAGCACGCCGTTTTTCATCATTTTTGAGGATTTGAAAAAAATTCAAAATTTCAAAAAACATGGGTTATAGCCCATCGTTTTTTGAATTTTTGAAAAAAATGTTATCCTCGTTTTTCATCGTTTTTGAACATGGGCTATGGCCCTACCGTACGGCATACTATAGCACGCCGTTTTTCATCATTTTTGAGGATTTGAAAAAAATTCAAAATTTCAAAAAACATGGGTTATAGCCCATCGTTTTTTGAATTTTTGAAAAAAATGTTATCCTCGTTTTTCATCGTTTTTGAACATGGGCTATGGCCCTACCGTACGGCATACTATAGCACGCCGTTTTTCATCATTTTTGAGGATTTGAAAAAATTTCAACATTTCAAAAAACATGGGTTATAGCCCATCGTTTTTTTTATTTTTGAAAAAAATGTTATCCTCGTTTTTCATCGTTTTTGAACATGGGCTATAGCCCCTACCGTACGGCATACTATAGCACGCCGTTTTTCATCATTTTTGAGGATTTGAAAAAAATTCAAAATTTCAAAAACATGGGTTATAACCCATCGTTTTTTAAATTTTTGAAAAAAATGTTATCCTCGTTTTTCATCGTTTTTGAACATGGGCTATAGCCCCTACCGTACGGCATACTATAGCACGCCGTTTTTCATCATTTTTGAGGATTTGAAAAGAATTCAAAATTTCAAAAAACATGGGTTATAGCCCATCGTTTTTTTTATTTTTGAAAAAAATGTTATCCTCGTTTTTCATCGTTTTTGAACATGGGCTATAGCCCCTACTGTACGGCATACTATAGTACGCTGTTTTTCATCATTTTTGAGGATTTGAAAAAAAATCTAAATTTCAAAAAACATGGGTTATAGCCCATCGTTTTTTGAATTTTTGAAAAAAACATTATCCTCGTTTTTCATGTTTTTGAACATGGGCTATAGCCCCTACCGTACGGCATACTATAGCACGCCGTTTTTCATCATTTTTGAGGATTTGAAAAAATTTCAAAATTTCAAAAAACATGGGTTATAGCCCATCGTTTTTTTAATTTTTGAAAAAAATGTTATCCTCGTTTTTCATCGTTTTTGAACATGGGCTATGGCCCTACCGTACGGCATACTATAGCACGCCGTTTTTCATCATTTTTGAGGATTTGAAAAAATTTCAACATTTCAAAAAACATGGGATTATAGCCCATCGTTTTTTTTATTTTTGAAAAAAATGTTATCCTCGTTTTTCATCGTTTTTGAACATGGGCTATAGCCCCTACCGTACGGCATACTATAGCACGCCGTTTTTCATCATTTTTGAGGATTTGAAAAAAATTCAAAATTTCAAAAACATGGGTTATAACCCATCGTTTTTTAAATTTTTGAAAAAAATGTTATCCTCGTTTTTCATCGTTTTTGAACATGGGCTATAGCCCCTACCGTACGGCATACTATAGCACGCCGTTTTTCATCATTTTTGAGGATTTGAAAATAATTCAAAATTTCAAAAAACATGGGTTATAGCCCATCGTTTTTTTAATTTTTGAAAAAAATGTTATCCTCGTTTTTCATCGTTTTTGAACATGGGCTATAGCCCCTACTGTACGGCATACTATAGTACGCTGTTTTTCATCATTTTTGAGGATTTGAAAAAAAATCAAAATTTCAAAAAACATGGGTTATAGCCCATCGTTTTTTGAATTTTTGAAAAAAACATTATCCTCGTTTTTCATGTTTTTGAACATGGGCTATAGCCCCTACCGTACGGCATACTATAGCACGCCGTTTTTCATCATTTTTGAGGATTTGAAAAAATTTCAAAATTTCAAAAAACATGGGTTATAGCCCATCGTTTTTTTAATTTTTGAAAAAAATGTTATCCTCGTTTTTCATCGTTTTTGAACATGGGCTATAGCCCCTACCGTATGGCATACTATAGCAAGCCGTTTTTCATCATTTTTGAGGATTTGAAAAAAATTCAAAATTTCAAAAAACATGGGTTATAGCCCATCGTTTTTTGAATTTTTGAAAAAAATGTTATCCTCGTTTTTCATCGTTTTTGAACATGGGCTATGGCCCTACCGTACGGCATACTATAGCACGCCGTTTTTCATCATTTTTGAGGATTTGAAAAAATTTCAACATTTCAAAAAACATGGGTTATAGCCCATCGTTTTATTAATTTTTGAAAAAAATGTTATCCTCGTTTTTCATCGTTTTTGAACATGGGCTATAGCCCCTACCGTACGGCATACTATAGCACGCCGTTTTTTCATCATTTTTGAGGATTTGAAAAAAATTCAAAATTTCAAAAACATGGGTTATAACCCATCGTTTTTTAAATTTTTGAAAAAAATGTTATCCTCGTTTTTCATCGTTTTTGAACATGGGCTATAGCCCCTACCGTACGGCATACTATAGCACGCCGTTTTTCATCATTTTTGAGGATTTGAAAAGAATTCAAAATTTCTAAAAACATGGGTTATAGCCCATCGTTTTTTTAATTTTTGAAAAAATGTTATCCTCGTTTTTCATCGTTTTTGAACATGGGCTATAGCCCCTACTGTACGGCATACTATAGTACGCTGTTTTTCATCATTTTTGAGGATTTGAAAAAAAATCAAAATTTCAAAAAACATGGGTTATATTATAGCCCATCGTTTTTTGAATTTTTGAAAAAAACATTATCCTCGTTTTTCATGTTTTTGAACATGGGCTATAGCCCCTACCGTACGGCATACTATAGCACGCCGTTTTTCATCATTTTTGAGGATTTGAAAAAATTTCAAAATTTCAAAAAACATGGGTTATAGCCCATCGTTTTTTGAATTTTTGAAAAAAATGTTATCCTCGTTTTTCATCGTTTTTGAACATGGGCTATGGCCCTACCGTACGGCATACTATAGCACGCCGTTTTTCATCATTTTTGAGGATTTGAAAAAATTTCAACATTTCAAAAAACATGGGTTATAGCCCATCGTTTTATTTATTTTTGAAAAAAATGTTATCCTCGTTTTTCATCGTTTTTGAACATGGGCTATAGCCCCTACCGTACGGCATACTATAGCACGCCGTTTTTCATCATTTTTGAGGATTTGAAAAAAATTCAAAATTTCAAAAACATGGGTTATAACCCATCGTTTTTTAAATTTTTGAAAAAAATGTTATCCTCGTTTTTCATCGTTTTTGAACATGGGCTATAGCCCCTACCGTACGGCATACTATAGCACGCCGTTTTTCATCATTTTTGAGGATTTGAAAAGAATTCAAAATTTCTAAAAACATGGGTTATAGCCCATCGTTTTTTTTATTTTTGAAAAAATGTTATCCTCGTTTTTCATCGTTTTTGAACATGGGCTATAGCCCCTACTGTACGGCATACTATAGTACGCTGTTTTTCTACATTTTTGAGGATTTGAAAAAAAATCAAAATTTCAAAAAACATGGGTTATATTATAGCCCATCGTTTTTTGAATTTTTGAAAAAAACATTATCCTCGTTTTTCATGTTTTTGAACATGGGCTATAGCCCCTACCGTACGGCATACTATAGCACGCCGTTTTTCATCATTTTTGAGGATTTGAAAAAATTTCAAAATTTCAAAAAACATGGGTTATAGCCCATCGTTTTTTTATTTTTTGAAAAAAATGTTATCCTCGTTTTGCATCGTTTTTGAACATGGGCTATAGCCCCTACCGTACGGCATACTATAGCACGCCGTTTTTCATCATTTTTGAGGATTTGAAAAAAATTCAAAATTTCAAAAAACATGGGTTATAGCCCATCGTTTTTTTAATTTTTGAAAAAATTGTTATCCTCGTTTTTCATCGTTTTTGAACATGGGCTATAGCCCCTACCGTACGGCATACTATAGCACGCCGTTTTTCATCATTTTTGAGGATTTGAAAAAAATTCAAAATTTCAAAAAACATGGGTTATAGCCCATCGTTTTTTTAATTTTTGAAAAAAATGTTATCCTCGTTTTTCATCGTTTTTGAACATGGGCTATGGCCCTACCGTACGGCATACTATAGCACGCCGTTTTTCATCATTTTTGAGGATTTGAAAAAATTTCAACATTTCAAAAAACATGGGTTATAGCCCATCGTTTTATTAATTTTTGAAAAAAATGTTATCCTCGTTTTTCATCGTTTTTGAACATGGGCTATAGCCCCTACCGTACGGCATACTATAGCACGCCGTTTTTCATCATTTTTGAGGATTTGAAAAAAAATCAAAATTTCAAAAACATGGGTTATAGCCCATCGTTTTTTTAATTTTTGAAAAAAATGTTATCCTCGTTTTTCATCGTTTTTGAACATGGGCTATAGCCCCTACCGTACGACATACTATAGCACGCCGTTTTTCATCATTTTTGAGGATTTGAAAAAAATTCAAATTTTCAAAAAACATGGGTTATAGCCCATCGTTTTTTTTATTTTTGAAAAAAATGTTATCCTCGTTTTTCATCGTTTTTGAACATGGGCTATAGCCCCTACCGTACAGCATACTATAGCACGCCGTTTTTCATCATTTTTGAGGATTTGAAAAAAATTCAAAATTAAAAAAAACATGGGTTATAGCCCATCGTTTTTTTTATTATTGAAAAAAATGTTATCCTTGTTTTTCATCGTTTTTGAACATGGGCTATAGCCCCTACCGTACGGCATACTATAGCACGCCGTTTTTCATCATTTTTGAGGATTTGAAAAAAAAATCAAAATTTCAAAAAACATGGGTTATAGCCCATCGTTTTTTGAATTTTTGAAAAAAACATTATCCTCGTTTTTCATCGTTTTTTAACATGGGCTATAGCCCCTACCGTACGGCATACTATAGCACGCCGTTTTTCATCATTTTTGAGGATTTGAAAAAATTTCAAAATTTCAAAAAACATGGGTTATAGCCCATTGTTTTTTTATTTTTTGAAAAAAATGTTATCCTCGTTTTGCATCGTTTTTGAACATGGGCTATAGCCCCTACCGTACGGCATACTATAGCACGCCGTTTTTCATAATTTTTGAGGATTTGAAAAAAATTCAAAATTTCAAAAAACATGGGTTATAGCCCATCGTTTTTTTAATTTTTGAAAAAAATGTTATCCTCGTTTTTCATCGTTTTTTAACATGGGCTATAGCCCCTACCGTACGACATATTATAGCACGCCGTTTTTCATCATTTTTGAGGATTTGAAAAAAATTCAAATTTTCAAAAAACATGGGTTATAGCCCATCGTTTTTTTTATTTTTGAAAAAAATGTTATCCTCGTTTTTCATCGTTTTTGAACATGGGCTATAGCCCCTACCGTACGGCATACTATAGCACGCCGTTTTTCATCATTTTTGAGGATTTGAAAAAAATTCAAAATTTCAAAAAACATGGGTTATAGCCCATCGTTTTTTTTATTATTGAAAAAAATGTTATCCTTGTTTTTCATCGTTTTTGAACATGGGCTATAGCCCCTACCGTACGGCATACTATAGCACGCCGTTTTTCATCATTTTTGAGGATTTGAAAAAAATTCAAAATTTCAAAAAACATGGGTTATAGCCCATCGTTTTTTGAATTTTTGAAAAAAACATTATCCTCGTTTTTCATCGTTTTTGAACATGGGCTATAGCCCCTACCGTACGGCATACTATAGCACGCCGTTTTTCATCATTTTTGAGGATTTGAAAAAATTTCAAAATTTCAAAAAACATGGGTTATAGCCCATCGTTTTTTTATTTTTTGAAAAAAATGTTATCCTCGTTTTGCATCGTTTTTGAACATGGGCTATAGCCCCTACCGTATGGCATACTATAGCACGCCGTTTTTCATCATTTTTGAGGATTTGAAAAAAATTCAAAATTTCAAAAAACATGGGTTATAGCCCATCGTTTTTTTTATTTTTGAAAAAAATGTTATCCTCGTTTTTCATCGTTTTTGAACATGGGCTATAGCCCCTACCGTACGGCATACTATAGCACGCCGTTTTTCATCATTTTTGAGGATTTGAAAAAAATTCAAAATTTCAAAAAACATGGGTTATAGCCCATCGTTTTTTGAATTTTTGAAAAAAAATGTTATCCTCGTTTTTCATCGTTTTTGAACATGGGCTATGGCCCTACCGTACGGCATACTATAGCACGCCGTTTTTCATCATTTTTGAGGATTTGAAAAAAATTCAAAAATTCAAAAAACATGGGTTATAGCCCATAGTTTTTTGAATTTTTGAAAAAAATGTTATCCTCGTTTTTCATCGTTTTTGAACATGGGCTATGGCCCTACCGTACGGCATACTATAGCACGCCGTTTTTCATCATTTTTGAGGATTTGAAAAAATTTCAACATTTCAAAAAACATGGGTTATAGCCCATCGTTTTATTAATTTTTGAAAAAAATGTTATCCTCGTTTTTCATCGTTTTTGAACATGGGCTATAGCCCCTACCGTACGGCATACTATAGCACGCCGTTTTTCATCATTTTTGAGGATTTGAAAAAAATTCAAAATTTCAAAAAACATGGGTTATAGCCCATCGTTTTTTGAATTTTTGAAAAAAATGTTATCCTCGTTTTTCATCGTTTTTGAACATGGGCTATGGCCCTACCGTACGGCATACTATAGCACGCCGTTTTTCATCATTTTTGAGGATTTGAAAAAAAATCAAAATTTCAAAAACATGGGTTATAGCCCATCGTTTTTTGAATTTTTGAAAAAAATGTTATCCTCGTTTTTCATCGTTTTTGAACATGGGCTATGGCCCTACCGTACGGCATACTATAGCACGCCGTTTTTCATCATTTTTGAGGATTTGAAAAAAATTAAAAATTTCAAAAAACATGGGTTATAGCCCATCGTTTTTTGAATTTTTGAAAAAAATGTTATCCTCGTTTTTCATCGTTTTTGAACATGGGCTATGGCCCTACCGTACGGCATACTATAGCACGCCGTTTTTCATCATTTTTGAGGATTTGAAAAAATTTCAACATTTCAAAAAACATGGGTTATAGCCCATCGTTTTATTAATTTTTGAAAAAAATGTTATCCTCGTTTTTCATCGTTTTTGAACATGGGCTATAGCCCCTACCGTACGGCATACTATAGCACGCCGTTTTTCATCATTTTTGAGGATTTGAAAAAAAATCAAAATTTCAAAAACATGGGTTATAGCCCATCGTTTTTTTAATTTTTGAAAAAAATGTTATCCTCGTTTTTCATCGTTTTTGAACATGGGCTATAGCCCCTACCGTACGACATACTATAGCACGCCGTTTTTCATCATTTTTGAGGATTTGAAAAAAATTCAAATTTTCAAAAAACATGGGTTATAGCCCATCGTTTTTTTTATTTTTGAAAAAAATGTTATCCTCGTTTTTCATCGTTTTTGAACATGGGCTATAGCCCCTACCGTACGGCATACTATAGCACGCCGTTTTTCATCATTTTTGAGGATTTGAAAAAAATTCAAAATTTAAAAAAACATGGGTTATAGCCCATCGTTTTTTTTATTATTGAAAAAAATGTTATCCTTGTTTTTCATCGTTTTTGAACATGGGCTATAGCCCCTACCGTACGGCATACTATAGCACGCCGTTTTTCATCATTTTTGAGGATTTGAAAAAAAATCAAAATTTCAAAAAACATGGGTTATAGCCCATCGTTTTTTGAATTTTTGAAAAAAACATTATCCTCGTTTTTCATCGTTTTTTAACATGGGCTATAGCCCCTACCGTACGGCATACTATAGCACGCCGTTTTTCATCATTTTTGAGGATTTGAAAAAATTTCAAAATTTCAAAAAACATGGGTTATAGCCCATTGTTTTTTTATTTTTTGAAAAAAATGTTATCCTCGTTTTGCATCGTTTTTGAACATGGGCTATAGCCCCTACCGTACGGCATACTATAGCACGCCGTTTTTCATAATTTTTGAGGATTTGAAAAAAATTCAAAATTTCAAAAAACATGGGTTATAGCCCATCGTTTTTTTTATTTTTGAAAAAAATGTTATCCTCGTTTTTCATCGTTTTTTAACATGGGCTATAGCCCCTACCGTACGACATACTATAGCACGCCGTTTTTCATCATTTTTGAGGATTTGAAAAAAATTCAAATTTTCAAAAAACATGGGTTATAGCCCATCGTTTTTTTTATTTTTGAAAAAAATGTTATCCTCGTTTTTCATCGTTTTTGAACATGGGCTATAGCCCCTACCGTACGGCATACTATAGCACGCCGTTTTTCATCATTTTTGAGGATTTGAAAAAAATTAAAAATTTCAAAAAACATGGGTTATAGCCCATCGTTTTTTGAATTTTTGAAAAAAATGTTATCCTCGTTTTTCATCGTTTTTGAACATGGGCTATGGCCCTACCGTACGGCATACTATAGCACGCCGTTTTTCATCATTTTTGAGGATTTGAAAAAATTTCAACATTTCAAAAAACATGGGTTATAGCCCATCGTTTTATTAATTTTTGAAAAAAATGTTATCCTCGTTTTTCATCGTTTTTGAACATGGGCTATAGCCCCTACCGTACGGCATACTATAGCACGCCGTTTTTCATCATTTTTGAGGATTTGAAAAAAAATCAAAATTTCAAAAACATGGGTTATAGCCCATCGTTTTTTTAATTTTTGAAAAAAATGTTATCCTCGTTTTTCATCGTTTTTGAACATGGGCTATAGCCCCTACCGTACGACATACTATAGCACGCCGTTTTTCATCATTTTTGAGGATTTGAAAAAAATTCAAATTTTCAAAAAACATGGGTTATAGCCCATCGTTTTTTTTATTTTTGAAAAAAATGTTATCCTCGTTTTTCATCGTTTTTGAACATGGGCTATAGCCCCTACCGTACGGCATACTATAGCACGCCGTTTTTCATCATTTTTGAGGATTTGAAAAAAATTCAAAATTTAAAAAAACATGGGTTATAGCCCATCGTTTTTTTTATTATTGAAAAAAATGTTATCCTTGTTTTTCATCGTTTTTGAACATGGGCTATAGCCCCTACCGTACGGCATACTATAGCACGCCGTTTTTCATCATTTTTGAGGATTTGAAAAAAAATCAAAATTTAAAAAAACATGGGTTATAGCCCATCGTTTTTTGAATTTTTGAAAAAAACATTATCCTCGTTTTTCATCGTTTTTTAACATGGGCTATAGCCCCTACCGTACGGCATACTATAGCACGCCGTTTTTCATCATTTTTGAGGATTTGAAAAAAATTCAAAATTTCAAAAAACATGGGTTATAGCCCATTGTTTTTTTATTTTTTGAAAAAAATGTTATCCTCGTTTTGCATCGTTTTTGAACATGGGCTATAGCCCCTACCGTACGGCATACTATAGCACGCCGTTTTTCATAATTTTTGAGGATTTGAAAAAAATTCAAAATTTCAAAAAACATGGGTTATAGCCCATCGTTTTTTTAATTTTTGAAAAAAATGTTATCCTCGTTTTTCATCGTTTTTTAACATGGGCTATAGCCCCTACCGTACGACATACTATAGCACGCCGTTTTTCATCATTTTTGAGGATTTGAAAAAAATTCAAATTTTCAAAAAACATGGGTTATAGCCCATCGTTTTTTTTATTTTTGAAAAAAATGTTATCCTCGTTTTTCATCGTTTTTGAACATGGGCTATAGCCCCTACCGTACGGCATACTATAGCACGCCGTTTTTCATCATTTTTGAGGATTTGAAAAAAATTCAAAATTTCAAAAAACATGGGTTATAGCCCATCGTTTTTTTTATTATTGAAAAAAATGTTATCCTTGTTTTTCATCGTTTTTGAACATGGGCTATAGCCCCTACCGTACGGCATACTATAGCACGCCGTTTTTCATCATTTTTGAGGATTTGAAAAAAATTCAAAATTTCAAAAAACATGGGTTATAGCCCATCGTTTTTTGAATTTTTGAAAAAAACATTATCCTCGTTTTTCATCGTTTTTGAACATGGGCTATAGCCCCTACCGTACGGCATACTATAGCACGCCGTTTTTCATCATTTTTGAGGATTTGAAAAAATTTCAAATTTTCAAAAAACATGGGTTATAGCCCATCGTTTTTTTATTTTTTGAAAAAAATGTTATCCTCGTTTTGCATCGTTTTTGAACATGGGCTATAGCCCCTACCGTACGGCATACTATAGCACGCCGTTTTTCATAATTTTTGAGGATTTGAAAAAAATTCAAAATTTCAAAAAACATGGGTTATAGCCCATCGTTTTTTTTATTTTTGAAAAAAATGTTATCCTCGTTTTTCATCGTTTTTGAACATGGGCTATAGCCCCTACCGTACGGCATACTATAGCACGCCGTTTTTCATCATTTTTGAGGATTTGAAAAAAATTGAAAATTTCAAAAAACATGGGTTATAGCCCATCGTTTTTTGAATTTTTGAAAAAAAATGTTATCCTCGTTTTTCATCGTTTTTGAACATGGGCTATGGCCCTACCGTACGGCATACTATAGCACGCCGTTTTTCATCATTTTTGAGGATTTGAAAAAAATTCAAAAATTCAAAAAACATGGGTTATAGCCCATCGTTTTTTGAATTTTTGAAAAAAATGTTATCCTCGTTTTTCATCGTTTTTGAACATGGGCTATGGCCCTACCGTACGGCATACTATAGCACGCCGTTTTTCATCATTTTTGAGGATTTGAAAAAATTTCAACATTTCAAAAAACATGGGTTATAGCCCATCGTTTTATTAATTTTTTAAAAAAATGTTATCCTCGTTTTTCATCGTTTTTGAACATGGGCTATAGCCCCTACCGTACGGCATACTATAGCACGCCGTTTTTCATCATTTTTGAGGATTTGAAAAAAAATCAAAATTTCAAAAACATGGGTTATAGCCCATCGTTTTTTGAATTTTTGGAAAAAAATGTTATCCTTGTTTTTCATCGTTTTTGAACATGGGCTATGGCCCTACCGTACGGCATACTATAGCACGCCGTTTTTCATCATTTTTGAGGATTTGAAAAAAATTCAAAATTTCAAAAAACATGGGTTATAGCCCATCGTTTTTTGAATTTTTGAAAAAAATGTTATCCTCGTTTTTCATCGTTTTTGAACATGGGCTATGGCCCTACCGTACGGCATACTATAGCACGCCGTTTTTCATCATTTTTGAGGATTTGAAAAAATTTCAACATTTCAAAAAACATGGGTTATAGCCCATCGTTTTATTAATTTTTGAAAAAAATGTTATCCTCGTTTTTCATCGTTTTTGAACATGGGCTATAGCCCCTACCGTACGGCATACTATAGCACGCCGTTTTTCATCATTTTTGAGGATTTGAAAAAAAATCAAAATTTCAAAAACATGGGTTATAGCCCATCGTTTTTTGAATTTTTGAAAAAAAATGTTATCCTCGTTTTTCATCGTTTTTGAACATGGGCTATGGCCCTACCGTACGGCATACTATAGCACGCCGTTTTTCATCATTTTTGAGGATTTGAAAAAAATTAAAAATTTCAAAAAACATGGGTTATAGCCCATCGTTTTTTGAATTTTTGAAAAAAATGTTATCCTCGTTTTTCATCGTTTTTGAACATGGGCTATGGCCCTACCGTACGGCATACTATAGCACGCCGTTTTTCATCATTTTTGAGGATTTGAAAAAATTTCAACATTTCAAAAAACATGGGTTATAGCCCATCGTTTTATTAATTTTTGAAAAAAATGTTATCCTCGTTTTTCATCGTTTTTGAACATGGGCTATAGCCCCTACCGTACGGCATACTATAGCACGCCGTTTTTCATCATTTTTGAGGATTTGAAAAAAAAGTCAAAATTTCAAAAACATGGGTTATAGCCCATCGTTTTTTTAATTTTTGAAAAAAATGTTATCCTCGTTTTTCATCGTTTTTGAACATGGGCTATAGCCCCTACCGTACGACATACTATAGCACGCCGTTTTTCATCATTTTTGAGGATTTGAAAAAAATTCTAATTTTCAAAAAAAATAAAAAACGATGGGCTATAACCCATCGTTTTTTTTTTTTTTTTTTTTTTTCAAATCCTCAAAAATGTAGAAAAACGGCGTGCTATAGTATGCCGTACAGTATGGGCTATTAGACGAGCGTCTAAAAATGGGATAAAAACGTCTAAAAATAGTCGTTTAAAACACGTCTAAAAATAGACGTGTTTTAGACGTCTATTTTTAGACGTTTTTTATCCCATTTTTGACCATGGGCTATAGCCCGTACTGTACGGCATACTATAGCAAGCCGTTTTTCATCATTTTTTAGGATTTGAAAAAAAGTAAAAAAAAATCAAAAAACGATGGGCTATAACCCATTGTTTTTTTTTCTTCATTTTTTTCCAAATCCTCAAAAATGATGAAAAACGGCGTGCTATAGTATGCCGTACACGTACAGTATGGGCTATTAGACGAGCGTCTAAAAATGGGATAAAAACGTCTAAAAATAGACGTCTAAAACACGTCTATTTTTAGACGTGTTTTAGACGTCGATTTTTAGACGTTTTTTATCCCATTTTTTACCATGGGCTATAGCCCATACCGTACGGCATACTATAGCAAGCCGTTTTTCATAATTCTTTTGGATTTGAAAAAAAGTCTAAAAAATCTAAAAACGATGGGCTATAACCCATCGTTTTTTTTTTTTTTTATCCTCAAAAATGATGAAAAACGGCGTGCTATAGTATGCCGTACAGTATGGGCTATTAGACGAGCGTCTAAAAATGGGATAAAAACGTCTAAAAATAGACGTCTAAAACACGTCTAAGAATAGACGTGTTTTAGACGTCTATTTTTTGACATTTTTTATCCCATTTTTGACCATGGGCTATATCCCATACTGTACGGCATACTATAGCAAGCCGTTTTTCATCATTTTTGAGGATTTGAAAAAAATCTAAAAAATCTAAAAACGACGGGCTATAACCCATCGTTTTTTTTTTTTTTTTATCCTCAAAAATGATGAAAAACGGCGTGCTATAGTATGCCGTACAGTATGGGCTATTAGACGAGCGTCTAAAAATGGGATAAAAACGTCTAAAAATAGACGTCTAAAACACGTCTAAGAATAGACGTGTTTTAGACGTCTATTTTTTGACATTTTTTATCCCATTTTTGACCATGGGCTATATCCCATACTGTACGGCATACTATAGCAAGCCGTTTTTCATCATTTTTGAGGATTTGAAAAAAATCTAAAAAATCTAAAAACGACGGGCTATAACCCATCGTTTTTTTTTTTTAATCTTTTTTTTCAAATCCTCAAAAATGTAGAAAAACGGCGTGCTATAGTATGCCATACAGTATGGGCTATTAGACGAGCGTCTAAGAATGGGATAAAAACGTCTAAAAATAGTCGTCTAAAACACGTCTAAAAATAGACGTGTTTTAGACGTCTATTTTTAGACATTTTTTATCCCATTTTTGACCATGGGCTATAGCCCATACTGTACGGAATACTATAGCAAGCCGTTTTTCATCATTTTTGAGGATTTGAAAAAAATCAAAAAAATCAAAAAACGATGGGCTATAACCCATCGTTTTTTTTTTTACATTTTTTTTCAAATCCTCAAAAATGTAGAAAAACGGCGTGCTATAGTATGCCGTACAGTATGGGCTATTAGACGAGCGTCTAAAAATGGGATAAAAACGTCTAAAAATAGTCGTCTAAAACACGTCTAAAAATAGACGTGTTTTAGACGTCTATTTTTAGACGTTTTTTATCTCATTTCTGACCATGGGCTATAGCCCATACTGTACGGCATACTATAGCAAGCCGTTTTTCATCATTTTTGAGGATTTGAAAAAAATCTAAAAAATCTAAAAACGACGGGCTATAACCCATCGTTTTTTTTTTTTAATCTTTTTTTTCAAATCCTCAAAAATGTAGAAAAACGGCGTGCTATAGTATGCCGTACAGTATGGGCTATTAGACGAGCGTCTAAAAATGGGATAAAAACGTCTAAAAATAGTCGTCTAAAACACGTCTAAAAATAGACGTGTTTTAGACGTCTATTTTTAGACGTTTTTTATCCCATTTTTGACCATGGGCTATAGCCCGTACTGTACGGCATACTATAGCAAGCCGTTTTTCATCATTTTTTAGGATTTGAAAAAAAGTTAAAAAAAATCAAAAAAACGATGGGCTATAACCCATTGTTTTTTTTTCTTCATTTTTTTCAAATCCTCAAAAATGATGAAAAACGGCTTGCTATAGTATGCCGTACAGTATGGGCTATTAGACGAGCGTCTAAGAATGGGATAAAAACGTCTAAAAATAGACGTCTAAAACACGTCTAAAAATAGACGTGAAAAAAATCAAAAAAATCAAAAAACGACGGGCTATAACCCATCGTTTTTTTTTTTTTTTTTTTTTTTCAAATCCTCAAAAATGTAGAAAAACGGCGTGCTATAGTATGCCGTACAGTATGGGCTATTAGACGAGCGTCTAAAAATGGGATAAAAACGTCTAAAAATAGTCGTTTAAAACACGTCTAAAAATAGACGTGTTTTAGACGTCTATTTTTAGACGTTTTTTATCCCATTTTTGACCATGGGCTATAGCCCGTACTGTACGGCATACTATAGCAAGCCGTTTTTCATCATTTTTTAGGATTTGAAAAAAAGTTAAAAAAAATCAAAAAACGATGGGCTATAACCCATTGTTTTTTTTTCTTCATTTTTTTTCCAAATCCTCAAAAATGATGAAAAACGGCGTGCTATAGTATGCCGTACAGTATGGGCTATTAGACGAGCGTCTAAAAATGGGATAAAAACGTCTAAAAATAGACGTCTAAAACACGTCTATTTTTAGACGTGTTTTAGACGTCTATTTTTAGACGTTTTTTATCCCATTTTTTACCATGGGCTATAGCCCATACCGTACGGCATACTATAGCAAGCCGTTTTTCATAATTTTTTTGGATTTGAAAAAAATCAAAAAAATCTAAAAACGATGGGCTATAACCCATCGTTTTTTTTTTTTTTTTATCCTCAAAAATGATGAAAAACGGCGTGCTATAGTATGCCGTACAGTATGGGCTATTAGACGAGCGTCTAAAAATGGGATAAAAACGTCTAAAAATAGACGTCTAAAACACGTCTAAGAATAGACGTGTTTTAGACGTCTATTTTTTGACATTTTTTATCACATTTTTGACCATGGGCTATATCCCATACTGTACGGCATACTATAGCAAGCCGTTTTTCATCATTTTTGAGGATTTGAAAAAAATCAAAAAAATCAAAAAACGACGGGCTATAACCCATCGTTTTTTTTTTTAATCTTTTTTTTCAAATCCTCAAAAATTTAGAAAAACGGCGTGCTATAGTATGCCGTACAGTATGGGCTATTAGACGAGCGTCTAAAAATGGGATAAAAACGTCTAAAAATAGTCGTCTAAAACACGTCTAAAAATAGACGTGTTTTAGACGTCTATTTTTAGACGTTTTTTATCCCATTTTTGACCATGGGCTATAGCCCGTACTGTACGGCATACTATAGCAAGCCGTTTTTCATCATTTTTTAGGATTTGAAAAAAAGTTAAAAAAAATCAAAAAAACGATGGGCTATAACCCATTGTTTTTTTTTCTTCATTTTTTTCAAATCCTCAAAAATGATGAAAAACGGCGTGCTATAGTATGCCGTACAGTATGGGCTATTAGACGAGCGTCTAAAAATGGGATAAAAACGTCTAAAAATAGTGTCTAAAACACGTCTAAAATTTGACGTGTTTTAGACGTCTATTTTTTGACGTTTTTTATCCCATTTTTGACCATGGGCTATAGCCCGTACGGCATACTATAGCAAGCCGTTTTTCATCATTTTTTAGGATTTGAAAAAAATCTAAAAAATCTAAAAACGATGGGCTATAACCCATCGTTTTTTTTTTTTTTTAATCCTCAAAAATGATGAAAAACGGCGTGCTATAGTATGCCGTACAGTATGGGCTATTAGACGAGCGTCTAAAAATGGGATAAAAACGTCTAAAAATAGACGTCTAAAACACGTCTAAAAATAGACGTGTTTTAGACGTCTATTTTTTGACGTTTTTTATCCCATTTTTGACCATGGGCTATATCCCATACTGTACGGCATACTATAGCAAGCCGTTTTTCATCATTTTTGAGGATTTGAAAAAAATCAAAAAAATCAAAAAACGACGGGCTATAACCCATCGTTTTTTTTTTTTAATTTTTTTTCAAATCCTCAAAAATGTAGAAAAACGGCGTGCTATAGTATGCCGTACAGTATGGGCTATTAGACGAGCGTCTAAAAATGGGATAAAAACGTCTAAAAATAGTGTCTAAAACACGTCTAAAATTAGACGTGTTTTAGACGTCTATTTTTAGACGTTTTTTATCCCATTTTTGACCATGGGCTATAGCCCGTACTGTACGGCATACTATAGCAAGCCGTTTTTCATCATTTTTTAGGATTTGAAAAAAAGTTAAAAAAAATCAAAAAACGATGGGCTATAACCCATTGTTTTTTTTTCTTCATTTTTTTTCCAAATCCTCAAAAATGATGAAAAACGGCGTGCTATAGTATGCCGTACAGTATGGGCTATTAGACGAGCGTCTAAAAATGGGATAAAAACGTCTAAAAATAGACGTCTAAAACACGTCTATTTTTAGACGTGTTTTAGACGTCTATTTTTAGACGTTTTTTATCCCATTTTTTACCATGGGCTATAGCCCATACCGTACGGCATACTATAGCAAGCCGTTTTTCATAATTTTTTTGGATTTGAAAAAAATCTAAAAAATCTAAAAACGATGGGCTATAACCCATCGTTTTTTTTTTTTTTTTATCCTCAAAAATGATGAAAAACGGCGTGCTATAGTATGCCGTACAGTATGGGCTATTAGACGAGCGTCTAAAAATGGGATAAAAACGTCTAAAAATAGACGTCTAAAACACGTCTAAGAATAGACGTGTTTTAGACGTCTATTTTTTGACATTTTTTATCACATTTTTGACCATGGGCTATATCCCATACTGTACGGCATACTATAGCAAGCCGTTTTTCATCATTTTTGAGGATTTGAAAAAAATCAAAAAAATCAAAAAACGACGGGCTATAACCCATCGTTTTTTTTTTTAATCTTTTTTTTCAAATCCTCAAAAATTTAGAAAAACGGCGTGCTATAGTATGCCGTACAGTATGGGCTATTAGACGAGCGTCTAAAAATGGGATAAAAACGTCTAAAAATAGTCGTCTAAAACACGTCTAAAAATAGACGTGTTTTAGACGTCTATTTTTAGACGTTTTTTATCCCATTTTTGACCATGGGCTATAGCCCGTACTGTACGGCATACTATAGCAAGCCGTTTTTCATCATTTTTTAGGATTTGAAAAAAAGTTAAAAAAAATCAAAAAAACGATGGGCTATAACCCATTGTTTTTTTTTCTTCATTTTTTTCAAATCCTCAAAAATGATGAAAAACGGCTTGCTATAGTATGCCATACAGTATGGGCTATTAGACGAGCGTCTAAGAATGGGATAAAAACGTCTAAAAATAGACGTCTAAAACACGTCTAAAAATAGACGTGTTTTAGACGTCTATTTTTAGACATTTTTTATCCCATTTTTGACCATGGGCTATAGCCCATACTGTACGGAATACTATAGCAAGCCGTTTTTCATCATTTTTGAGGATTTGAAAAAAATCAAAAAAATCAAAAAACGATGGGCTATAACCCATCGTTTTTTTTTTTACATTTTTTTTCAAATCCTCAAAAATGTAGAAAAACGGCGTGCTATAGTATGCCGTACAGTATGGGCTATTAGACGAGCGTCTAAAAATGGGATAAAAACGTCTAAAAATAGTCGTCTAAAACACGTCTAAAAATAGACGTGTTTTAGACGTCTATTTTTAGACGTTTTTTATCTCATTTCTGACCATGGGCTATAGCCCATACTGTACGGCATACTATAGCAAGCCGTTTTTCATCATTTTTGAGGATTTGAAAAAAATCTAAAAAATCTAAAAACGACGGGCTATAACCCATCGTTTTTTTTTTTTTATCTTTTTTTTCAAATCCTCAAAAATGTAGAAAAACGGCGTGCTATAGTATGCCGTACAGTATGGGCTATTAGACGAGCGTCTAAAAATGGGATAAAAACGTCTAAAAATAGTCGTCTAAAACACGTCTAAAAATAGACGTGTTTTAGACGTCTATTTTTAGACGTTTTTTATCCCATTTTTGACCATGGGCTATAGCCCGTACTGTACGGCATACTATAGCAAGCCGTTTTTCATCATTTTTTAGGATTTGAAAAAAAGTTAAAAAAAATCAAAAAAACGATGGGCTATAACCCATTGTTTTTTTTTCTTCATTTTTTTCAAATCCTCAAAAATGATGAAAAACGGCTTGCTATAGTATGCCGTACATTATGGGCTATTAGACGAGCGTCTAAGAATGGGATAAAAACGTCTAAAAATAGACGTCTAAAACACGTCTAAAAATAGACGTGTTTTAGACGTCTATTTTTAGAAATTTTTTATCCCATTTTTGACCATGGGCTATAGCCCATACTGTACGGAATACTATAGCAAGCCGTTTTTCATCATTTTTGAGGATTTGAAAAAAATCAAAAAAATCAAAAAACTATGGGCTATAACCCATCGGTTTTTTTTTTACATTTTTTTTCAAATCCTCAAAAATGTAGAAAAACGGCGTGCTATAGTATGCCGTACAGTATGGGCTATTAGACGAGCGTCTAAAAATGGGATAAAAACGTCTAAAAATAGTCGTCTAAAACACGTCTAAAAATAGACGTGTTTTAGACGTCTATTTTTAGACGTTTTTTATCTCATTTCTGACCATGGGCTATAGCCCATACTGTACGGCATACTATAGCAAGCCGTTTTTCATCATTTTTGAGGATTTGAAAAAAATAAAAAAAATAAAACAACGATGGGCTATAACCCATCGTTTTTCTTTTTTTTTTTTTTTTCAAATCCTCAAAAATGATGAAAAACGGCGTGCTATAGTATGCCGTACAGTATGGGCTATTAGACGAGCGTCTAAAAATGGGATAAAAACGTCTAAAAATAGTCGTCTAAAACACGTCTAAAAATAGACGTGTTTTAGACGTCTATTTTTAGACGTTTTTTATCCCATTTTTGACCATGGGCTATAGCCCGTACTGTACGGCATACTATAGCAAGCCGTTTTTCATCATTTTTGAGGATTTGAAAAAAAGTTAAAAAAAAATCAAAAAACGATGGGCTATATAACCCATTGTTTTTTTTTCTTCATTTTTTTCCAAATCCTCAAAAATGATGAAAAACGGCGTGCTATAGTATGCCGTACAGTATGGGCTATTAGACGAGCGTCTAAAAATGGGATAAAAACGTCTAAAAATAGACGTCTAAAACACGTCTATTTTTAGACGTGTTTTAGACGTCTATTTTTAGACGTTTTTTATCCCATTTGTGACCATGGGCTATAGCCCATACCGTACGGCATACTATAGCAAGCCGTTTTTCATAATTTTTTTGGATTTGAAAAAAATCTAAAAAATCTAAAAACGATGGGCTATAACCCATCGTTTTTTTTTTTTTTTAATCCTCAAAAATGATGAAAAACGGCGTGCTATAGTATGCCGTACAGTATGGGCTATTAGACGAGCGTCTAAAAATGGGATAAAAACGTCTAAAAATAGTGTCTAAAACACGTCTAAAATTTGACGTGTTTTAGACGTCTATTTTTTGACGTTTTTTATCCCATTTTTGACCATGGGCTATAGCCCGTACGGCATACTATAGCAAGCCGTTTTTCATCATTTTTTAGGATTTGAAAAAAATCTAAAAAATCTAAAAACGATGGGCTATAACCCATCGTTTTTTTTTTTTTTTAATCCTCAAAAATGATGAAAAACGGCGTGCTATAGTATGCCGTACAGTATGGGCTATTAGACGAGCGTCTAAAAATGGGATAAAAACGTCTAAAAATAGACGTCTAAAACACGTCTAAAAATAGACGTGTTTTAGACGTCTATTTTTTGACGTTTTTTATCCCATTTTTGACCATGGGCTATATCCCATACTGTACGGCATACTATAGCAAGCCGTTTTTCATCATTTTTGAGGATTTGAAAAAAATCAAAAAAATCAAAAAACGACGGGCTATAACCCATCGTTTTTTTTTTTTAATTTTTTTTCAAATCCTCAAAAATGTAGAAAAACGGCGTGCTATAGTATGCCGTACAGTATGGGCTATTAGACGAGCGTCTAAAAATGGGATAAAAACGTCTAAAAATAGTGTCTAAAACACGTCTAAAATTAGACGTGTTTTAGACGTCTATTTTTAGACGTTTTTTATCCCATTTTTGACCATGGGCTATAGCCCGTACTGTACGGCATACTATAGCAAGCCGTTTTTCATCATTTTTTAGGATTTGAAAAAAAGTTAAAAAAAATCAAAAAACGATGGGCTATAACCCATTGTTTTTTTTTCTTCTTTTTTTTCAAATCCTCAAAAATGATGAAAAACGGCTTGCTATAGTATGCCGTACAGTATGGGCTATTAGACGAGCGTCTAAGAATGGGATAGAAACGTCTAAAAATAGACGTCTAAAACACGTCTAAAAATAGACGTGTTTTAGACGTCTATTTTTAGACATTTTTTATCCCATTTTTGACCATGGGCTATAGCCCATACTGTACGGCATACTATAGCAAGCCGTTTTTCATCATTTTTTAGGATTTGAAAAAAAGTTAAAAAAAATCAAAAAACGATGGGCTATACCCATCGTTTTTTTTTCTTCATTTTTTTCAAATCCTCAAAAATGATGAAAAACGGCGTGCTATAGTATGCCGTACGATATGGGCTATAGCCCATGGTCCAAAATGATGAAAAACGAGGACAATTATTTTTTCAAAATGTTCAAATCCTCAAAAATTATGAAAAACGGCGTGCTATAGTATGCCGTACGATATGGGCTATAGCCCATGGTCCAAAATGATGAAAAACAAGGATAATTCTTTTTTCAAAAATTCAAAAAACGATGGGCTGTAACCCATCGTTTAAAAAAAAAATCTAATCCTCAGAAATGATGAAAAACGGCATGCTATAGTATGCCGTACGATATGGGCTATAGCCCATGGTCCAAAATGATGAAAAACGAGGAAAAAAAAAAAGATGGGCTATAACCCATCGTTTTTTTTTCATTTTTTCCGAATCCTCAAAAATGATGAAAAACGGCGTGCTATAGTATGCCGTACGATATGGGCTATAGCCCATGGTCCAAAATGATGACGTTCTCTACTGCAACATACTTAAAAGTATAGCGGTGTATGAGAATGGGTGTTGCGGAGGATGAGAAACAGTTTCTCATCCTCCGCAACACCCATGATTTTTTGCTAACAACATAGAATCCTACATTCTTACACCTAGCAACCCCATTCTAGCCTACTTAGGTTCATCTTACGGTGGACATGTTTGCCTGAAAAGGAATATTTGAAATGTTTCATAGTTTTAGAAATATAGTGCTTTCAATAAAATATAGTGGGGCTCAATGGCAGACATTGGCACGTCAAAAATCACTTTCACCTAGAAACTCCATTCACACTTTTTATTATTCAGCTTACATGCTGGAACATTTTTACTTTGAAATGTTTTATAGTTTCCGAGTTATTTAACTTAAACGCCCAATGCATTCTCTATGGCAATAGCACAAACGTTGGCATGCTACTAGTCCTACATACAAAATGAAGAAAAACAAGGATAAATAAAATTCAAAAAACGATGGGCTATAACTCATCGTTTTTTTCATTTTTTCATTTTTTTCAAATCCTCAAAAATGATGAAAAACGGCGTGCTATAGTATGCCGTACGATATGGGCTATAGCCCATGGTCCAGAATGCTGAAAAACGAGGACCAATTTTTTTTTTCAAAAATTCAAAAAACGATGGGCTGTAACCCATCGTTTTTTTCATTTTTTTCAAATCCTCAAAAATGATGAAAAACGGTGTGCTATAGTATGCCGTACGATATGGGCTGAAAAGGAATATTTGAAATGTTTCATAGTTTTAGAAATATAGTGCTTTCAAATTTACAATGGGGCTCAATGGCAGACATTGGCACGTCAAAAATCACTTTCACCTAGAAACTCCATTCACATTTTTTATTATTCAGCTTACTGTGGAGACACATGCTGGAACATTTTTACTTTGAAATGTTTTAAAGTTTCTGAGTTATTTAACTTAAACGCCCAATGCATTCTCTATGGCAATAGCACAAACTTTGGCATACATCTAGTTTTGATGAATTGAACAATGTGGACCAGCTGTTGTAAACAAGTGTAATGCTTAATTGGGTCGTCCACTCACAGTTGACAGTCTTTGTATTGAGTTTGTGCTTAAAATATACTGTAAATTCTACAAACTGTTAATAAATATTTCAATCAATCAATCAAAACTAGTCCTACATACAGAATGAAGAAAAACGAGGTTAAATAAAATTCAAAAAACGATCGTTTTTTTCATTTTTTTCAAATCCTCGAAAATGATGAAAAACGGCATGCTATAGTATGCCGTACGATATGGGCTATAGCCCATGGTCCAAAATGATGAAAAACGAGGATAAAAAAAAATCAAAATTCAAAAAACGATGGGCTATAACCCATCGTTTTTTTCATTTTTTTAAAATCCTCAAAAATGATGAAAAACGGCGTTATATAGTATGCCGTACGATATGGGCTATAGCCCATGGTCCAAACTGTCTGCAGTGACTAACGACTGCGAGGCAATCTAAATAGACTGTCGAACGTCGGAACGTGCATGGTCAGTTGGTCACAGACGGACCACTGTGATAGAGAGAGACAGACAGACAGACAGGACAGGAGGAGCACCTGCAAAACAGCAGCGTGTGGGTGCCTATTTGTTATTTAATTATGGTTCACAGGTTCAGGTTTTCGTTCACTAATATATCTTGTTGTATATTAAATTAAAAATACTTTAATAATTTAATATACAAGTTAATACAACTAACAAGGCCCAGGCCGTAGCGTAACGGTCTGGGCACCGGACTGGTAATCCAGTCGCAGTGTGCCGCGGGTTCGACTCCCGGACCCGACACGGCCTTTACTGCATGTCATCCCCCATCTCTCTCCCGTTTCCTGTCAGCCTACTGTCTGTCCCTTCAAAAATCAATAAAAGGCGTAAGCCGCAAAAAAATATCTTAAAAAAAAAGAAAAATACAACTAACAACACACAGTGAAAGTTGCAAATAGCGATATGTGCGTGCGTGCGTGCGGGGGGTGAGGCGGGCAGCAAGGGAAGCGAAGCGAGAGGAGAAACAGACAGCTTTATTGCGAATGCACTGAGCCACTTACTATGAGACCCTGCTGCTCATGTCTGTGTGTCTGTCCCGCTGTGACACCACCCGCCCGCCACCAGAGGGCGCAGCTGTAGCACACACACACACACACACACAGGGCGCAGCTGTAGCGCACACACACACACACACACACGAGCTGCGTTCGCTTCCCGCGTTTGCGCGTCTTACTTGTTTAATGTGTCATGTAGGTGCGTGCGTGCATGACAGCAAGGCAAGCGAGGTGAGAGGGAAACAGACAGGGACCCTGCATGAATTAAATAAAGTTGTAGGCCTACCCTGTCACAGGGTAGGCCCACAAATTTATTTAGTTGTCTGTTTCTCCTCTCGCTTCGCTTCCCTTGCTGCCCGCCTCACCCCCCGCACGCACGCTTTATTTAATTCATGCAGGTGTTCGTTCTTTATTTGTTTAACAACACACCAGTTAGTTGGGCTTGCAAGTTGCGTGTGCGTGCTGTGCGTGTGTATGAGAGAGGGGGGTGAGGCGGGCAGCAAGGCACGGGAGAAACCTATTTTTTCATGTAACCATGGTTTCAGGAAACGTATTGCCGTTGTTCATGTCGCAAAAACGAGGGCGAGGCTTGATTTCTTAGGGCGTGCCAGATCAAATTCAGCCGTGACATTTATTAACGTGAGAACAAAATTAAGGAAGGATCAGCTGTTTGCGATCACTTTATAAATGCCGTGGCGACGTGGGTGTACTACGAAACCTGCACTCGAATCTGTGGCAGATTTTACACTCGATTGATAAATGAGGGCCTGAGTCCCTAATTGCTCCATTTATCCTGAAAGGGTTAATATGCAACCACCTGAAAAGAAATATTCTGCAGTATCACTAATACAGATTTGATACATTTGATTATTTGTGCATAAAATCGGTTAAAGATAATCTACTTCTGTTTCAACAGTTAGGCCCTCATTTATCAACCGTGCGTACGCCAAAATATGGGCGCACGCCGAAATTACCGACATTTTCGGCATTTAACATTTCCGGCAAAGCTTGAAATTGAACTTGAGTAGGACAAATAGTCACGTCTACTCTTCAGCTGGCGTACGCTGTTTTTCTGTTTTACACAAGCGGAGCAGCCTTGTCTGAACTGCTGAGAGGCTGTCACAGGCATCTAAACATATATGTATTCACTCCTAAAATGTTTATATAAAAGGTATGTATAATGTATATGGGCTACATGTAAAAAATAAATAAATAAAAATGTTAAGGAATACATGTGTCATATGAAATTAGTAGGAGATAAAATCGCGCAATTAAAAACAATGTTGCAAGAGATGCTTAAGCCATTTAAACAGTGTTTTGCATGAGCGCATACATGCGAGGATTTGGGCTGTCTGTGCTGAAATATTTCCATGACGGGACGTTGGAGAGTATAGTGCAGCAGTCCCAACGTGGTATAGCCTACTGTAGCCTAATCTACAGCATGAAGGCCGATGTCTTTCTTACGGTATGTGCAATATAATAAACCCGACGCGTCGCTCAATGCCAAATGTACCGTGCCAGGCTCCCAGCGCAAGTGGGAACTGCATCGGAGATATATAGGTATATTACCCAGCCAAGCAACCACCAGCCACATGAGGCTATATACGGTTTTTGCTGCACATTCATATAATGACAGTTGACAGCCCGGCCGGCGGCCACTGCAGTGACTAACGTCTGCAATCTAAATAGACTGTCGTACGTCGGAACGTGCATGGTCAGTTGGTCACGGACGGACCACTGTGATAGAGAGAGACAGACAGACAGACACACTGGACAGGAGGAGCACCTGCAAAACAGCAGCGTGTGTGTGTGCCTATTTGTTATTTAATTATGGTTCACAGGTTCAGGTTTTCGTTCACTAATATATCTTGTTGTATATTAAATTAAAAATACTTTAATGATTTAATATACAACTAACAACACACAGTGAAACATTGCGATATGTGTGCCGGGGGTGAGGCGGGCAGCAAGGGAAACGAAGCGAGAGGAGAAACAGACAGCTTTATTTAATGTGTCATGTAGGTGCGTGCGTGCGTGGACATGACAGCAAGGCAAGCGAGGTGAGAGGGAACAGACAGGGTAGGCCTACAACTTTATTTAATTCATGCAGGTGTTCGTTGTTTATTTATTTAACAACACACCAGTTAGTTGGGCTTGCAAGTTGCGTGTGCGTGCAGCTTGTGTGCGTCTGTGTGTGTGTGTGTGTGTGTGTGTGTGTATGAGAGAGGGGGGTGAGGCGGGCAGAAAGGCACGGTAACCATGGTTTCCAGATCGTATAGCAGTGGTTCAGGTCGCAAAAACGAGGGCGAGGCTTGATTTCTTAGGGCGTGACAGATCAAATTCAGCCGTGACATTTATTAACGTGAGAACGAAATTAAGGAAGGATCAGCTGTTTGCGATCACTTTATAAATGCCGTGGAGACGTGGGTGTACTACGAAACCTGCACTCGAATTTGTGGCAGATTTTACACTCGATTGATAAATGAGGGCCATAGTTCCAATTAAGACGCATTTGTGATATATTAATACAATGCTTTTTATATTTTAATGTTGATTTTATGGCCAGGGTGTCAAACCTGGACTTAAGTCAAACAAATGGTTGGAACGGATTCAGTACACCAAAAAACCCTATTTACACACCCCACAAGCTCATAATGGTCACTTTTAAAATGTCCTACTTTTAGCCTAGGCTACCCTAACTTTGATTGGCTCTCTCAAAGTTTCCCAAAGGAGTTGGCTTGGAACAAATAGTGATAGTAGACATCTTTATGAACACATCTATGAAGAAAGCTAGAAATTTTCCCTTAAGGGTGACATACCCCTCTAGCATTTGACGCATTTTGTAAATGCACCGTGTAAAATGTATAATAACTAATAAACTCATTTAAAAATAGTGGGTGATCTAATTCTAAAGGTCAGAGCATGTCAGAACACAAAAGTTTTTCTGCATGAGGAGACGCAGATGTGCATCGAAGTTATATTGCGGACTATCAAACGGTTCAAAAAACGACTGCACAGATAAGCCAAACTGCAATTTTTGTCAGAAGAAAGAGACAAATAATGCAAATATAATATGGGGGTAAGGAACCAAAGTCCCTTCAGGCATGGTCCCTTAATTACATCCAACTGTGTTACATGTGTCCTAAATATTTATAGCTCCACTTCTGGTAATGAATTGGTGAATCATTAAGAATAGAGTAATATTGCGGAGAATAGTTGTAGTTATTGTCTTCCCTTATTGTTACCAATTGCTAATAGACATTAAGCGACCATCAAGACTATCACAGATGCTTTATTCATCAAACATCAGTGTAACCTATATTTGTAGTTAACGTCACCAAGAACTTATTATGAATCCTTTTGGTTGAACTTATTCATTTGAACACTGACTGACCTTTCATGTCTATTAATTGATTGCATAGGGCCTAAATGGAAACAAGACCGCAAGGACTTTTTTTGGTGCTATCCGTTTTGGAATGAGTGACTGTACTCTGTTGCTGTTTATACATTCTGTCTAATAAACTATTCAATCAATAAAAACAGTTTCATAAGGTGTGAAATGATTCACACCGTTTATTACACTTACTCTCAGATAGAAATTGTCTAGATTTCAGTCCCGCCTTTTCTAATTATCCACACAAACAGTGGACATCAAATATAAAAATAAGTGACACACTGTAAAATAAAATAAAAGGAGACAATGGGTAATAACATGGAAAAATAAAGTCAGAGGGACAAAGAGTAACAGTTTTTCTCAACTGTTGGTACAGAAGGCTTGTATTTGTAATATAATGGAGTCCAACTTTATCAGCAGTCTGTTATGACTGCTTTCAAACCATAAGTCACACGACGGAAGAAACCTTGCGCATCTTCACAGCACCATCTTGGAATACCATCACCACCAGCGGTGCAAACAACATCGTAATGAAATAGCTCTGAACAGAAAATATAAATAACAACGATACAGAAATATTACCACAAGTGCTCTATAGAAATGTCTTCTAATAGTCCTTCCTTCCACCACGCACTGGCCGGTAATTGGTAGCTATGTCCTCCGTCTCCTCTGTCTTCAACTGTTTAAAATGGGAGGGCTAGATGAAGTGATTGCATGGCCGAAGAAGAGCCTTTAGTGCCGTTTGTAAGCAGCTCATGCTTTGCAGGGCTGCAGATGGTGGTTTAGTCTATAGGCCATAGTCATTCAAGCCAAGGCAGGCTGTACTGTGCACAGTATCCGTGTCCACCTCAGTGCTTCTCCAGAGCTTTGGTCAGCAACTCGTTGAGACGGGCGATCATGGGTCTGGGATCGTCATTCAGCCCTGCTGCGATCATGGCATTGTCATAGATCTGCAATGGGGAGAGAAAAAAAAAGAATGTCAAAGGCTATTGTAGCAAGTGGGGCCATGGTTGAGGATTATTTTCACTTTTGCCATGTTTTAGAACCAGAGACTGAAGCTTAAATTCTTATGTCTGTGACTAGATGTTTCATTTGAGTGGCAATTGACCATATTCAGACCGCATCCATCTTGCCAGCAAGGTGCCAACTAGGTGCAACTTCCCATTCATCCAAACAGAAAAGTCTGATTGTATTAAACAACGTCAAACTCACCAACATTGCAGCTGTACGAAAATCTTGAATTATCCTCTATCTGTTTTATGAGCTGCCTCCTGTCAAGAAATTCCTTGCAGATTATTTACTTTCTGAGTTTGGAAGCGCTCTTTGGATATCACTCAATGGCCCTGCGTACCACCCGTTTTGAATTTGCACATAATGCAGGAGACAAAAGGAGATTGCTTTACTGATAATGAGCGCTTCCAAACTCTGACACTTCCACCTACATGGAACCTTGCTGGCAAGATGGATGCGGTCTGCATATGGTCAATGTTGCACGTTTCACTTGATTGAGCAGACTGCCATTCCCAAAATAAATCCAATTTAATTTTTAATCTTGGAACTGTTTTGAACTTTATGGGAAAGAAAGAATTACGAGTAGTGGCAATCCCCTTGTAACACATTTAAAACGAGCTGGTTAACAGACTGTTTTCAGAGTGGAACTGTACTTCACCTGTTCCAGTAGCAGTCCAGCCAGGTCAGAGTTGGTCTCTTTCAGCGCATACATCTTTTTGATGAGGTCATGTCTGGGAAATCAATGTCAATTAGAGCGGGTGAATGTTGGACAACACAAAATAATGTTTTTGCTAAAACAAGGAATATTTTCAAAATAAATAAATATAATTAGAACAAAACGACAAAGAATATGTGGTGTTATTGCCCCGATTACCCTGATGTAGATCATGCGCCAAAACCCAGTATTAACTAGAACTGCACTCTGTCAACTAGTGCGCAAGCAGAGCGCGCAAGTACTTTCGACCGCTGTAAACTGTCAAATCTCAGTATCTCTGTGAAGGAACGTTTGAAATGTCTAATTATTAGGTGTAACCATTTGCTACCTACCTACTTTATGCATATAAACACCTAGTATTATTAAGTAAGGTTCAAGTTTCTATCTATATAAGAAATACAGTTTTATCGATGTAGATATATTCTGGATCCCTTTTTAGTTTTTTAAAGAAAAATAAATCATTGATATGTGATGAAAAAAAAAGTATATAAACTGGATTAAAATATGTTATACAGTATAATTATTCTATTTATTCTAAATTGTCAATTGTTTTAAATGTATTTCATCATGGAATATAGTGATATTAATACTAAATCATGATCAGAGTAATAGGTGTCTCTAACTTCAATTTCTGTAATAATACTTTCACATTTGTTAAAATATACATACCTAAAATACTTCCGTAATCTGTAGTTGGATTTGTATTTAATTGTTTAAAGCCTAATCTTGACATGAAGGTGACGTAAGACATACATATACATATACTATATAGAGTATGTAGTTGTAAGTTGATTAGCGGTATACTGTGGTTACTTTGCGACAAAAACCGTGCCGGCCAACCCGCCACTTGATGCGTATGCAAATAAAACAGCAGATTTGTGCCTGGTTTGCTGGGACCAGATTACACAAATGACCATATTTCTTATGTCATCATTGAGAGCTAGTCATACATATACACACCATGCACTCTGGTCCCAGCAAATCAGGCACAATTTGCTATTTTATTTTACTGATTATGTATATAGTATACGTATGACTAGCTCTAAATGATGACGTAAGACATATGGTCATTTATGTAATCTGGTCCCAGCAAACCAGGCACAAATTTGCTGTTTTATTTGCATACGCATCAAGTGGCGGGTTGGCTGGCACGGTGCACACAGACCGGGCGGAATTATTACTTGCGCGCTCTGCTTGCGCAAGTAAACATAAACAGACAATAATCGGAGATTGGATATCGGTCATAATTTCATAATCGTGCACCCCTAGTTACAAGTGTTGCTGTAATCCTTTGCCCGTACACTGTAACTACACTGGCATCCCTGTGACCATGGGGCAGCAGTGGTTTAGAGCAGTGGTTTCCAAACTATTTAGCACGTGGCCTAAAACAGAAATTAGACATTGTCCCGGCCGGGACCCAAACTAGTGAAAATAGCACTCTGTCTGCCAAAGACACTCCACACATGCCCCCATGTATCTCTCTCTCTTACCCAGCATTGATCTCCAGTGTGGGCTGCAGTAGCTGGGCTCTCTCCTCTGTGCTGCGAGCTACCTGCTGGGTGCGGAGGAAGTGGCGAGCGGCCCCCATCTCCAGCACCGTGATCATGGCTGGGTGGGTGTCCAGACGAGGGGTCACCTGGCAGAGGTGAGGAAGGAGGCGCCAAAAAAAGAAAAAGGGTTCAAATGGGTTCCAGAACAACAATTACGAACCACATAGGTGTCAATGGGCTCTATGCACACACAAACTTGGGCCCCTTTCATACTTCCTTCACAGGTGTTACCGCTGATACTAACGAAGGCTCTGTTCCATTCTGCTCAAACAGAGTCAGTGTGCTGCTATTGTGCGTGTTGGCTCACTGGAAACACTCTGCTACACTCAAAGTGTCCTTGAGTGGGTTCCAAATGGCCCTGTATGGGTGTGTAACGGAGAGTGTACAAATGGAACCAAATTGACCCATAAGGGTCTATTTGTTATGGGGGTGCTTGAAATTAAAACGTTTGAGAACCACCAACCTGACTCCGTCAGATTGCGGCAGTATTGAGTTCACAAGTTCCCCCCTCCTGCCTGGATCTGGGCTCTCTCAAGCAGAAACTATAAACCGGAAGCAGCCGGACAACAATGATAATTTCGAGTTGTAGCGCTTCAATACGTCATCAGTATCACGTTGATCCCGCCTTCAACAGCCGCAAACGGCTGCATATCTCTCCGGTCAGAAATGGCTCGGAGTACATTGTCTCTGCCGGAGGGACCAGATGGAAGCAGGAGGAGGAACTCACTGCTGCCACCAGCTGGCGGAGTCAGGTTAGGCCATCTTGCCATTGAGTTAATGAAATGCCACCCTGTTGCCACCATGCTTTTTCAATGCAAAATGCCAACATGTCAGCCATGTGAATATGGCCTATATACAGTAAGCTCCAAACACGTCTGCTTCGCACCGCGTTTAGAGCTTGTAGATCTGTTACTTCTGATGCTTTTGTGTGACGCTGTAGTATGATCAAGTAGGGTATTAATTTACAGTACGAAAAAAAAGGTTGAAGAATATGGAGATTGGAGGTTTCTGCCCAACAGCGACGATATATGCATTTATGCTGTCTGCTTTCATTACCTTGACATGGGTGACTCTGGGACCCAGAGTGGTGCCCTAACTGCCCTTACCTTGACATGGTGAGTGGTGACTCTGGGGCCCAGAGTGGTGCCCTAACTGCCCTTACCTTGACATGGTGAGTGGTGACTCTGGGGCCCAGAGTGGTGCCCTTACCTTGACATGGTGACTCTGGGGCCCAGAGTGGTGCCCTTACCTTGACATGGTGAGTGGTGACTCTGGGGCCCAGAGTGGTGCCCTAACTGCCCTTACCTTGACATGGTGAGTGGTGACTCTGGGGCCCAGAGTGGTGCCCTTACCTTGACATGGTGACTCTGGGGCCCAGAGTGGTGCCCTTACCTTGACATGGTGACTCTGGGGCCCAGAGTGGTGCCCTTACCTTGACATGGTGACTCTGGGGCCCAGAGTGGTGCCCTTACCTTGACATGGTGACTCTGGGGCCCAGAGTGGTGCCCTTACCTTGACATTGGTGACTCTGGGGCCCAGAACGTTTCTCATCCAAGCCATCAAGTCCTCAGCTTGTTCCGTTGTCAGCCTCTCGGCCTCTGCAGACAAACAGAGAGGAGTCAGTGCTACCAGCAGTGGCAACGACAACACAGGGTTCGGGAACCCTGTGCTGAAGCAGAAATGATGCGAGGGGGGACGGGGACGGGGTCTAACCGGGCTTGATGTCCTGGTACTTCTCCTCCTTGTAGTGGTCCACCACGATGTCCGTCTCCACAGAGATCATCTTCTTCTTGTCAAACTCCCGCAGGTGCAGCAGTGTCAGCTCGTCAAACTGCTCGTAGCAGAACAGCACCTGGAGGAACAAATGGATGGATTCAACACAAGACATGAGGAAGAGAGGAGCGACTAAAGCTTCATTTAAAAAGGCCATTTCAATGCTGGAAGAAACTGCAGTCACTCAATGTTAAGAGTAAGAGCGCTGAACCGAGACCCCTGGGTGGTCAACAGGTTTTGCGAATAAATAAATATGTTATTTCTAGCCTACATAAACCTTTCCACCCAATGCTTTTGCAAGAGCAACACAACAACACAATTCCCACAAACATCACGTCGTCAGTCACCTCCATGTCCTTCTGCTTCATGGCCTCGTAGTAGACGGAGTGCTCTGCCAGATGGCGGTTGGGGGCACACAGGTAGTAGATGTTGCGTGTGCCGGCCTTCATGCGCGCGCCGTACTCCATCAGGTTGGTCTGCTGCCCGGCGGGCAGCGCCGATGACTCGAACCGCAACAGCTTGGCGATGTCCTCCTGCAAAATATGACCACATGGACAGTGTGACTCTTTAACCCATTTAGGCCAGACGTCGAAATTTCTAAAATGTCAGGATTCGTGCCACATTTTCACGGAATTTTCAAAAATAGCAGATAAAGATAGCTCCGAAGCTCGCCACTCGGTGGCGCGCTATGAGCTTGTAGATCTGCTATTTTTCAATAGCTAAATTATAACATGTTTAAAACACCAAAAGGGGTTCCCGCCCAAAATGGGTTAACTGTCGAAAACACAATCTCTTTCGGAAAGCGGTAAGACATGCTAACTATCGCTCTAAATTTGTATATTTCTGTGCCAGTGAAAGATCATGGTGAGAATATCGTGAAAATGTTGTTCAAATATTTATTATTTATAAATATATATATATATATATATATTCTTTCACAGCGAAAGTTTATTAATTCACTCCGAACAATTGCTTCCGGGGGCGGTTCCTGCTGGAACTAAATATTTTCAGATGGGGGTTCGCAGCCAAATACTAATTATTCTGAGAGTCCTTGACATGAAAAGGTTTGAGCGGCACACCCATACGTTTTTCGGATTTAGAAGACACTTGTAGAATTTGGTCTCTCTCTTTTAATAGGTTAAAACTGCTTCTGGGAGAGAAAAGGAATCCTGAATCATAATCCCACACTATTTGGCAGACTATTATAGCATTCAAATATTTAAAATATGAAGCCCGGAAGACTGGACTGGACCTTGACGTCCTGTTCGTGGGTGGTGACGATTCCCTCTCGCATGAAGAGGCCGTAGTCCTCAAAGAACTTGTTGTACTTCTCTGGTTCCTTCTTGCTCTGGTCCAACAGGAAGCGGATCACCCTCTGCTGCAGAACGTCACGCAGCTTCCTGGAGGACCAAGGAAGGGCCAACGGGGAAAGAGACGTTTCAGAAGAATCTGTCAATATGATATCCTTCGTTAAAGCTGGCCCATAAGTCCATGCCGTTGGGAAGAAACCACCCAACTCCAAAATGTTAGAGGAAATTTAAATTAAAAAAGAAAAAATCAAGAAATGAAGAAAACCTAATATTTTGAAAACGGAGCAATACAGCCTCTTCAAAGTTGGTCTTGTGACTTTATATATTGTCAAGTACTTGCACGAGCAGTCCAATGGATTTAAGAGGTTTTGTCCAAAGCACTTTATTACTTTTTATTGGTTCAATATTTATTTAACCAACACACATTCGTAAAATGTGTTCAGTAGCACCGATTTATGCAAAAAGAAAACAAAAAAATTGAGTTACGAGGTTTCCTCCCGACAGCAACTAATGCTATTTTATTAAGGGACACTTCACCCTTTTTGCAAAAAATAAAAATGTTAATGACGTTTAGAAGCTTTAGATCACTTTCCTGGGGGTATTTATGCGTGTAATATGTGGTTTTAGTTATTTTAGATTGTAGCAGTGAGCCCGTTGTCTCTGATGTCATGGACACTGGTCTCACTACCTTCCTGGACTACAATTCCCATAATTCTTTGGTGCACTGCTCCTCCTTGTGGATAGGGGGAGAGCTGTCTTACTGAGACAACATGTAGTCCAGGAAGGAAGTGAGCCCAGTGTCCATGACATCAGAGACAACAGGCTCACTGCTACAATCTAAAATATCTAAAACCACATATTACACACATAAAGATCTCCAGGAAAGTGTTCTAAAGCTTCTAAACGTCATTAACATATATTTTTTTGCAAAAAGGGTGAAGTGTCCCTTTAAACATAGATGGTCTGCTGTGTGAAAGACGGAAGACATTTCTACCTGATCAGAGCGCTCTCCTGAAGCAACTCTCTGCTCAGATTCAATGGGATGTCCTCACTGTCCACAACACCTGATAGAACACACACACACAGTTTTGTCAGATTTAAAAAACTTTAAAAAGGTGCATGGGGATTATGGAGTGTGAAGGCTAATTTCAAGAGGCTTTCCTCTGCTAAAAGAAATCACTGATGATGAAGTCCAAACACGTGCACGGGCCCAACTTCTGCTTAAAATGTGCATAAAATGTATTTGGTGAGCACGTGACCCGAGTAACCATTATAATCCTAAGAACAGCCAATCACAAAGCTCACAAAGCATCACAAATGCCTTGTAGCTTTTTTTAGGTTTGATATTTTTGTAAATGTTCAAATGTTTTGAAGATTGACACCGGGTTGAAAGTTAAGTGACATACTACTAAAATAAAGTGTATGCTTCATCATATGACAAGTGTCGCTGGCCCAACAGACACGCTGCTTGCGGAATGTATTGCGTTGCTTGAAAAATCAGTAATTTTCAAAGTATGCGGCATGAGAGAGAGAGACACACACAGACCTCTAAGGAAACGCAACCATTTGGGCAGGATGTCGGTGGCCTTGGTCTGGATGAGGATCTTCCTGCTGTACAGAGACACGCTGGAGCCCATCTCCCTGCTCACGTCAAACATGGTAGGCTTCTGCTCAGAGGAAAACATTCAATAAGTCTACATTCCTACTAGAGACCAGCTTCTGCTCAGAGGAAAACATTCAATAAGTCTACATTCCTACTAGAGACCAGCTTCTGCTCATAGAAAAACATTCAATAAGTCTACATTCCAACTAGAGACCAGCTTCTGCTCATAGGAAAACATTCAATAAGCAGGGCTGCACATAAGTGGTGCGCCACCGCGCATGCGTCGTCAAAATTCAAAATGCGCTGTCAATCAAGCGCCGGGATAGTGCTTCTGCATACCAACAGTCGGGGCCGCCCAGAATGATTATTATGGCCAGAATACTAGTAAATTCTGTGGCGAGAGCATTTCCCACCGACTGCCACTCAAAGTGGCTACTGGCCAATCACAACGCGTCCTTACTCAAAAGGGGGAGGATTCCATGCTGCTTTCTGCTGGGAGCCTGGGAGGAGGCGGAGGGCGGTTGACAGGAAAACCTGACACAAATAGTTTCGTCTTCTCCGTTTCAGATAGCAAATTACTGTAGTCCCCGGTGTAAAAGGGCATGCTTTGGATGCTTTGCACTCTTCCCATTTGCCGCTGTGCTTGTGTTTGTTTTCCGGCTGCTGGAGCAGCATGGTTGCTCGTGTGCAATGCCGTCTCAGAACCCGAATCCGAGGCAGAAACCATATTAGCGTCTCTCACAGCCTAGGCACCGGCCACCGACTTTTTACGGGTACTAAGGTTTTAGTTCCGACATAGTGGAGTGGGAAGAGTTTAAAGCATTGCGGACTGGCACTGCTGCTGCCCAACATGAACACCGTGTCTCGACATACTGTCCCTTATTATCGTAAAGTCGGGTAGTGTACACTGTTTATTTTTGCACCGAGGAGCCATGTGTGTCTGACTGTCTGACTACGTACGTCGCCTCAGCTAAAAACAAAAGGGAACTAGGGAAGCCTGATGTATGCTTCGCCGTACGATGTGTCGCATGTTAAAAAAATAGCTGATCTGCAAGCTCACAACGTGTTGCAACACGTTGTGAGCTAGTATGTGAGCAACACGTTGTGAGCTAGTATGTGAGCAACACGTTGTGAGCTAGTAGATCGGTTATTTAAATACAAAATAATAAAAAATCTAAATATTGCTTTGATGCTCATATTATCCTTAGGAAGTGTTAAGTTGTTTTTATTATAATATGCATTCCATAGGGCTGGACCACACATGGACCTAGATTTTAGCAAATTTAGATTTTTTAAATAATGGGATGAATCTACATCTACAACAAGAGCCATTCTAGGGCTAAATCTAGAGTTGCAATACCCTCCATTGACTCCCCACTCATCCAATAAATATTGTTTTGCTATAAGTTATTCATCCCTCTTTTATCCATCCGGCGAGACGGGTCGCCGCATTTTAGGAGCACCAAGACACTCCTCCAGGTGCTCCTCTGAGTACTAGACCAAAAAAGTTGTGTGCAGCCCTGTCAATAAGTCTACATTCCAACTAGAGACTAGCTTCTGCTCATAGGAAAACATTCAATAAGTCTACATTCCAACTAGAGACCAGCTTCTGCTCATAGGGAAACATTCAATAAGTCTACATTCCAACTAGAGACCAGCTTCTGCTCATAGGAAAACATTCAATAAGTCTACGTTCCAACTAGAGACCAGCTTCTGCTCATAGGAAAACATTCAATAAGTCTGAGGATTAATTTTGATAATAAAATGACGATGTTGTAGGTAATAAAAGCTAAAATCATCAACATGAATCTTCAGTTATGCTATATCATCAAAAACCCAAAGATTTCATGAAATTGATTCTTATGGAAATTATAATATGGAAAACGACAAGCATTCCCATTTTACAATGCAGTGGAAAGATGCCATAACTGCCTCCATCGGTTCACACTTCTAACACTAGAAAATGGTTGAGATCTGTAGCATTCCTCACAATGTCGGGTACGTAGAAGATGCTGCGGATGTTGACCGGGGCGTCGGCGCGGTAGTGCAGTGTGTAGCGGGGCCGGTCGTACGACTGGGCCACGTAGCGGTAGAACTCCTCATGCTGCCACTCGCTGATCTCCTTGGGTTCCATCATCCACAGGGCCTGCATGCGGAACATACAGGTGGATATACTGAACGCCCCGTTTACAATTGGTCGCAAATCATGTCACGCACCCAAAAGAAAACCCCGGCAGATCTACAAACGCACAACATGCTTTGTATTAATCAGGCATAATATCTGCACAGACACAGACAGAGAGAATAGAGGCTGACCTGCAGGGTGTTCAGTCTGCGTCCATTCAGGAAGATGGGGAAACTGACAAAGTTGCTGTACTTGTTCACAACCTCTGAAACAGACAGACAACGTGTGGACTTGTTTACACAAGTTACAATTACTAGTAGGTGACTGTGGTATATTCATCATATTAAATGATCACTGCAGTTTGTAGTATTGGAGGTACCTTTAACTCGATCCTCAGCAGAGAACTCCTTGCAGTCGTCCTTGAAGTGAAGCACGATCTTGGTTCCCTGTCTGACTCCGTTTGCTTCAGCGATCTCAAACTCTCCGGAACTGAGAGAAAAGAAAGTCAGTAACTCACAGAAAGACCACACAAAGTGCTTTACAAACAAACAAAACTAAAGAAGGTATTAAAGCTGGAAAAGGCAGTACAATTCATCTCAAGCGATCCATGGCATGGAAAATAAAAAGCATGTACTGTCGCCAAACGCCTGTTCAAAACAATAGCATTTTAAGGTTGTTCTTAACCCATTCAGGCCTGACGTCGAAATTAAAAAAAAAAAGTTTTCTAAATCATGACAATTTTCTGAAAGATTTGAGGCACATTTTAACGATTAAAAAAAAGATAGATATGAGCTTGTAGATCTGCTATTTTTCAATAGCTAAATTATAACATAATGTTTGAAACACCAAAAGGGGTTCCCGCCCAAAATGGATAAATAATGTCCACAGAGGCCACAGCTCTCAACTTGTGGAAGAGCGTTCCAAAGTTTAGGGCACATGTATTAAGTCGTCCTCGCGCACCATTCCATTCTACTGAAAACTTCCGTAATTCGTGGATTTTCAGCTTCCATTTGTGCGTTTTCTAGAGGTGCTTTGAATGTTGCGGTCATTTCTGACGGTGCGAAAAGAGAACTTGTATCTCAACAGGATGTACCCGTATAAATACAATATCACCCATCTCACCCATCTGAAGACCACTTGTATCCAGGAACGCCAGGCTCAGCCGACTGCGAGTAAACGTCCACACGGTCTGCCACCATGAAGGCAGAGTAGAAGCCCACTCCAAACTGACCAATGATGGTGCTGCTGGCCTCCGCCTGGTCCTGGAGAGCATCTAGGAAGGACTGCGAGAAGGACCAGACATTATGGGAACGGTGACGGTGGCGCGCCAGGCAGAACTTAAATCAACTTCATACAACCTGCAGCCACCAACTATTGTTCATATATGGTAATAGTAGACAGTTTTATATGACGCTTACAATTCCATTCAAAGTGGATTAAATGTATTATTTGGTGAGTGCAAATTTAATTAAAGGGATAGTTCAGATTTTTTTAACTTAAGTTGTATGAAATACTTGCCATTATTATAGTGGTTGCAACTGTATTAATTGATTGCCTGAGTCCCGTGGTGGGAGTTCTGCTCTGGTTTTAGTGAAATCAAAAGTAGTTCTGGTCATTTTGTGGGGGGCACTGGGGCCACGCAGTAAAGGTAAATTAATCCACAAAACTAACGTAATTTGTATTGTTGACCTATTTCTAAAATATTAGTGCAACTTTCTTTTTTTACCCCTCTATCACACAGAACCATGTCTTTTGTGTCCATATCACTACGCCCAAGAAATAGTTCCATGTGATGGAGGGGTGAAAGTTGAACGAAAGTCTCGCTAATATTTTAGAAATAGGCCAACAATACAAATTACGTTCGTTTTGTTGATTCATTTACTTTTACTGCATGGCCCCAGTGGCCCCCACAAAATGACCAGAACTACTTAATATTCACTAAAACCAGAGCAGAACTCCCACCACGGGACTCGGGCAATCATTTAATACAGTTGCAACCACTATATTAATGGCAGGTATTTCATACAACTTAAGTTAAAAAAAACTGAACTATCCCTTTAAATTAAAACATTTTCAAGCAGGTATATCAGTGCTTGTCAACAACAGCAGAGTGTAATAAGCACAAAAAGTAAATCTGTTGAATTTGTGAAAATGGATGCTGGAAATTGAGGATTTAACTGGGACAGAGTCAATGAAAGAAAGAATGTCAGCATTATCATTCTGAACCATTTACAGTAGTCAACAAAGTGAAAAAGTACTCACTCTAGAGGATAAAGTTTTTGTCCTGGGACAATTTGGACAGTTTCGAAATCATGGTAAGTGGCACAGTTAGTCATGGGCAAATCAAAAAAATGTCTGTGGACCAAATTGCCATGACAGGACACAGAACGACCATTAAAATACATTGAAATCAGATGAAGCATAGTATATTAACAGCTACCTTAGAACCAGATCGGGCGATGGTCCCCAAGTTGGCAATCAGGTCCTCCTGGTTCATACCCACTCCAGTATCCTGCAACAGACAGACAATAATCACTGAGAGCACCACAACATGCAGTACAATATTTCGCCACTAGGTGGAATACTGTCTTCAGGAATAGACATTTGCTTAAACCCAGACTAGAATAATACCTGGTTACTTCAAATAAAATACTGGAGCACTCGACCGGATCAGCACGTTATTATTTTGCAGGGGTGACTGACGTTTCGATTTGCGTCTTCTTCAGAATGGGCTCTACGCACACAGAATAATTCTTCCTACTTCTGGGACGCTTCCCTACTTCCTTCACAGGTGTTACTGATGATACTAATTATTAGGCTCCGTTCCATTTAGTCGCTACAAATGTATTGTATTTGTACACTCAGAATTACACACCTGTACAGGGTCATTTGGAACCCACTCAAGGACAATGATAGGTGTAGCAGAGTGATTCCAGTGAGCCAACGTGCACAATAGCAGCACCTTGACTCGGTTTGACCAGAATGCAACAGAGCCTTCAGTAGTATCAGCTGTAACACCAGTAGGGAAGGGGGCCCAAGTCCTTTCCAAAATGGCATGTGCATATAGCCCATTAAAACAGGAACTATCTATTCCCTTCAGTGTGTGCAGGTCATACACATTCCAGGTGACGTGGGCCTCTGTGACCTGACTGACAGTACCTGGATGGTGAAGGTGCCTTTGGCAGCGTCCGTTTGGAGGTGGATCTCCATGGGAGCCGTGTCGCCTCCTCCTGTGATCAGCTTGTGGCGCAGCTTCTCCAGGGCATCGCTGCCGTTGGAGATCAGCTCCCTGATGAACACCTGAGGGGCAATGAATTTAATTTTGATTGAATACTTGGACAGGCACTGGGAATACTAAAATGTCTGCTAAAAGGATGAAACAAAGAACGACTTTCGGCTCGTTTCCATTGGTGTCCTCACATACTCAATTAATCAAAAAACATTGATGATAGATATACACAATACGCAAAAGTATGAGTCAGATAAGTCATATGCAGTACAAACTTTTGAGCTCAAAAGAGAAAGAGAAATTTGATGTCTCAGCTGGACCCAAACGAGTGAAACTAACCGATCTACAAGCTCACATGTGAGCTTGTAGATTGGCTGTTTAAAGTTTTTTTCTTTTATCGTTTTCATGGAATTCTTTTGGAAAACATCAGAATTTGTTTTTAACTTCTGATATTTATGAAAAATAATAATGAAAAACTAAATGTAGGAAACCTAAAAATGTTTGGGAAACGGTGATATACAGTGCTGTAAGAAAAGAATGCCTCGCACCTTTCAAAATAGCATGAGGATTGATGTAAACCAGCACCCTCCCCATTCTCACCTCTTTCTCGGAATACAGGGACCTGGCAACAATGTCCAGCAGCTTTTTGGTCTCAGCCTGGAACTCATGTTTGGAGAAAGTACCTAGAAGGACGAGGAAGCAATGTTAATGCTGATGTTAAAGCTACAGTGCATTTTTAATGATATTATGTCCTCTCCCGAAGGAGACGGGTAACTGCAACTGTACCAAACCGGGATTTAAAAACAGCCGATCTACAAGCTCAAAACACGTCACATCGTGATGCGTTTGGAAACGATTATGAAAAATCAATTGCGATTATCTCAAATAATTACGATTAAAGTTAGACGATTATGTAATAATTGGAGATCAAGACCCACAGGAATGCACCCAGGGTGCCGGTCCGATTCCGGCGAGCCGCACCGCTTCCGAAACGGTTGAGAAATAACAACTACAAGAAGTAACAACTACAAAGAAAGGTAAGAAAGCCTTTTAGTATGGAATTCTCCTTTAAATGTGCGTGTGTGTTTGTGTGTGTGTGTGTTAGGTTGCGCACAGGTGGTGATTAACAACCATGCTGTTTTCGTGCTCACATTTGAATAAATAAATAAATCTGATCTAAGGTCATAGTGCAGGAAAAAAATTTCACTCTATGAGCTTGTATATGTGCTAATAGCCAAAGAAATCTAAAATGACACGGATGCTTTCACCGGTTTTAACGAGTCATGTCTGGCATATGCCAACGAGGATGATCCACGGGTGCATGATGACCATTTCCATCACCTTGTACATTCTCGGTGTCACTGATGATGGTGTGCAGGGGCTCTTCTTCGGGGACCTTCTCTTCTTCTGGGACTTTCTTCTCAGCCTCCTGGGTGCTGTAGAGAGAGCGCTGGTTCACACCCAGCCCAGGGTGCTGCTGGGAGCTCCACAGCCTGGCTCTGCTGCAACACAACTGCTGCTGAGACTGCCTGTGGCGCACATCTGATGACAGGGGAACAAGATAAAGTCTAGGGGTGCAACAAGGGATACATAAAACTAATCGGTTTAATATATAATAATAATGTTCATATCAAGGCCCATTGTTAATTCTGCATTTGATCCACGGACCATTTGATGAGATTTAGCCTCGCAGACACGGGTCTGTGAGGCTAAATCTCATAAAATTGGCAAATTTGTTGTCATTGGATAAGATTTTGTCCACAATTCAATGCTGTATTGATATGGTTAGACATTACAGGCAAACGTTGACAAAAATAACAATTCTTCTACATTCTCTAATTGTGTTAGACTTCTTGTAAATTAAGTAATGCAGATGTTTAACAATAATTTAACACTTGAGAGGAAACCATGCTCTCAATAATTCAATATCTTATACGGGTCCATGGCATTTAGTTACTCTCCATCATTTAGCTGGGGACCACCCGGAACCCCCTCAAGGACTAGGTGGTCCCCAGACTAATCGATTGTATATATCATTTTTGTCATAAAATAATGTAATAAAGCATGTCATGACTCATCATGAGACAAAAAGCTTAAAATGTGTCAAACATTTTCACAAAAAGAAATAGTGAATAGTAGTAACACACTAAAAATAAAGTTAATATAACCTTTGTAACACCGAGTGTAATCTATAGACTGACACTGTCCACGGCGCGTATTCAGGGCGTAACGCTGTGACTCCGCCCACCCCCGGGGGAAGTTGTGATTTGCTCTCGTTCACTGCAATGCAATTTGCGGCATTTCCAAAACAATATTGCGCAGAGTAGCGATTATCAAACGTATTTGCAATGCCATGCGTTGAAAGATCTGTTGCCCGTGGACAAGGCACGCTACCTCCGCAAGTTAGATATTATCGGCATAGATGTTTGTCCGTATGTGATTAAGGATTGGACCAAGTTGCATTGACAGCCATAGAAAATTCTTACCCCGGGCTCAAACCGGATGTGACATTATTTTGTGGGCGTTCCTGTCTAGCGTGGTGTCAGTCTATAAATGTTACCTCATACTAGATTCGAACCCTGGGTCTCGAGAATTTGAAACACTCGATTTTTTTATAATGGGATGAATCTAGAGCGCTTCCAAACTGCAACTTGGAAGAAGAATCACCTGTACAGTATTTCTTGACAGAAAGTAGCTCATAACATGTCTATGCCAGTGTTGTTTTTTGAGTGGTGCAACCACTCCAAAGAACAGAAATGTCTTTGTTCACCTATGTGTTCACCCACCTATGTGATGTTAATGAGCACGAGTATGACTATTAGTACCAGTAGGGGCGCTGTGGGGCAGAAACAGAGAGAGAGAGATAGTGCTGTACTGTTGCCTGCTAAATGAGAGAGCGAGAGGAGGGAGGAGAGAGGGGAGTTGCACCACTCAGTCAGTTCACACGGGTGTGATTTTATAAAACAAACACTTTATTGCCGTTTGAAAGAGGATATCAATCTAGGCCTACAGCTGCAATGTTGGTGAGTTTAAGCTGATCGGAAATGCAATTTGGATAAATGGGATGTTGTCAATGGAACTCTAGATTCATCCCATTATATATTTTCAAAATAAAACTAGTATTTGTTGCAAATAAAATAATGTACTACTTGTCAGTCGATTCTCCTACATGACATGATTGATCTATTCTAAATGTCTCAATGGAAGAGCAGCGAGAACACTTTCAAAACCCACTGTAGATCTGTGCTACTAGTGATATTATATCAACATACCCTTCGGATTGCAGTTTAATACGGAGGAGTTTATACTGGACAATATGGAAGAATGACAGTGGCATCTATCAGTGACATGTTGTAACAGGCAGCCTTAAAGATTCAAACCACCATGTGATGAATGAACTATAGTGTGACAAACCTAGCAACGCAAGACAGTCTTGCTGCAAGAGTTCAGATGATTGCACAGCATCAGACAGCGGCTAGGCTAGTTTTTTAGCTCCCTGACACAAACACAACGTCACGTACCTGCTGTGTAGGAGCTGGTGAGAGTCCTGCTGCTCACACCACGTCCACACGATAACAACCTGCTACTGCTGGCTCTTTGAGAAGAACCCAGAGCGAAGTGGAACAGTTTCAGACACCGAGACATGTTGGTTTGACCTACACTCACTGTCAGCACACAACACAGTACAGTAGTTCACACGCTGAAGCGACGGAGAACAAACAGGGCTCGGTCGGACGCATTAAAATGACGTCAGTAGCAGCATAGAGACTATTCATATGCCTGGTGAAAATATGAAATAACCATGATGTGTTGGGCAATATAACTCAAGAGAGTAATATGTTACTTATGACAATGACATATTAATCCTTAAAAGAGTAATATATATATATATATATATAAGAGTAATAACACCGTATTACTTTTATAGATAGAATAGAGCAGAGCCCGTGGGGCCGGCCTACTTGGAACGATGCAAGTTGGAAATGCATGCCCCACGCAGCTATTATGAGTTGGAGCCTCTACAGCGGGGCCCAGGCACTGGCCTACTTGGAACGATGCAAGTTGGAAATGCATGGCCCACCCGGGTCCCTAGTGGCCATATATGGAGTTCTTTGTCAGGCAAGCCCAAGTATATGCAGACTCAGAATGGTGTCGGAACAGGACAGCTCCATATATGGACCATGGGCAGGGGCTCTGTCAAGAGCCCGGGCAGAGGCCGTTTTGGGATGGTTCTGAACAACCGTGGGTCCGACCGATTCAACACAGGGCACTGCACACCCTGTGGTGGTGTGGAACGTGTGTCGAATTTGAAGTCGGTGGGGCAAACGGTTTTCGAGTTACGTGGATTATACACGTAGACAGACTTGGTGCATTTATATAGATAGATGGTATATTATTGTTTTGGCAGTGTAATACGTACTACTCATACTGGGTAAAGTAATTATAGTAATATTACTACTAGTAACTAGTTACTGCCCAACACTGTAAATAACTCATCTGGTTGAGTACAATAATTGATGAGTTATGCTGCTAAAATGCTATCCACTTAAAATTACATTCAGACAGAATGCAGAGTTTGAGGGATATGAAGTCCTTGAAGTCAAAAGCTGACTTTCGCACAAGCTTATAAAAATCAGAAAGAAAAATATCTATATTTCATTCAAAGAAATGGTAGACATTTGTCTGAGACAGTGTCTGTTGCACAGGTTTATTTAACAATATAAGTACGAAATGAGACATTTTACCCAGTTTGTACATTTCTCTCATTCTTTCTTTTTTGCATATAGTAGGCCTATTGTCCATCTGCATGTCACAGAGAACAGTTCACCATCAAAAGTTTAATGCAAGAGAACGAAAGAAATAGAGGATGTACAGAACACTCTCTGAACAGGAATCAGCAGTCTGACACTATCACTGGTGTGACACACCACAGGCAAAAAGAGGGCTTCAGGTCCAATACAAGGAGATCAAAGCAACATATATATATTTTTTCTAAACATCTGCAACTGCAAGACAAACACTGGGTCCAAGCCAGTAAAATAAACATTAAGGCACCTTTGAGTGAACAGGCGTTAAGGCTCCTTTATACGTCTTCGCATGACACTGGTGTAAATTCAACCGAAAAGAAAAAGGTGTTGATGTGAGACGGTCATGTGACTACGTATAAATTACTACGTATGTACGTAAAAACAAAAGTTCCCCAAACAACATATTTTAAAGTCAACACAAAAATGCAATTCCTTCTGCAAAGAGAAAAAGGTAAATGTGCCCCACCCTGGGGCTGGCCTTGCAGCATGTGGGACTGAGGGCTCATCGAGTTGGCCTGGGTTGGGGAACCCATGTGCTGCTTCAACATCTGCTGCTGCTGTTGGAGGGCCCAGACTGGGCCATGGGAGGAAGCTGGCCCATGGGCCCCTCACCTCCCTGCATAGCCATCTGCTGCTGCATAGGAAGCTGAGAGTAGCTAGCCGGCCCCGGCTGCTGCTGCTGGGGGAACTGCACACGGCCCTGAGGCATGGCCGCCTGCTGCTGATTCAGCTGGATCTGCTGCATGCGGAGCAGCTGCCTGCGGTACAGCTGGGGGTTGCCGTTGTGAGCAGCATTCATCATCTGTCCCTGAGGGCCCATAGGGGGCATTCCCTGGGGTCCCGCTTGCTGAGGCTGCTGCTGTTGAGGCGGCATCCCCGGCCTCTGTACCTGACCCGACTGCATGGCTACCATGGCCTGCATCCCTGGCGGGGCACCCAGCATGGCTTGAGGGCTCTGCTGCTGCTGAGCCTGAGGCTGGCTGGCCTGGTTCCTGGCTTTCATAAATGTTTTAAAGGAGACCAACATGGGGGGGTTGGATCTGAGAATGGCGTCGACCTGCTGTTGTTGCTGGGGGAAGCTGGGGGATTTGAGTATGCGCAGCAGGTCCTGAAATGCGTTGGGATCGATGTTGTCAGGCATTCTCCGGGGCATGCCCTGCTGCTGCAGCGTCATGTCCGGCTGCTGCTGCTGGGGCTGGTTGGGAATAGGCTGGGGGGTTTGAAGCGTGGAGGGCTGCTGCTCGGAGTTGGGGGTGACGGGAGCAGTTGAGGTAGGTGGAGGCGGCAGGGGCTGCTGAACAAGCTGCGCCTGCTGCAGCCGGTGCTGCAGCAGCTGCTGCCGCAGCTTGTTCTTGATTAACAGACAGAAGGGAACGGCACAGATGTTCTCTTGGCAGTGCTTGGCGTGGTAGCAGCATAGTACGATGAGCTGCTTGCACACGGGGCATCCGCCGTTGACCTTGCGCTTGCAGACCTTGGTGTGCTGCACCACCCTCTTCATCTTCTTGCAGGACAGCAGGGAGCAGTTGGTGTTGCGGCACTGGCAGGCGTGGACCAGCGACTGGATGCAGCGCTGGATGCTGAGGCGCCGGCCTTGAGTAATGCAGATGTTTAACAATAATTACACCACAGGTAGTTTTGAGGAAGAAATCTGATTGGAAAAACATCTGTGCTGGGCAGTCCCCGCAGGCACTAGCCAGATAATTACTCTGCTACTAGCTAAGCTAGGTGTTTACACGGGATATTTTCAGTTCAGACGATTGCACAGCATCAGACAGTGGCTAGCTCTGGTCCATAGCTCTAATGCGTTGCATTTAGAGCTTAGCTATGTTTATGTTACTCTCGACTTCCGGGGCTCGAATGAACGCAGACCAGCCTCTCGTCTTTAGCGTAAATAAAAAATAACGTGTTTGCTACTCACCAAAACAAAGGCGGGCTGTGTCATTAAAAAGCCTACTTTCCTTAGTGGAAGCACTCTGACTGAGCCCCCCACCACACGTATAAACGGTACTTATTTGGGCAGAAAGGGATTTTTTCACCGGAGATAGAAGTAAAGGCGCAGTGGAGTAACTAAAAATATTTTTTTCCCGGTGGAAACAAAATCCCCTTTGGGACCAAAAAGTACCGTTTATACGTGTGGTGGGGGGCTCAGAGTGCTTCCACTAAAGGAAAGTAGGCTTTCTATAGCCCTACAAGTCAGAACTCAATGTAGCCCTCCAAGCAGAACCCAATGGTACTGAAGTTTCTGACATTTTGTTCGACCCAGTCCATGGGGTCCTGTTGCACTACTACCATGCCACATGGGACGCACCCATTTTAAAACATAAACAACATGTTTCGCGGCTCCCCGCGCTCTATGACGATATTATTCAGTGTGAGGCTTTCTGAATATGTGAAGTATAAGTATCCATACATGCCGCTGCGAATATCTCCTGTGGCGCGGAAGCCGTTAAGTATTTTTAATCTATGTTTGCCCGATTTGGAAGCTTGGATTAATCTCTTCCTTCCTTGTTTATTGACACCTCATTGTACCGCCTATCTGGCTAGCTAGTGGCGCTATAGCTATGACAGAGCAGATCAGAGGCAGGGACGTAGCCGCACAAGCCAACCGCACACCGGGAGGCGGTACAATAAACGGTAAACAAACAAGAAGAAATAAAGCGACCAAATTGGTCAAACAAAGATTAAAAATACTTAGCGGCTTCCGCGCCACAGGAGATATTCGCAGCGGGATGTATAGCTACTTAAAGTTCCCGAATTCAGAATAACTCAAGTAAAATAATGCCGTCACTTGGCGCAGATCGTATTTTAGAGAGAATTTCTACATCCGCGTCCAGGGATTTCCATACGAAAATACAGTAGTGAGCAGGGACCCAACATAAAACTCATCAAAATTTCAGAAAAGCTTTATGTAGGGTCCCGAAAGGGGCTAAACTCAATGCTACTTAAGTTTCTGACATTTTGAGGCTTTCTATTGACACAACCCGCCTTTGTTGTTTGTTTCAGTGAGTAGCAAAAAGTAAAACGTTCTTTTTATTTACGCTAAAGACGAGAGGCTGGTCTGCATTCATGCGAGCCCCGGAAGTCGAGACTAACAGACCAGAGCTAGACAGCGGCTAGGCTAGTTTTAAGCTCCCTGACACAAACACAATGTCACGTACCTGCTGCAGCCAATATTGTATTTTTCGGAGAACGAGGAGACCCCATGTTGGTATCGTAATATGACCTCTGTCAGCCTAATTCCAAATATATATCACACGCTGAAACAACCGTGCGACGGAGGACTAGCACTGTAGCAGGACCCGGTCGGACGCATTAAAATGACGTCAGTCGCAGCAGCATAGTCAATTCATAGGCCTGAAAAATATGAAATAAGTTATAAGTAATACCCATTAACTCAAGTGGTTGGAATAATTTACAACTGTCAAAAAAGTGTACATTAATTGATTGAGTTATGCAATTAAAATTACATTAAGACAGAATGTATAGTTGTACCTTAGAGTAGCCTATACTCTAAGATTTGTCATTTGGTACGCATTTAAATGTTCTAAACGGAGGACACTGATGTAAACAATTTTTCTGGTTTTATCATCAGTAGCCGTTTTTGTATTGATATCGTTTGAACTGTAGTCATTCTACACACTAAATAACATTTTCAATCAATCATGTGTTCAAAGGATATGAAGATCCTTGAAGGTCAAAAACTAAATTTCGCACACATACACAATTATACACACACAGCTCCATCTCAATGAATTAGAATATTGTGTCATTTTCTTCAGTAAAATAATTCAAAAAGTGAAACTTTCATATATTCTCAATGAATTGTGCTTTAAGTGAAGTATTTAATCTTGATGATTATGGCGTACGGCTCATATCATATCGAAATATCTGTGTCTCATGTCTCACACCTTCCTAGTAGGAAGGTGTGAGACATGAGACAGCGATATTTCGATCTAGGTTGTAGTGTAGGCTATTGTCAAAAGTCTTGACAATAGCCTGGCCCTACAACCTAGATTCTCTTTGGGTTTCAGGTCAGGCCAGTTGGCTGGTCAGTTAAGCACAGTAATACCATGGTCAGTAGGCCTACACCAGTAGTTTTGGCTCTGTGGGCAGGTGCCAAGTGCTGCCTGAAAAGGAAGATCAGCATCAACATAAAGCTTGTCAATGTACGGGGGCACACAGCGCTGTAAAATATCACAATAGATTGGTAGGTTGTGTTGAGACTCTGGACTTGACAAAACACAATGATGATTTTGGCCATGTTATCTGCTGGTGTTTATCCACTGACAGTGAAAACACAATGGTTTCAACACAGCCATCTTTTACAGTACATTGTGCTTCAGTATGTTGACAAGCTTCATGGAGATGCGCATTTTTCCATTCCAGCTCGATTTGGCACCTGCCCAGTGCCAAAACTACTAGTAACTGGTGTACTGACCATGGTACTACTGTGCTTAACTGACCAGCGAACTGGCCTGACCTGAACCCTAGAGAATCTAGGTTGTATTGTCAAGAGGAAGGTGTGAGACATGAGACTCAATACAAATGCATTTACGGCTGTTATCAAAGCAAGGCAAACCATCTTGCTCTCCTATCCACAAACCACAACATGCAGGCTAAAACTGACAGGCTTAACACCTCTAGACAACTTCAAGCTTTTTCACTTTGTTGACTACTGTACGAACCACTTTATGCACAATGAATTGAGAATATATGAAAGTTTCTCTTTTTGAATTATATTAAAGAAAACGAACTTTTACACAATATTCTAATTCACATACATATATATATATATATATATTTATATATATATATATACACACAAACAAAATACATACATGGATGCAACTGGGACGTATCCTCAGTGATGTATCCCAAGGTCATCTGGGTTTCGGGTCTCCCAACATCATACCCCTCACTCAGGTGACCCAGCCGGGGTGATCAAGTCCCAACTTACGTCCCAGTAGCTACCCTCGATCAGTCCCATTAGGGAAAAACCAGGGCCACACAATCCGTTCCTCCTGAACTACTCTGCCGGGACTGGGAGGTACCATTCTGGCGTGTGGAAGAACTAGGCTCTGTGGGTTGACTCCTGTCCGGGCCCCTCCTACGTCTCACCAGGTCCACTCCTGCTCTCACCCTGTGCGTTGCACCAGACTCCCAGCACCAGGCACTTTATTCATACATATACACATAATATATATATATATATATATATACATACACATACATATATATATATATATAGAGTGAGAGAGATAATTCAAATAAATGGCAGACAACCAGAGACTCTGTTGCACACAGGTTTATTTAACAATATGGTATATAAGTACGAAATGAGCCATTTTAGCCAGTTTGTACATTGCTCTCATTCTTTTCTTTTTTTTGCTTTTGCATATTTACAGTATTGTCCATCTGCATGATTTACATTAGAGAACAGTTCACCATCAATTCAAGTTTAATGCAAGAAGAGAAAGAAATAAGAGGATGCACAGAAGTCTCTCTGAACAGGGATCAGCAGTCTGACGGGTCGTATCTATCGCACCACGGGCATAAAGAGGGCTTCAGGTCCTTCATGAGAACTTCTTTCAATCCAAGGAGAAACAAAGCAACGTCATTTTTCTTTTTCTAAACATCTGCAAGACAGAAACACTGGGTCCAAGCCAGTAAAAATAAACATTCCGGCACCTTTGAGTGAACAAGCTTTAAAGGCTCATTTATACGTTGTCGCATGATAACAATGACATATTCAAATGAGAAGAAAAAGGTGTCTGTGAGACGCTCATGCGACTACATATAAATTACAGGCCGATTTATCCTTTAGTTGCGTGCCAGTGCCGTGCGCCTAAATAGAGCCACCAAAATGTTATGTAAAAGGTTAAAATAATATTTTACTAATGGCCTTTGTTGCTGCATGCAGTTGCATTTAATTCGGTTTTTGGACCAGGCAAGGATGTGTATTCTGTGAGTAGTCAGGGGAAAACAACCGTGTCAATTGTTTCTTCCCTCAATGTGTAGTTATTTTCATCATGTCCTTAAATTGATTCGTGACACTATGCGAGTTTGTAGATCGGCTATTTTTGTGCGAGACACTGTCACGCAACTAAATCAGGCTCAAGCCCAAGTGCAGGTTTAGTTGCACCCCCTGCATCATGTCGTGTTTCGGTGTGTGCAATAGTTCCTAGTCCTATACAAATATGTGAATGTCCCATAGACTCTGCAAACAGGAAAGAAAGTATGTCTTCCCGAAATGTCCTTTTGAAAAATTGTAGATTAGCACAGCGTTTCTCAGCATGGGGTCCAGGGTCCACCAGGGGTCCAAATGGAACACCGTGTCCCCAGACCAGACGGTGAGAAACGCTGCATTAGAATAAATTAGCCAGGAATGAAGTAAGGGAGCTGAAGAGGTGAAACCTGGCAAAAACAAAAGTTCCCCCAAACAACGTATTTTACAGTCATCAACGCAAAAATGCTAATCGTTCTGCAAAGGTACAAAAGGAAAAAAGGAAGAAAAAAAAAGAAATCTTAAAATGAAATAATCTTTTTTGTTTTGGGAAGTTTCATTAAAAAAAAATTCATACCAGAGCATAACAACTTAGAAGGAAAAAAAAAACAAATTAAAACAACACAAAGACCAGGACAAACTTCTTTCAAATCTGGTCTGAACCAAAAAATATATTCTTTGTGTCTCAATTGTCCTCTTTTTAAACAGCAATTATTCAAGTCCCTCCATATGTTGGAAGAAAACGCAGTCCCTTGGTTTAAGGAAACGTTCACAGTCCATAGGCCTTGTGACTCATTTCTTTAGACTTTTTACATCATTAAGTACAAAAAATGTCTTGGTTTGAAAACACAGATGAAGGCCTTTATTCATCTCATGAAATGCTACAATCCTTCAACAAACTTCTCTAGTGTGTCTCCCGTGGTGTCTCCCACCATATTCATGTCATTGCTTAACCCACCTCGATTTGGTGTGTTAAGCTGTGGGAGCATGGCACTCTGCTCCGGTGTGCCCATGTGTCCCTGCTCCATGGAGCCTGGCATTGGGCCTCCGAGGCCAGGGTGAGGGGAGCTGGAGTGGAGGGAACCATGCTGGGCAGAAGGCTGGGGTTGTATTCGTGGGGAGGGGCTGGAATGCGGGGGTTGCTGTGAAGGTGGACAGGGCGATTGCACCGGGGCCGGGGACCGCACTTGGTTCCCGAGAGCGTTGGCCATGGCCTGGCCGGGTATGTGGGCCCCACCCTGGGGCTGGCCTTGCAGCATGTGGGACTGAGGGCTCATCGAGTTGGCCTGCGCCGGAGAGCCCATGTGCTGCTTCAACATCTGCTGCTGCTGCTGCTGCTGTTGGAGCAGGCGCTGTTGGAGGATGTTCTGGGCCCCGTCCATGCCCATGCCCGGCTGGCCCATCTGGGCCATGGGAGGAAGCTGGCCCATGGGTCCCCCGCCTCCCTGCATAGCCATCTGTTGTTGCATACGAAGCTGAGAGTAGCTAGCCGGCCCCGGCTGCTGCTGCTGGGGGAACTGCCCATGGCCCTGAGGCATGGCCGCCTGCTGCTGATTCAGCTGGATCTGCTGCATGCGGAGCAGCTGCCTGCGGTACAGCTGGGGGTTGCCGTTGTGAGCAGCATTCATCATCTGTCCCTGAGGGCCCATAGGGGGCATTCCCTGGGGTCCCGCTTGCTGAGGCTGCTGCTGTTGAGGCGGCATCCCCGGCCTCTGTACCTGACCCGACTGCATGGCTACCATGGCCTGCATCCCTGGCGGGGCACCCAGCATGGCTTGAGGGCTCTGCTGCTGCTGTGCCTGAGGCTGGCTGGCCTGGTACTTGGCTGTCCTCTGTTTGATAAAGGCGGCCATGAGGTGGGGGTTGGACTTGAGAATGTTGAGGACCTGCTGTTGTTGCTGGGGGGAGCTGGGGGATTTGAGTGTGCGCAGCAGGTCCTGTAACGCGTTGGGGGCGATGTTGCCAGCAATGCCAGGCATTCCCCGGGGCATGCCCTGCTGCTGGGGCGTCATGCCCGGTTGCGAGGGTCCCTGGGGGTTCATGACACCGGGCAACTGGAGGCCCTGCTGCTGTGGCATCATGGGTCTCTGTATGAGCGGGCCCTGCTGGGCCATGGGAGTTCCCTGAGGCCCCGGCTGAGGGGCCATAGGGCCCTGCTGGGGAGGCACCTGCTGCTGGGGTCCCGATGGGTTCTGTATGGGTGTCTGCATGCCTGCACCCCACTGGCCCTGCTGCATGGCCTGCATCACCTGGGGGCCCCGTGGCCCCTGCATCATTTGCATCTGGCCTGCCATGGGTCCCACCATTCGGGGGTGGTTCATGGGCACGCCGTTCATCGGGTAATTTTGCTGCTGCTGCTGTTGCTGCTGCTGCTGCTTGGCCTTGGCTACCATCTCGATCTGTCTGGCCACCTTCATGGCTGCCAGTGGGCCCTGTGGTGGTGGTAGTTGTTGTTGTTGCTGCTGCTGCGGTAGTGGTGGAGGCGGAGTCTGCTGTGGCTGTTGCTGCTGCGGGGGCATGCTGGGGAGGGGCGACTGCTGCTGATGGAGAGGGGAAGACTGGGGCCCCGGTTTGCCCTGTGGGACTGGTGTGGGAGGCTGGCTGCTGCGACCGTTGTTGGGGAAGCCTTGGGCCATGGTGGCCGGATTGGGGGGCTGCTGCTGCTGTTGGTTGGGCATAGACTGGGGAGTTTGGGGCGTGGAGGGCTGCTGCCCGGAGTTGGGTGTTCCGGGAGCGGTTGAGGTAGGTGGAGACGGCAGGGGCATCCCCCGGCATGCCATGGTGGCCATTCTGCGCCGCATCATCTGGGCCTGCTGCAGCCGGTGCTGCAGCTGCTGCTGGCGCAGCTTGTGCTTGATGTTCAGACAGAAGGGAACGGGACACTTGTTCTCTTGGCAGTGCTTGGCGTGGTAGCAGCACAGTGCGATGAGCTGCTTGCACACGGGGCAGCCGCCGTTGGTTTTGCGCTTGCAGCCCTTGGTGTGCTGCACCACCCTCTTCATCTTCTGGCAGGACGGCAGGGAGCAGTTGGCGTTGCGGCACTGGCAGGCGTGGACCAGAGACTGGATGCAGCGCTGGATGCTGAGGCGCCGGCTCTCCTGCGGGCTCTTGGACGACTCCGAGTTCTGTCCGTTGCTGTCGTCGTCCAGGCCCAAGCCCCACTTCACCATCTGGTGCTCGTGTCCCTTGGCGTTGTAGCAGTTGATGCATAGGTCAAAGTCCTGGAGAGAGGAATGAGAGGATGGATGAACGCAACATCATACAAACTTATTTTCCCAGGGTTACTGTAGATAACTAAAAGTATGTCTAAAATGAAAAGGGAAAACATGATTTGTTAACAGAAACTAAAATAAGACGAATAAAATAAAACTATAAAAGTATATGTGGTGAATATATTATATTAATTCAGGCTATTAAGGCAGATTAAACATTTTGCTTGTGGTAACTACGCAGCTCTGCTGTGGGTTGATCAGTGTTAACAGTTCATGGTGCGTACAAATCAAGATTGAAATTACTTTGCTCAATATGCAACATTAAATAACACGTTTTGTAAATATGAATCATGCATTCTTTCACCCTAACCTTTTCAGTCAGAAATCAAGTATTTCTCTCATAATACCCCTTTGCATCCCCCCTCCCCATACCTCGCAGACGGTGCAGTGCCAGCGCGTCTCCACGTGGTGCTTGCACTCGTTGCAGGTGTAGACGAAGCGGTCCTGGCCCTGGTTGTGCAGCTCCACCAGCATGCACATGCTGCTCCACTTGCAGCGCCGCAGCGAGCTGAACTCCCAGTGCTTGTCGCGGGCCAGCGTCAGGAATGCGTCGCGGCCGTCCATTAGGTCGCAGGCCAGCAGCGGGTCGGGGTCCATGATGGGCGGCAGCGTGTTGATGGAGGGCCCGGCGTGCAGGTGGATCACGAAGAACACCTGGATTGGGAGCCGCAGAGATGATGTGGCGTCACGTGACGTCACACAGAAATATTTGTTATTTCACCAACCGAATGCTTTCAAACTTTTCATGACCCAAGATACTACTAGGCCTCATCTGTCTTTGCAATGCATATTGCCTCAGGCAGATTAAGTCTGGCCCCTCACAACTGTGGGAGGACTTCACGGCCGAAATGGTGACGAGCCAACCAAATTAGTCTGGAACCACGCTATAACCAACCAGGGCCCAGGCAGTATGCAAATATGGGGCGGGACATTGCAAGAAAAAAAACAGTCACTGAGAGGGACGATACCCAAGAGGAAAATTAGCAAGAGGCACAAACTCGACTTTACTTCCCATATCTGTGTGAAGGGGGCGGGGACAATATTAGGAGACGGGAAGAATGTTGGAGGGGAGGTGTGTCGGTGGGGAGGTGTAGTGGTTGGGGAGAAGCAAACCATGCCTACTTTATTTAGGAGACCATTTGTAGGCTTTGTGTACCATTTCGCCTCTAGTGGCTCCACTAGAGGCTCCACTCACACCTTCCTACCTACTTGACTGCCTGCCTGCCTAGAGATGTCCCAAACGGGCCCCTCAGGTCCTCCACTGCTGGCCTGCGTGATGTGCCTAAAATGGCAACTAAAAAACACAGTGAAGCAGCTTTCTGCTTCTACAGGCCCCAACGGCATGGAACAAATCCCACTATACCTTCGAAAGGCAGCCTCTGTAGACATTTTTAAAGCACAGCAAGACATATTTCTACACTCAAGCTTTTAAAAGTCTTATTCATGTCCTCACTGTATTATTTGAATGTGGTTTTATGCCTTTGCTTTTCTTCTCTCTATTGCTCTGTAAAGCACATTTAGCTGCATTTCATGTCATGAAAGGTGCTATACAAATAAAGTTGTATTATTATTATCTATGAATTGGGATAAAGCGTTTCTCCAGAACTTGCCAGCTCCATACATACAGGCAGGCGTTCCAAATGGCTGGTACACATACGGAATGGCGGCCACGCCCCGAACGAGTACTTCATTAGTACGTTTAACGTTTTTTATCCATTCAGAATCTCCCACCTCTTTATGCTTCTCCATGGAGGCGTAGAGCTTCTGGGACAGGTCATTGGCTACATTCGGCATCCCAGGCTTCTTCTTATTGGCTCGGCTCACGCTGCCCTTGTTTTTGTTGGCCTTTTTGTTGTTCTTCTTCTTGGCGTTCTTGCTGTCGGGTTGCACTCCTCCCTGGTAAGAAAAATTAATAAATGAGTGCGGCAGGGCGGGCGTCGCGGAGGGCCATGGGTTACGTGCAAGCGACGAGATGAGGTTATGCAATTAAACAGAGTGGTTATACAAAGTCTGAGTGGCTGCTGAAAGCTTTTATATAATGAAGACTTGAGGGCGTTGTTATTTTCTCAGCATATTGACTGTTTGTGTTTAGATGTTCACTTCATGTTCCTCCATCTTACCTCTGGAGCGTCGCAGGAGGCTGTATGCTCCTCCTTCTTCCTCTCCTCCTCCTCCTGCTCCAGCTCCTTGATGCTCTCCTCCAAGACGTTGGGCCAGAAGTCTCCTTCGAAGTAGGGCAGCTCGGAGGCACTGGTTATTCGGTCTTCCGTTGCCTGCTTGAAAATGTCCTGCACGCGATAAAAAAGAAGCCTTGTGTCAGGTTAAGTACAACCCGCACACTAAAAGCTAATGTCTGCTACACTGCATGACACGTTGCATCACAAAAAATGTCATTTTAAACAGAGACGAGGTCACGTCGACACCTTTCCAGTTGATTATTTTTATTTTATTTTTGTCAAACTGGTAAGCCTTCAACTCTTCAAAACAGATCACATAAATGATACATTAAAATGTCCCATAATCTTTTCTTTTACATGTGTAGTGTCGTGTTGCAGACGATCAGAGATATATGCCTACCAATTGTCTGGGGAAATATAAATCCAGTGACAAAGTGCTTTGAAAACCGTAAAATCTTGTCATTGGTTCTGCAATGCAGTTTATTTTCTTTCCTGAATTGTTTCCATGGAGTGGCATGATTTCTGTACTTTGATACTGTTTTGTTTGTGTCTATGGAGTTAGCATTACTCAAATAGACCCCCAGGTGTGGTTATAATATTCAAATGTCTTCCCTGTGTATTTATTGTTTATTCCTGAAAGACTTGGAGTAAAAAGGCCCAATTGAAATACATGTTGGTCTATAAAGCTTTAAAGGGTTTTCGGTCAAAATACATTTCTGATCTATCATGAACCATCCAAAGGTCTGCTTTCTGTCCCCAAATCCAAAAATAAACATGGGGAAGCACAATTTAGTTTTTATGCACCACATATCTGGAACCAATTGATGTTTAAAACACAACTAAAGACTTTTCTGTTTGCTATTGCCTTTGATGGACTTACTTTTATTCATTTGAACTTCTTTTGTTTTATGCATCCTACTGCCATTGTATAAATGCGTTTGCCTTGCTTGATGCGCTGTGTAAAGCACACTCAATTGCCTTGTTGAAATGTGCCATACACAAATAAAATGACCGTGCCTTACACAAAACTACACAACAAGTTAACATATGTCCTCGACATATGTTAACTTGTTGTGTAGTACTTATATGTCATTGGCCTGACCTTGAAATCCTGTAGGATCCTCTCGGCAAACGCCTTGTCCAGCATCTTTCTGTACCACTCCTGCAGCCTCTTGGGTTTGGGGATCTTCTGGTCGATAGGGTGGCAGTGGAAGATGTAGTCGTCTCCTTCACTGGGAGGGCAGGCCCAGATGTGGCCCATAACATACCTGCAGGGGAGATGACACCATGTGTCACTCTGGCTCTAGCCAAGAAAACACCATTAAACCGTTTCCGTCCATAGGATGTCGCCACACGTCCTAGGGGTCCCAATCGACGCGTACAGACGTCCTAGCGCATCCTCAATGATACCGGGGCGAGCTAATATTCTGCATTTTTCCCTTTTTTTTATTTGTCAGTTCGCCTTTCGGCTACCGTATGCTACACTCTGCACTCAAATTAGCTTACCCTTGAATTAGCTGTTAGCGCGGCGGAAAGAATGACTCGTCTCTCCTAATCCAGGGCACTCTCCGTGGTTTTGAACGGATCGATATACTGGCGCTTCATTTCTGCTCCTCATCCGTCTCTCCCGCAAAATATGAACGCTTTTTGGATCATATATCGTATAAATTAAAACGATTGAAATGTAAGCTAGCAATGTAAAGTAAACGTTTTTAGTGGATTGTTTCCGGGTCATGGGTTTCAGAGTAAAAGCGACCAGACATGGCCGCTTTTACTCTGGCACGCCAGAGCTCCTATTTTGAAGAACTTCCGGCACTGATTGTGTAGATTTTAGACCTGAGGACGCATCTGTGTGACCTTTTAACCCATTCTTTTAAACGCTAGCTATTGAAAAATAGATCTACAAGGTCAAAGCACAGCACCGAGTGCCGCACTACGAGCTTGTAGTGCGGCAAATCTTTGCTTCTGGTACAAAACATTTTCAGATGTGGGTCGGCAGCCGAATACATAAAAAAAGTCAGGATTTAGAAGACATTTGCAGAATCCGGTATCAGGTCTTAATGGGTTAAGAGGTTTAAAACTCGTCATGTTGTTCTTCCACTCACCCCAGTTTCTTCACGTATTCCAGGTACCCTATTAAGATTTCATGGTAGACTGCAGTCCGTAGCCCACGGGGTCTGAAGAAGTGAATACTGTCCAGGTATGATATGTAAACACGTCTGCAAGAAAACGCCCGGGACGAGAACAGAACAGGTTACAACAACGTGGCAAAAACCTACAATAAAGCCCAAAGACCTCCCCGCCTGGCTGGCTGGGCCAGTATCACCATAGTTTACTGGGTCGCTGGATCAACACTGCAATGTAGAACTAATCCGTTACAAGTAAAAGTCCGGAATTCAAAATGTACTTGACTAAAAGTACAAAAGTATTGGCATCAAAATGTACTTAAAGTACCAAAAGTCTGCCCAAAAGTACTCACTATGCAGAATGTGCCATTTCCAGTCTTTTTTGAAAATAGTAGATCTACAAGCTCACAATGCATCACACACACTATTTTCAAATGGCCGAAAAGCTTATAGGGCTGAAGTGGTTAATGTATGTTTTGTAATAATAATCAAAATCTACAAAGTAACTAGTAAGTTACTAAGTGAACTAAACTAAGTAACTTTTCAAAATATTTAGTGGAGTAAAAGTACAATATTTACTTCTGAGATGTGGAGTAGAAGTAAAAGTATTGGAAATAGTCAAGTAAAGTATACAATACTTTACAGTACAATTTACCTGGTGTTGGGGAAGGGGTTTATTTACCTGGTGTTGGGGAAGGGGCACTCGGAGCCGTACTCCTGCACATGCATGCCGAAGAAGCACACGTCGACCCCGTCGATTTCCTCAAATGCAAAAAGTGCTTTGGTTCTGTATGGGAAGGTCTCCACCATCTCGCCCGAGTCCACAAACCTGTGCAAAGAGAGAGCAGGAGATAGTTGGATACTGGTCAAGTTATGTTTGGAAAATATATAGTAGTAGTTTTAGTTTTTATTTGGTTTTTTCAGTTTTGAGTTTGAATCAAGTTTGTTAGTTAGGTTTACGAGTGCATGCATACCTTTAATTTTTATAGTTAGCTTTATGTTTATAGTGTATATGAGGAAAGCCCCGTTTTAGAGAAGCTGAAAGGGATAGAAAGAATGCAAGAAGTTTTCCATCATCATATGACGACGATGATGCTGGAAAAGCTAAAATGAAGATGATTTTACATGCAAATCTATTTAGTTTTAGTTACTTTTAGTTTTGCATTGTTCAAAATCTTCCCTTTCAGTTTGTTAACTACTGTATAATAACACGTATATGCGGCTCGACTGTAACATATACGTCCTGCAAAACCAAGTCATATTACATTAAAGAAAGCAGTAAGATGGACTATCTTTCTTAGAAGTGGAAAACATCAGTTGACTTTTATATATTATAGTCTAAGGACTTGATACAAGGACCTACAAAACGGCATTTGAAACACTTACCTGGATTTCATGCCAGGCTTGATCTCCACGTTTTTGTCGGAACTGGCCACCACCCGCACAAACACCTCGCCTGCTTCCGGGTGGTTCTGTCTCTTCAAGTACTTGTTCACTCGGTCCTCGATATACATGCCCAGCCTGGTGGTCTGCAGTCCTGACGAACACAACAACACGGTAAGGGATAACCTTGGGCCGCCCATGTCATGAAGAGGATCACTGGTTTTACATTATGCATACGGTAATACACCAGACTTACTTTTGGCTGAAAACTTGTTCTCTTTTTTTGTTTTGTTAGACTTCTTGAGACAGTTGTCACAAACAAATCTGGAAGAAGAGGGACATTGGAAATGTTGAAACGGCTTGCTCAAAGTGGTCGATAATACGTCCCTCTGAGATCATTCATATAATTACATTCAAGATTAATACAAAGAGGTCTATAGCAGGTAAAATAGACAATACAGATTCTATATAATATATTACTAGTCCATCCATACAGAGATATGCACACTCAAAATTATTTGCAGACTTTGGGTTATGTGCTGTGTACATATGCATTGCATTTGTATTAGTGAACATCTCTAAAGAAAGTAGTAGTAGTAGCAACTATTAGCATAAATACAACAACAACGGTGTGCTCCATTGTATCAGTGAGTAAGCACGATCACGCTGTTGGCACCAAAGAGTACTACGAGGACCCCGCAGCAACGGTGAAAACTCCAGCCGTAGCATTAAACAGAGTTTCCAAGGAAACAAACAGCTTGAACGTTGGGAGCCTGAGTGTCGGCACATAGTAACGATCAGTGGCCGTGTGCAAATTCATATCAATTGCTGGACGCACCAAGGAGAACAACCCGGTCAGACAGAAGGAGAGGTTTGTAGAGTGATAGGATATACTGTAGAGTAGATTGTGTGGAATATTATACTGTAGAATTCAGAAGCATAAAGAAGTGCACTCACCCTGAAGGCCAGATGACGTCATAGTGCAGCACACAGATCTGATGCATCTTACGTCCGCAGTCTTTACATTCGACATACCTGCCAAAGACACAGACATCAGTGAGGATTTACCTTAATAATCATCATTGTGAAGATGGGAGCCACTTATTGTCCTAGACCAGCGGTTCCCAAACCTTTTTGGCCATGGACCCCCTGTTACCTCCCGACCTAGCTGATGCACCCCCCCACATGAAAAGATAAATTGCATAAGCTATATAGAGACATATCTTTCCTTTTTATCCATAGGCTATATTCTGCATTACTTGCCATATATTGGCATAATATGTTAATATATTTAAAATAAAAACATAGCACCACCATTAGACGTTTCATGTCCCATGCACCCCTTAGAAGGCACTCGTGCACCACAAGTTTGGGAACCACTGCCCTAGACCAGTGGTTCTCAAAGTGGCATAGAGGGACTCTCAATGTTCCTTAAGGAGGTTCTAAATTGACCGTCGCCAGTCTGTAATTTGTAGGGAGAGTTTAACTCTTTTTCCCCCCAGGGCCCAGGTACGTATATATACGGACGTCGGCGCTAGGTGGCGTCATATCCCAGGTCCGTGTGTATATATATATATATATATATATATTAGTGGCGGATATCGCCAGGTACCTGGCGATGCGATTACACATCGTTTCCGAGGGTCACGATTCGATTAATCCCGATTAATGCTGATTAATTGGGCTATGTTACGATTTGATTAATCCCGATTAATCATGATTAATCACTCACTGTTAATCACTCAGTCACTGTGTGACTAATAAACAAAGTGCTTTCTAATGATTATGAATATATATATTCTTTCACAGTGCACGTTTTTAACTCAAATCTTTGCTTCTGGGGGGGGTCCATAGAAGAAAATATTTTCAGATGGGTGTCCGTGGCCAAATACAGAACAGCAATAAGCAGCTTTCTTTAAAAAAAAAAGAATGAGTTTGTACAAGCATACAAGCATACAAGCTCGTCTAGAATTACGAAGTCCATCGGCACTTTTATTGCAAAGGATTTACGTTCACATTCGGTCGTGGGGAGCGACGGATTCCGGGCCATGTTAGCACTTTGGAGCGACACTACATCGTCCCATCTCGGCCACATTTCACAGGCGGTCGATGGTTTATCGAGTTCTCGTGTCCCCTCAACCTCATACAATCCAAAATGTTCCCTTTCTGTCATCTTTTTTCTCTTCCCCTCCGCGTTGGTAACTCGTTCTGTTTTAGTTGTTGAAAGCTAAAGCGTGTGCGAGCGCTGTGTGCGTCACTCTAAACGGTCCGGTACGACGACGCAGCCAGTCGCAGATTAGTTCCGCCCTTTTGCTCCAGTAAAAAAAATACATTATATAATCGATGTTTGACATTTGTGCATCGATGAATTATCGCCCATGATGGCATCGCGATTAATTGACTAATCGATTTTTTCCCCCACCACTAATATATATATATATATATATATATATATATATATATATATACATATACACGTACCCCAACGTATACTCCGTCTATATAATGGTTGAGGCCTAAGGAAGCTTTTAACATTGGTCCGGTTCCTATAGCAACGCCCCACCGTGGTATTGCAAATATATTACAGTGCTAAGCAGTTGAAAGGAGGACTTCCAAACCTCCATAAATCGGACTGCAGGATCGCCGTCCTTGGTGGAATTTCTGCCATCCACAGAATTTAATTTGTGCCTTTGTACGGCGACGCTGCCGCCATGTAAAAGCTTCTGACGAAAGGTAAACAGTGTGTGCTTGTTCCAATGTGTAGCGAGTGTATGTAGCGAATCAGTGTGTGGGTGGGGGGGGAAACTCCATCTTTTAAAGTGAACGCGTATGCTGGCACTGGGAACTGGGGTTTATGCTAACAGCTAACAGTAGAGAATAGAGATAGAGTTAAAGGCCATACCGCACCAATGCAACTAGTCGCAACAAAACAGTTTTAAGGTCAACCGCACCAATGCAACTTCTTGCAACCGGCATTGGGGATAATGGTTGCAACTTAAGTAGTTGCATGGCGAATCATTTGTGTGGAGTGGGCTTAAGAGGGAGTCCTTGAAATGAAAAACCACTGAGAACCACTGCCCTGGACTGTACTTACGGCTCAGGGTCCAACGAGTCATTCTTCTTCTTCTCAAACTGCTCTTTTGATATCATGCTGGGTGGAGTAGAGGGAGAGAGAGAAATCATTTATTAACCAGCCTTTGTGACTGAAGACTTAACTGCAGCATGCATTCCTTTATCCCTATACTTAATTTTTTTTTTTTTTTTAAGATATTTTTTTGCGGCTTACGCCTTTATTGATTTTTTAAGGGATAGAAAGTAGGCTGACAGGAAACGGGAGAGAGATGGGGGGATGACATGCGGTAAAGGCCGTGTCGGGTCCGGGAGTCGAACCCGCGGCACACCGCGACTGGATCACCAGTCCGGTGCCCAGACCGTTACGCTACGGCCTGGGCTCCCTATACTTAATTGACTGGTTTCCACAAGCGCTCTATACTAGACTCCGCTAGGGTTCATGTCGTTAAGCGAAACCAAACTTAGCCACGGCGACAAGATACAACAACTTACGTCTGCGGCTGCGCCGGGTCGTCCCCTAGCGTCACGCTGTTGCCCTGGATCTCGTTGAAGCACTTCTCGCAGAAGTGATACCTGTCGGCAATAAGTCCAAATTTGGGTGAACTGCGGCCAGCACAGTACACACAGTAGTAGCACAGGCAGAATGCAGACAAAACAGAGGACGGAGCATGGGTGACGGGCAGGCGGCAGGACACACACACACACACACACACACACACACACACACACACACACACACACACACACACACACACACACACACACACACACACACACACACACACACACACACACACACACACACACACACACACACACACACACACACAGGTTAGTCACAATGGAAATGGTCCTCATTCAAACTGCCACAGAAAATGGGAAACAAAACAAAAAACATGCTACAATCATGCTGTGTTAATGGCAAAAGTGGATACATGCCAATGATAAATGACTTCTGGGGATGCCATCCGGACTGCATGCCGAGATGTTGCGCATCACTACTTTCACCAGTCATTCGATTCATAAGGAGTGCACTATGAGGTGGTGAATGAATGATATGAACATGCTAGGAGTGCACTATGAGGTGGTGAATGATATGAACATGCTAGGAGTGCACTTTGAGGTGAATGAATGATATGAACATGCTAGGAGTGCACTATGAGGTGGTGAATGATATGAACATGCTAGGAGTGCACTTTGAGGTGAATGAATGATATGAACATGCTAGGAGTGCACTTTGAGGTGAATGAATGATATGAACATGCTAGGAGTGCACTATGAGGTGAATTAATGATATGAACATGCTAGGAGTGCACTTTGAGGTGAATGAATTATATGATCATGCTAGGAGTGTACTATGAGATGGTGAATGAATTATATGATCATGCTAGGAGTGCACTATGAGGTGAATGAATGATATGAACATGCTAGGAGTGCACTTTGAGGTGAATGAATGATATGAACATGCTAGGAGTGCACTATGAGGTAAATGAATGATATGATCATGCTAGGAGTGCACTTTGAGGTGAATGAATGATATGATCATGCTAGGAGTGTACTATGAGGTGAATGAATGATATGAACATGCTAGGAGTGCACTATGAGGTAAATGAATGATATGATCATGCTAGGAGTGTACTATGAGGTGAATGAATGATATGAACATGCTAGGAGTGCACTATGAGGTGAATGAATGATATGATCATGCTAGGAGTGTACTATGAGGTGAATGAATGATATGAACATGCTAGGAGTGCACTTTGAGGTGAATGAATGATATGAACATGCTAGGAGTGCACTTTGAGGTGAATGAATGATATGAACATGCTAGGAGTGTACTACGAGGTGAATGAATGATATGAACATGCTAGGAGTGCACTTTGAGGTGAATGAATGATATGAACATGCTAGGAGTGGAGGGAGCTGCAGAATGTGTAATAGTCAAGTTTCAAAGCTGCCTTAATTTTTACAACAGATTAGAAGCAGTTCAGGTGAGCCTTCTCTACATTGTTTTAGGAAAAATTGCTACATTTTCAGCTTGCCAAGAACTTTCTTTGCCACTTATAGTTCCCCATTAAATCCTCATATTCTCAAGCACGGAGACTTTCTGCCAGAAGTGCTACAGTATATTATACCCCCACAAGCCTTGCAGAGTTTGCTGGCGATTGCGTGCAATAAATGAAGCCACTGGAATGCAGTGGCGGTTTCTGCCCAGCAGGTGGAGCATTGGAGCTGCCTCTGGGACATTGGACTCCTCGCAAGCATTTTCTGGTCAAGACACAATATCTACCTCTGGTGTTTGTGTCACGCCTCCAAACGAGTAATAGTGTGAACGACACCCCTGTGTATGTAGCTATAACTGTATGTCAGGTAGCATGCTAAGCAACATGTACAGTATGGGAGTTGAGCAGCCAGCACACCAACATCTTCAGCACCTCTCCATCTCCACCACTCAGCCCGTATAGGCGTTCTTAAGCCTAATGACTGCTTGGCACCAAACAAATTTCCAAAAGGACAAATAAAGTATCTATCTCTCTATAGTCGTACAATGGTGTCCTGTGCCAAAAAATAGCATATCTAGGCCTGGGCCTTTCGAGTCCCGATCCCGACGACCTTTGCTGTGTGTCTTACCCCCCCCCCCCCCACCTCTCTCTCCCCCTTTCCTGTCTACCTACTGTCATCTATCAATAAAAGTACAAATGAGGGTTTTCTAAGTTCTTACCTGTTCTGGTAGCTATAGTAGGTGCCATCCCTGGAGATTGTACACAGCTGTTTGCCGTAGCAACAAAGCGTCTGGGGCGAGAACTCGAACTGTGGACGCAACCAGAGAAAAGTTAATGCCAATTTCTACTTTTTGCGGCTCAAAAGCGTTGTCGTGCCCGTTGTCGTGCCTATTAGGTGCAGTGTTCACCGAGAACGCCTTTTGAACCAAGGAGCACTGTGGATATCATGTCCACAGCACTCGCACGCAGTATTTATTGGTTTCATTTTATACTCTCAAGAGTTAATTTATTGATAAACATCTGCCTTGCTTAATTTAGAAGAAGAATTGTTATTTTGACCAAGGTTTGCCTGTTATCTCTCCTAATAATGGGCCGTGATACGTGTATGAATCACAGAGCCATGGGGCAGCTTCCCCTCCTCACCTTCCGGCCGCAGCAGTAGCCCAGGCCCTGCATGACGGGGTCGATCTCGGCCTCGAACACCTCGGCCAGCTTGGTGCAGTACTTGTAGACGCGCGACGTCTTGCGGTTGTAGAGCCAGGCGTTGTTGAACATGACCCAGATGTCGTCCACGTACTGCCAGGGCTCCTGGAACTGGCCCGTGTCCAGCTTACGCTTGATGGTCGACAGGTCGATGGGGTTCTTCACGATGTCGAAGTAGTCCTGCCGGGAGGGGTGAAAATGAAAGCGTTAAAAGCTTCGTTAAAGCCTCAGTTACGTCCCCGTTCATCATCTATGCCTATGGCACTGGTACCCAAACGGTGGGGTCGGGACCCATTTATGGGTCCTTTAATGTTTTGTTTCCTACATCATTTTTTTAAATTAATATTACTTCAAAACATTAAAAAAAAAAGTGTGTTATTCATCTGACCACTTGCCCAGTACGATGGGGTCTACAGGCTGTCTGAAGGTACTTACAGTACGATGGGGTCTATAGGCTGTCTGAAGGTACTTACAGTACGATGGGGTCTACAGGCTGTCTGAAGGTACTTACAGTACGATGGGGTCTATAGGCTGTATGAAGGTACTTACAGTACGATGGGGTCTATAGGCTGTATGAAGGTACTTACAGTACGATGGGGTCTACAGGCTGTCTGAAGGTACTTACAGTACGATGGGGTCTACAGGCTGTATGAAGGTACTTACAGTACGATGGGGTCTACAGGCTGTCTGAAGGTACTTACAGTACGATGGGGTCTACAGGCTGTATGAAGGTACTTACAGTACGATGGGGTCTATAGGCTGTATGAAGGTACTTACAGTACGATGGGGTCTACAGGCTGTCTGAAGGTACTTACAGTACGATGGGGTCTACAGGCTGTCTGAAGGTACTTACAGTACGATGGGGTCTACAGGCTGTATGAAGGTACTTACAGTACGATGGGGTCTACAGGCTGTATGAAGGTACTTACAGTACGATGGGGTCTATAGGCTGTCTGAAGGTACATAATACTAATAATATCTCAAACTTATATAGCGCTTTTCTGAGTACCCAAAGACGCTTTACATGGGGGGGCTTTACAGAGGTAACAACAAATTAAAAACAACTTTAATAGAAAAAGGAAAATAACATTAAAAGCTAAAGAACATTAAAAGACAGTGAAAAGGGTTAGCTAGGGAAGGCAATTTTGAAGAGGTGGGTTTTGAGGGTGGATTTGAAGGTACTTACAGGGATGCCCAGTACGATGGGGTCTACAGGCTGTCTGAAGGGCAGTGACTCCGGGTCCTGCCTGTAGAGGGCCTCCAGGGTTGGCATCAGCGCTTGTCTCAGCTCCTCCGGCTTGAAGACTGAAGAGAGACGACATTATACCATTACCAGAAATACCAATCACTGACACGGAGGCATAATAACGGCGTTAATAACTGTTGACGGACCATGCCAGGCAGTGTAAACACGTCATTGTCTACGCACAGCTTTGGCCGTCTACTGTACACAAACAGACCATTTAGTCAAATGGCAGTCAAGTCTATGGACTTTTTAGAGCACTTTTAAACAAACAGTGGCTGCCACGTCTATGGACTTTTAATGTTTGTTTAGAGGAATTTAAACAAACATTACCATCACTTCACATGAGTGTGATTCTGTTTTTGCGTCCCTGTTGTTGTACATTAGTGTACATTTTGCCCAGTCATTAAAACGCTTCCAAAATGAGGTCAATGTTAGCTTAAGAAAACGCCACAATCTTTTTATCCATGGACTAATTTCAGCTAAACTTTGATGTGATTTTAATGACTGTATAAACAACATTAATGCAACTTTTCCACAGTACAATTTTGCAAGTTTGCAAGTCTCTCCAAATAGATTTCCACTGCAATGAATGGTTGAAAACGGTATGCTTTGAAAAATGAATCTACCCCCAAATCGTAGTCAATAGAGGGTATGCGCATGCATAAAGTGAATGGCAAATCGAGTGGCAAAGTGACAGGAAAAGTGAGTTTAACATCGTTTAATGCAATTAGATATGACTTTTCTGTTTGGATGTATGTGCTGTCAAGTCCAGAAAGTAGTTCTTAGCCACTCAGTAGGCATTCCTGCATAACGTCCGGGTTTAATGATGACGTCACACGCATACCCTCTATAAGCTCAAACGTGTGGGACAACCGGGACGGTTCTTCATTATGTCCAATGAAGTCTTACTTTTCCTGCGGTTCTGAGCAGGAGAGGTGGTCGACGTGCCGTTGGCGCCGCTCTCATCCTCCTCTTTGGGTTCCACCTTGATGTTGGGCTTCTTCTCCTCCGTCTCCATTGGCTCCGGCTTCGGCGCCGCCCCGTCCGGATCCTCCTTCTTCACAAACGGGGGTTTGGTGTCCTCGTCCTCCTCCTGTGTGGAGACACGGCGACATTTAGGTAAATCTCATCTTTGAAAGAATTTTTGTTCAGAGATTAACCCATTTTGGCCTGACCTCAGCATTTTTTAAATGTCTTCTAAATCCTCCAGTTTTCCAAACTAAATATTTTCACGATTAAAAAAAAAATAGCAGACCTACAAGCTCGTAGATGAGCGTGTAGATCTGCTATTTTTCAATAGCTAAACTATAACATAATGTTTAAAACACCAAAAGGGGTTCCCGTTTAGAATGGGTTAAATGCAGAAATGTAAAACTGTGGAACTATATGTCACTGCAGCACAAGACAATGTTTAAAGTTTGACTAGTATAAATAACTTCTACTTGTACGTCAATATATAATATTTAAACTAGGGATGCACCGAATGGAAGTAAACAGTTGGCCGATTTTCTTTTTTTTTGTACCATTGCTGTCATAGCCGTACCTTTGTTGCAGAGAGGTCACGATTTTGTGGAAAAACTGAGGTATTACAATAGAGCACCTCACAGTTTTTCCACAAAATCGTGACCTCTCTGATCATTATCTGATCACCTTCGATTTTACATTGATCAATTATACACCACTGGACAAAAATGTCCTTGGCAGAAGTATATCTGAGAGCGCTGTAAATAAATTCAAGGAAATAGTTCCATCAGCCATCAACTCAGTATATTTCAACAAAATAGAGGACCTCCACACATATAGTCCTCCTCAACTCGATCAACTTGTTGATAGTGTCACATGCTCATTTCAAATTACACTTGACTCTGTTGCTCCCCTGAAAAGGAAGGTAATAAAGCAACAAAGGCTAGCCCCATGGTACAACTCGGAAACTAGAAACCTCAAGCGAACGTCTCGCAAACTTGAAAAGAAATGGCGCTCAACCAAACAGAAAGAATCATGTATAGTCTGGCAGAATAGCCTCAAAATATACAAAAAGGCTCTCAACACGGCCAGAGCCACCTATTAGTTTATTTTCAAAGTTTATTTTCAGGGAGTTTATTTTCGATACTTTGGCAAAACTGACAAAAAGCCGTGATTCCACTGATCCACGTATTCCTACAACTCTCAATAGTAACGATTTCATGAGGTTCTTCAATGGCAAAATAGAAACTATCAGAGATCAAATTGATCTACAACTACTCTCGGCTCCCACTGGACTGCCGCCAAATATGGTGGTCTCAGAGATGGCCGCACACCCAAATATATATATGGATAGTTTCTCTCCAATCGAGCTCTCTGATTTCACTTCAATGATATCTTCCTCAAAATCAACGACATGTACCCTGGATCCAGTTCCGACTAGATTACTCAAAGAGGTCCTGCCTCCGGTTGGTACATGCCTACTCAATATGATCAATATGTCCTTGGTGACAGGCTACGCCTACGTGCCACAATTTTTTAAGGTAGCGGTAATCAAACCTCTACTCAAAAAGCCTACTCTTGATGCAGGCATTCTAGCTAACTATAGACCTATATCGAACCTTCCATTTCTCTCCAAAATTCTCGAGAAAGCAGTCGCCAAACAGTTATGTGACTTTTTACATAACAATTTATTAGAAGGCTTTCAGTCAGGCTTCAGAGCTAACCATAGCACTGAGACGGCATTGCTGAGAGTTACAAATGACCTCCTGACTGCAGCAGATAATAACCTCCTCTCCGTGCTGGTGTTGCTGGACCTTAGTGCTGCATTTGACACTATTGACCACCACATTCTGCTACAGAGACTGGAGCATCTGGTTGGCATCAGGGGTACCGCACTGAAATGGTTCGAGTCCTATCTGTCTGATCGATTTCAGTTTGTAAATGTCAATGATGGCTCCTCAACACGTGAAAAGGTCAAATATGGAGTCCCACAAGGCTCTGTGCTTGGACCAATACTTTTCTCCTTATATGCTCCCTCTGGGTAACATCATCAGGGAACACTCTATACATTTCCATTGTTACGCGGACGACACTCAACTATATCGATCGATGAAACCGAACGAAACGGACCAATTAGTTAAACTTCAAGCATGTCTTAAAGACATAAACAGTTGGATGACCCGTAATTACTTACTCCTCAACTCTGACAAAACGGAAGTTATTGTGATCGGTCCTAAGCCCCTATGAGACAAGCTAGCCGATGAGAACTTTTCCCTAGATGGCATTACCTTGGCCTCCAAGGCCACTGTAAAGAATCTGGGAGTTACCTTTGATCAAGATATGTCTTTCACATCTCACATCAAACAAATCTCAAAGACTGCCTTTTTTCACCTGCGAAATATTGCAAAGGTTAGGCACATCCTGTCCAAAAACGACGCAGAAAAACTTGTCCACGCATTTGTTACCTCAAGGCTGGACTACTGCAACTCACTATTATCAGGCTGCCCAGGTAAGTCTCTGAAAAGCCTACAGCTAGTTCAAAATGCTGTGGCGCGTGTGCTGACAGGTACCAGAAGAAGAGACCATATCACTCCTTCACTGGCCTCCCTACATTGGCTCCCGGTCAAACACAGAATAGAGTTCAAAATTCTTCTCCTCACCTACAAAGCTATCAATGGTCAGGCACCACAATATCTCACCAAATAGACCAAATAGAACACCAGTGCGTCTACAGTATGCAAAAATGCTTACTGTCCCAACAATATCAAAAGTTACAATAGGAGGCAGGGCGTTTAGGTCCCAGGCACCTCAGCTGTGGAACCTTCTCCCGGCTTCGGTCCGTGGGGCTGACACGCTCTGCACATTCAAGACTAGGTTGAAAACCTTTCTCTACGACAAAGCCTATAGCTAGACCTGTCTCCAAGTCTGGCTGGATACCATGGTTGTACATTGTTGTGTGGGTCCGTCTCCCAGCAGTACTTGTAATATACACTATATAGGCTCCAGTAAGGCCTGCCACTAATCCAACATCCGGGGAATCTCTCCCCGGAGTCTCTTTTCGTCCTCCCCGTCGCAGTTCTGTGGACCTCTAATATTAACCCCCAACTGACTGCCGAGTGTGACCGTGGATCAGGCCTCTTCATGGAGCCCACCAGAAGTGTGACCCGGACCCGGCCTCACAGAGCTCGACCTCGACCAGATGTGGACCAGACCCCTCCACGGAGCCCACCTGTCTATTTCTGTCTATTTCTCTCTGTCTATCTCTCTCTCTCTCCCATTGTCGCAAATTCGCAATATTGCTTGCTCTGGGTGGAACTTTGTTGGTTTTAAAGTGTCTTGAGACAACTTGTTGTGATTTGACACTATAATAAAATTGAATTGAATTACATACAGGCATGCGTGTGCGGCTGCAACGTGCTTGAAGCCACGTTTTGATCACGTCATCACAACAATTGGCTCTAAAATCAACCGAACTGAATACCCAATATGCATTTTTTGCCACTATTTGGCTGAATAGTTTTGGTGGCCAAATAGTCGGTGCATCCGTAACTTAAACATTTGTGGTTAAACTAAGCTGTAGTTCAATCTAGGCACAAAAAGAAACAGCTACTAAATATGATCAATTGTAACCATGAGGATATTTTCATGACCTTATCCAGAAGGTCATGAAACTATTTGTCTTTAGTTTTTTTGTGCGCATCCTGAAAAGCATGTCAAAAAGAGAATATCAACCCTCTACGATTAGGTTAAGTGTGCACACCTCCATTTTTAAGTCTGTCTGCTTCTTCCCAGAGCCACATCCGTCGTCCTCTTCATCTTTCAAGTCAGGTTTGCAGTCGCCACTCATGTCAGGCAGGGCCTGCTGGGAGCTGACCTCCGCCACAGAGCCAGGGGTGGGCACTCTGTTGTCTATGCTGGCCGCCGCCTGGGACAGCTTCAGGTGGAAAGAGAGACATGTTCGGACACCGAGCTTGGAACAAAAAAGGCTGAGAGGAGTCAACTGTGAATGCAGACTTATGACACCACTGGATACAAACGCATGCTATTTCAACAACTCAAATGAAAACGCTTGGCCATGAACTACTATTTAACATTCATTTAACCACTTTCAACGGTCCCTATTCTGTAAATATTACAGTATACAGTATAGGAAAAACGTTTCCCAAAATGTCCACATTTTCAAAAACTGAGAAAATAGAACTTCTACAAGCTTACAACTCGCTCAAATTGCAATGCGATTTGATCTTGTAGATGGGCTATAGTCACTATTGGTCGTATGACAAAGCATAATAGTAATACTAATGGTGATACTTGTGTTAGTTGTTGGTGGGGTATTTGCACATAATGTTGTAGAATCTGTCCTGCATATAACCCATCTCAACTGTTCCGTATTAATGGCAGCCTCTGCTCCAAATAGTTACGGATAAAGTGCCTTGCTCATGGCCTCTCTGCCCACTTAGCTCTGGCCACCCTTTGTGTATGTGCGTATATATATGCCTGAAGTGGAAGTGGTTAAAGGAATGTGTTTGGAAAGAGCAGCAGAGGGGTTCTTAGTGTAGGGAACATCAGAGGGCATGGCTATGGATAGGGCTGTCTCACCGGTGTGCTGGGGTGCTGCGGCTGCACCGAGGTGGGCTGCTGCATCTGGCCGGGGGGCTCGGGCTGGGGCTGCAGGGGCGTCAGGGGCTGGGAGGGAGCAGGTGGCGTGCCCAGGACAGAGGGGGGACCGGGTATGCCACTGGGGATGTGGGTTGGGGTGGAGTTAGGCCCGCCGCCAGTGGAGGAGGCGGGCGTGGAGGGCTGGGACTGGGCTTGCGGGGGAGCGTGGTGCAGCTGCTGGGGCGGAGGAGGTGGCTGCAGGTTGGCGGAGGAATTGGGTGGAGGGGTGGCGCGGAGCGGGGGCTGGGCTATGGGGCCACACGGTAGCTGAGGGCCCAGGGAGCTCATGGCGTTCAGCGGGAGGTTAGAGTTCTGCTGCCGGAGGGGAGGATAGTCACCATTAACAACTGAGGCCTTTAGCAGACGCTCTAATCCAGAGCAACTCAAAAGTAGCAAGTGCAAAATCAGAGTAAACACAGTAAGCATGAACGCTAGTCAACGAACAACAGAACAGGGTAATGGTCACATAAGTGCCAGGAAGATTATATGCTTCTAAGAAACTAGGACATAAGGTGAACATCAAACATAATCAGTCAACATGCTATCTAAATAACAGAAACACGTGAAAGAGTAGCAAACACATTTATCCATCAAAAAGGGTGACAAGAAGAGATACAAGAGAGGTGGTATTCTGTCTCAGATAGATGTGTCCCTTAAATTGTAGCCTTGCGTAGCCAGTCTTCATCTGCCTTTGCAATGCATATTGCCTCAGGCAGATTAAGTCTGGCCCCTCTCTTTGTGGGAGGACTTCACGGCCAAAATGGTGATGAGCCAACCAGATTCGTCTGGAACAACGCTATAACCAACCAGGGCCCAGTATGGAAATATGGGGCGGGACATTGCTGAAAAAAAATCTAACACTGAGAGGGACGAGACTAATATCCACGCAGTGATATTAGTATCGCTCCGTGAGGCTATATGTCCCTATAACCCTAACCCTTGTACATCCCTTGACAGATAGCGGACATGATCAATGGAATCAGAGTCGAACACCAGAGTAGCATTTCAAACTTCACTGTCCTCTTCTCATTATCCATCAACTAATTTTATGCCTAAAATAATATTGGACGAGTTATTAGTTTATAATACATCCAGAATCACTAGTATTATTTTGACCGGTTCTTGGCGCTTTGCTTCCGCATTGTGACGTCATTGAAAAATTTCCCTCCATCCACACCATCTTTAGTGACGATCTTTAGCTGCGTTTTTCTCGAAATTGAAGCAATGTTTAAGGAGCTCAATAAAAGAATCCCTGTGACCTTGCGGAACTATATTATCGCTTCTGATGAAAGCGAAAGTATCTATCTGCCCTTGAAATGATTGATTCCGGTTCACCAAATCAGCTGCTGGCTTTTCTGAAAAACATGGCAGGGAAGCGACTAAACTAAACAACATTACAAAGTCTTGGTCACAAAACACTACAGGCACACCATAATGTGTTTTAAATCAAAACCACATGATTTAATAAAGCCAAGGCTCTTCAAGGCACTACAGAGAAAAGGGTAGAGGAGATCTGTATCTGTCTTTCTTCTTATAAAGAAATTAGGATTTCAGGTGTGCTGAAATCAATGAGCTTGAGCTAACGCATCTTCAGAAATGACTAAAGAGCAATTGCAGGTCTTGTTACAGCAATCGCCTCTAGGAGGTGCACAAGAGTAGAATTTTGAACGCCACAAAATGTGTGCCATGACAGGTGGTGCTAGGGGTTGAGGGTGACAGTTATGTGGCAAGAAAAGATGTATGCAGTGCACAGTATATACAACCCAACATGTCCTTAGCAAACTATATGAACTAACCAGATGGAAAACAACAGCCACATCAGTGGTCCTCACCTGAGTGACGGCAGCCTGTACGGTGGGCGGGCACAGGCCTACATTCACATTCATTCCCCCGCCTGCGGCTGCAGAGAACTGGCCCTGGGACATGAACTGGCCCTGGTTAGCGCCTGGCTGGCCCACCATGTTATTACCATGACTACCCATCATGCCTGGAGGAGCTTGAGGCATCCTCGACGGGGACATGCCCATCTGGAGAAAGGGAGGACAAAATAGGTGAGAAGAGACAACCGGCATTTGAACGTCTGCCAAGACAGACTGACTGAATGGAACGCAACCTCCAGACACAGTACTCTGACAACACACCCTCGAACAGGGGCCTGTTTATTGACGGAAAACTGTGAATCAATATAAAAATCCCAAATGCCGGCTAATCGAAAGCAGAGAGGGGAACGTTAACGACTTATATTATACTTTATCATACAACAAATGGTGAAAATAGCAGATGTACAATCTCACTTGTGGATCTTTTTCACTTTCTCAGTTGGTAAAAACCATAGAGAGCTTTGGACACATTTTTAGGATTTGCCCAAAATACGGATGCTGGGTAAACAACTTATTCAAATCCTTCCACTGTTCCACTGGCAGATGGCTGCAGTGGCATTACAGCCACGTTTTACAAACGTCAAGACAGTAGAAAATATAAATTGTACTAGAAAAGAGGCAGAGCAGGGCTGGACGAGGTTAACTGAGATACAGAGGCACTATGCAGCAAACGGAAGGCACAGGGAAGGAGGAGACAGAGTCTAAGGGCAGATTCACACCGAGTCTGTTTGATTCAAACCATTTCTGAATACAATACGCCGGGTCCCACTCCTCGCTGGCCACGATTCACATTGGCCTCGAGAGTATACTTCATTCAACTGTATTCTGTTCATTCAACTGTAAATGTTTTCACATTGCAGCGATCCGTATCCGAGTACACTTCAATCAGTCCCGAGACTACCTCCATGTGGCCCCGGGAACGGTTGGGTGATCCGCTCCCGGGAATGGTAGGCAGCATTCACAGTCAGTCACACTACCACGACATCTGCCAAGCCTGTCAGGTCAGGAAAAACTGACAAAACTGTCAGGATGTAGAAGACATTTTTAGAATCTGATCTCAGGTCAGAATGGGTTAGAGGTGCCAGGAAGGGAGATGGAACAGAGCCACGGGGGCGACACAGAGGACTGACGGGGGAGAAGAGAGAGATCTCACCGGGGGGACGGAGCTCATGTTCATCTGGTGGTTCATGGGGGAGGCGGCGCGCACTCCCATGGGCGCCTGAGACATCTGCACGCTCTGCATCGCCATGGGGTTAAACTGATTGATTCCTGTGGGGACAGCGCAGACACGCACACAATTAAAGGCCTATTTACTGCGCTCGGAGCGATTGTAATTAAATATTCCACGGTCTGCTGAGCCCGCGCAGTCACTGAAATCGTCATGGTTAATCGTCAGAGCCCTGACTAGGTCGTTCATTTAGGATAATGACTCTGGTTAAACAACCCCACACAGGTGTGTGGGTCATCTTGCAAAGTGTGAAGCTACTGTACATGCTATATTTGTCCTATAATCAATCAGTTGAGAGCTTAATGTTGAACGTCTTTAATTCACAATTCTCTTTTTTTTTGCATTCTGTTGTACCCAATTTGTTTTCCTCGTGCGAGTCTCTTGTGAGGTTTGCCTGTGTATAAAATAACTCAACTAGGCTAGCTCTGAAGGACAACCAATTAATAACACGAGGACTGCAGCACCAAATTGACAGTTCAAAGTCAAAGTCGTACGATTTGTCATGAATGCAGAAGGGAGCGCACGTACCTTGGGACACCTGCATACGATTCATGATCTGATTTGGCACGTTGGGCATAGGCACAGGTCCATCTGAGAGGAGAGATGAAACAGCGTTCATTGACCATATTCACATGGCCTTTTAGCCTTTTCGTCATACTCGGCGGGTGGGTAAAAATATTTTTAAAGATCTTTCTGTAATTCAAATGAGATCGAAGAGCTCAAATGGCCGCAGTGCATATAGTCAGGGCTGCACATACTTATTGTGGGTTGGTTCTCAGAGGAGCACCTGGAGATGTAGCTTGGAAGCAGAGGTTTCATGTTTAACGTAATTCCAAAGTGTGTACATTGTTTAAGTGACAGATGCATGGTTTTCATATCGTAAATATAGTCGCTAATGTGGGTTAGCAACTAGCGCTCTGAACGGCATCAAAACAACTTTCCCTTTCAGTTAAAAGCTTGGTTACAACTGAAACAGACTTCCTTTGCTCCGACTTCAAAATAAGAGCTACTTGTAATGATTAGTCCTACTTAAAGATAGACATTTGAGTGCCTGGCTGTATGCAACGGAATGTTGTGTCAGGATTCTCATTAGTTAAGTAAATTCCTGTCTCAGCTCTCGGTACGCAAAAGCGCCTCACATGCCTTTGATCTGCCGCGCAGCAAGCATTTTGACGACACATGCGCACTGGCTGGCGAACCAGTTATGTGCAAGGCTAGACGAATAGGCTAGACAAATTCAGAAACGGGTCTCAATAGCTTACGTATGTCCTGTAGGCGGAGCCGACATAGCTGCGGGGCAAACGGCATACCTCATACTAAGCATTTAAACTATGAGGTATAAAGTACAGCAGCATTGTGTTCATAAAACAGAAAGATTGGGTATTGGGTAAGACTGACGTTGTGTATCTTTCAGGACATTTCACTGCTTCGTCTGAACCATTACTCTATGGCTCTGGTCTCAGCCACTGGGGTGGATATTTTGACTTTTATTTTAATGTTGCCACTACTGTTGGAGCAGCCATAAACTACACAGGTTCATCCCGATGTTCTGGGCATCTTTGTAATGTTAGTGTTAGTAAAAAGCAGGTAAAAGAGTAACGTTTGAAGCAGACTAACATCAGTCACTCTATCCATTCACTGTAGTAGAAGAGGTGCGGGTTTACCCCGCAGCTATGTCAGCTCCGCCTATAGGAAATACGTAAGCTGCGACCATGAGACCGGTTTCTTTTTTTTTTTATATATTTTTTATCCCATGATTTTGTAACCCATTTTTCACCCCTGTGTCAATCATCTAATGTGATCCTGGGCTCTACACACCCTCCGCCAACCTGGGGAGAGCAACGGACTTAACTCATGCTTCCTTCATGCTTGAGTGTCCAAGTTGCTCCTTTACACCTGACAGGGGGGAGTTTCCCTGGTTGGACGTAGCGCGTGGAAGGAACACGTTATTCCAACCAGTCCAGAGACCAGGATTACTGCATGTTTTTGTGAGGGTACCTACCCTAGGGGACACGGGGAGAACATGCAAACTCCACACAGAAAGGCCGTTTCGCCAACCCCGCCTTCGGGTATGGGCACTGATGACATGGAGGAGGAAACACGCCGCCAGCACCCACAGCGCCCCGAGCGGGAATCGAACCCAGGACCTTCTAGCTGTGAGGCGACAGCACTACCAACTGTGGCACCGTGCCCCATGAGACCCGTTTCTGAATTAGTCTATAGAGCGTGTGCGAGTGCACCGGAAGATAATTTCCCATTCATTTCCCCATAGACGTTTCAGAAAGTATTTATTTAAAGACCTTTAAGCCTCCGACAAAGCCAACTCAATGACAAAAAATTGTGTTTATTGTCATGAAAAATAAATACTTTTCTGAAACGTTTATGGGAAAATGAATGGGAAATTCTCGTTCTGAAAGGGGGCGGGACTGTGACGCTCTATAGTAAATGTTCTAAAAAATGGATGAAGATGCCAGCTGAGTAGCATTTAGGCGGGCGGTACTCACTGGGAGGTCTAACAGCCTGACCAGGGCCCATGGCGTTGGGCTGGGCCATGCCGGGGGGCTGTGGTGGTCCCGGTGCGCCCACCATGCCAGGCTGTTTCTGCAGCCGCGAGCGTCTCTTTTCTTCCAGTTCCTTCTGGATCTTATAGATCTTCTCTGCCAGGAAATGATAGTACTCATCCTAGAAGACAGGACAGGGCAATATACGTTTCAATGTTGGCTTTGCGGTTTAACAAATATCATCTGCGCTCATGCCGTGCTTAAATATCAATAAAAGAAACCTACATTTTATACAAAACATGCATGTGAAAGTGTGTTCCATTAAAAGGATAAAAAAACCCAACAGGAAACAGATTAAAAGGAAACAAACAAGAAAAACAAAGTGCTTCGAATTAAAAGAAGAAAGAAAATGAAAAGAAAAACTATAACAACAGGCAGTCTGTGGTGTAGGCCGGCCCTAATCCGTTGAGAGCTTTATAAACAAGTAGAAGGACTTTAGCATTGACTCTGGAAGACACAGGGAGCCAGTGTAGTCTGGAGTGATCTCTCTTTTGTTTTTGTTAGCAGTCTAGCAGCACAGTTCTGAATAAGCTGCAACCTTTCAATAGACGTTTTAGGATGCACTACTGCAATGCAAAAAGTAGTCCAATTGATTGCAGTCAGGCAATTATGGAACTTAAGGCATTTGCATCAACAATGTACAATTGAGTATCATCAACATAATGCAACAGTCTTTAATCATATCAGAGAAGCAAAGCAGACACCTCATCAGTGCCAATACCAAATATCCTTTTGAGAGCAGATTCTGTCAAACACGAGCACAGAGCAGATACTCGTGTCCGAGCAGAGGATCTAGCATTCTGGGAAATGAGTTACCCTGCTGTTAGACTCATACATGTCCCCCTCCACCTACCCTGCTGTTAGACTCATACATGTCCCCCTCCACCTACCCTGCTGTTAGACTCATACATGTCCCCCTCCACCTACCCTGCTGTTAGCAGATTCATACATGTCCCCCTCCACCTACCCTGCTGTTAGCAGATTCATACATGTCCCCCTCCACCTACCCTGCTGTTAGACTCATACATGTCCCCCTCCACCTACCCTGCTGTTAGACTCATACATGTCCCCCTCCACCTACCCTGCTGTTAGCAGATTCATACATGTCCCCCTCCACCTACCCTGCTGTTAGCAGACTCATACATGTCCCCCTCCACCTTGCGGGCGTAAGCCACAAGGTTCTCCATCCGACGATCCTTCAGTGCTGCGGGGTCTGGTGTGGGGAATATGGCTTGTACTCTGAAACAGGAGAAAGAACACGGAGCAAAGTGAGGACTTTGCATGTCGAGGTAAATCGTCTTGATCTATCCAAGTAGGGGTCCGACTGTAAATCAAACTAATCGATTGAATCGATTATGAAAAATAATCCATAATCAATCATTTTATTACAAATAGAAATACCCATATCATATGGAGGTGAGTGAAAGCCTTCATTACAACCTATTTTCACTATTCATAAAATACCCCTTAAATTGATCCTATCCATCCATCCATATAAAACGTACTTCTTCTTTATTAATCACCAAAGTTACCAATAGAATAATCAATGACATCAATAATGGGCTCTATGCACACAGAATAACTCTTCCTACTTCCGGTTCATTCACAGGTGTTACCGTCTTACCGATGATACTAATTAAGGCTCTGTTCCATTTAGTGTGCAGTGGTTCTCACACCTTTTAATAACTCTGAGAGTGTACAAATGGAATGGAACCAAATTAACCCATAAGGGTCCATTTGTTACACACCCGTACAGGGCCATGTGGAAGCAGAGCAGAGTGTTTCCAGTGAGCCAACATGCACAATAGCAGCACCCTGACTCTGTGTGACAGAGCCTTCATTAGTATCATCGGTAACACCTGTGAAGGAAGTAGGGAAGGGGCCGAAGTTCTTTACAAAATGGCACGTGTGCATATAGAGCCCATTGCAGCCCTATAGATCCAACCATGTGTCCCGTCATGTCACCGCTGAACTCACAGTTTGTGCACCAGGTGGGTGCGGAGGTCCTGAGTGACGTGCTCGTGCCAGCTCTTTCTCACGCCCGTGGCAGACAGCGGGGAAGCCGCCATGGCCCCACCCCCTGCCACCGAGCCATCTGGCATCAGCTGACTGGAGGAGGGGCAAGAGGAGAGGAGAGAAGTTATTGGTTGGCAGTGGTGGAAAAAGTACTCAAGTGTTTTTGGAAACGGCCGTTGCAAGGCAGCGCCTTATAATTTTGTATAATCTTTCAATGGTATATTTTTCACTATAAACATTCCATATAAATTCCTCAATTTGTTTTCAATGGTGTTGCCAAAGACTACTAAAGATGACGTCTCACATAGTAAAACTTTAACATTAAAATAAACACAGAATATGAGGAAAGGATGAGAGGAGGACTCACTTGTTGAGCGTGGAAGGCAGAGAGTCAGAGTGCTCTGATGAGGGGACACCCATGCCCCCTGGCATCTGGTTCATCTGGTTAGTGCCTGAGAGACACACACAGAGTCACAGTTACAGACAGATACGTAGAGCAGAGGCAAGCATACATACAGGCCTTTTGGGTCCATTTGGTTTCATCCCAGGTTATTATAGTTAACTAAAACTAACGGAAAAAAAAGGAAATCTAAAATAAAATAAAAATTATTTGTTAACTGAACTAAAGAAAAACTAGAAAAGAAAAACTAACTGTATTGTGTGTTGTTTACAAAACTAACCTATACTAACTGCCCTTAGTTTTATTTTTTGTCAATTTATTTATAAGCTTAATCTGTTACTGGATATTTAAATTATATCATTTCTTGAGTTTTTATTACATTGATACTCAATCCTGCAACTGACTTATTTGTCAGGTGAAGGATTGAAAAAGGCAGAAAAAACTAAAACGGAAACTAAAAATAATAAAAACTAAACTAAAACTAAGAGTTATATAAAAACTAGCAAACCCGCTCTAAAAACTAAAACTAACTGAATAAGAAGAAAAAAAGAAAAAAAAGAAAACTAGAACTAAACTATACAAAAATCCCAAACTATAATAACTTTGATTCGATCTCAGAGTTGCGAAGGTCTTTGAAATTAAACAAGTTGGAGAACCACTGTCCTTACCTAGTGAGTTGATGTTCCGGAGCTGCTGGTGCTGAGGCCCCTGGGGGGCAGTCTGCTGACCCTGGACAGGAGACTGGTTCCCGTAGGGCAGGCCCAGGGCAGCGTAGGCCCTCTGCATGGAGCTGGGGTCGATGTGGGTCGCAGCAGCACTGTTGATGGAGGCCGGGGCGCTGGGCTGGCCCGGCGGCCCCACTGTACTGATGACATTCTGCAGGCTGGAGCCCGGGGAACCCAGCATGGCTGGAGGAGTGGACAATACAGGGTAAATTAATCATACTATAGTCCTTACCCGTTTGAATATATGAACACCAAATGATGTACAGAGTGGTAATGTGATTTAATGGATCATATTATTGATGTATGTGTTTTGATGTCTACTCAGTCTGGGGCTGGGGAGGGAGTTGATAAGGGATGCACTTGGGAAGTTGGCATGGGCACAAAATTAATATTATGCTGGGGGGGTCTGTGTATTCCTCGGTCTCACAGACGTCTCTCTCGCACACAGTGCCTCGTTGTTGCCATAGAGTTATGTTACACGTGCGACACATCGTTGCCACCACACACACACACACACACACACACACACACACACACACACACACACACACACACACACACACACACACACACACACACACACACACACACACACACACACACACACACACACACACACACACACACACACACACACACACACACACACACACAGGTGTCCTGCTCCATTGTTGTAAATATTATGCTGCTAGTGCTTGCTAACGTTGAGCGAGAGACTTGCGTCTTTAAAGAGATCGTGCATTAGTAATCATAACGCGATTAGCGGGGTTAACAGTTGATGTGCATGGACGCACGCACATGCTTGCGACCCGTCAGCGGACACGCACACACAAGCATGCACGTTTGCAAGTGCGCCCCGTCGCTGCTCGTTTGAGCTTCTACTTCTGTGAAGCGCAGCTCTGCGCCCCACAGCAGCTGTGTCAAGTCGTGGGATTCTGTGACCTGCGTGATGGAGGCGACAGGAGGTAAATTAATTCCATAGGCAACCAATTGTGCTGTAACGCGACATACACAGATGTTTGTCTTAAACGGTGCACATGCGCAGTGACGGCAAAAACTTCAGTACTAGAGTGAAACAGTGTGGGCGAAAGGCGCTAATAAACAGCGTTAAGTTTGTAAAATAAAAAAAGGGCCCCGTTACACCCTCCATAAGGTAATGGCAATATCTGTGTGCAAATGCAGAGCTATTGGAGCAGGCAGTGAGGAGCAGCAACAGACATACAGACAGACGTTCCCTTGTTTATAGGTAGATTAGCCCCTACACTGGCCTGGGTGAAAATGTATTCATCTTTTCAGCGCATTACAAAAATCAGGTCTACAAGCTTGCGATTCTTAATGAGCGTGTAGATCAGCGGGTACCTAAATAAAACAGGTGGATAACTGGTTAAGTCAACAACAGAGGGAAAAAAACAATCCATGTCTGTCATTATGTCATTATGTTATGATTTACACGATAAATGTATATTTATAAAATATATGGTGGAAAAAAAAACATTGAATGAATCTAGAATCTTCCAGAAATTTCAAATAAAGCATTTTAGCATTTTGCTCCATCTCATAAAATGCTGCTCTTCAGAGTGTGTGTGTATGTTGTGTTTGTGACAGTGTGTGTGTATGTTGTGTTTGTGACAGTGTGTGTTTGTGTGTGTGTGTGTGTGTGTGTGTGTTGCTCCCTGCCGCCACTGCCGGTGTTTAGCGCTGACAGAGAGCACGCTGCCTCTGTGGGGGATTTAAACCCGTCACGGGGCCTCTGGCCAATCAAGGAGCAGGATGTCCCAGGGCCCGCCCCCCTCTCCCCCTGACAGAGTGCCACAGAGCCCCTCCCCCTATAGGGTGTCATATTACAGGCCCGTGTCTTTCTACCAGAGGAATCCTCTTGGCTGAGGCTGCAAGTTTGGCAGTCAAGCGAGCCAGCACAGAGCTGTGATACGGCAGCAAGCCTACAGGGGGCTCCACCTCATACTGAGCAGTGGATGGATGCGCTCCGGTTTGACAGCATGCACCTTTAAAGGTGATATAGACAGATATAGATAGATATAGAAGTTTTCAGCCAAAAATTTAAATATTTATAAATGTATTCTTTTGGCCTTTTCCCCCTGTATCTTTCCCTATATTATGATGCTGAGGTGTTCTCCTGCAACAGCACACTCCCCCTTTTCCCCCCTGTGGCTGAATGCGCTGTTTATATCCACTACAGTTTACTACTCGGGACGTCGGAGGGGATTTAAACTTTTAGCCAATTGCAGCGCGAGCCAGTGACGGTGTGACCCAGCACTGCAGTATTATAATGAAAACGCGATGCAATTTCAATTGCAATGTATAATATTATCCCCATATCTTAGTTTCACTAACATTGTTCATGTGAAATAGTATGTTTATGATTTAATATGTAAGCCTATTGAAATGATGAGAATCGCTATGTATAGTGCATGGTTGGGTGGTGTGAAACTGAACAACACCAGCAGCAATAAGCACCCCACAGAACTCGGATGATCTTTAGTCACAGAACGACTCGGACCCCAATAAAGTCTCCTGTTTAGGCCTACATCAATATCGTTCTCGTTCATGTGGAGTGGGTTGTATGTGCTTTTGTTGAAATGGTGGAAGTGGAAGTGAGTAATAGTATTTCACCCTGCACCGCCGGCCGGCCGGCTTGAAGCATGCATTCAACCCGTGCTCGCCAACGGTGACAGGCCGTCGCGGATCATCATAGCGATTTTTCAGAGTAGTTCACATGAATGAACGATGCTGTAGTGGCATGGGGCATTTGAGGGGCAATATGTTTTATATGCACGATTACAAATAAAAGATAATTGAATTGAGAGCCAGTGAGTCTCCTCTACTTCCTACTTCCTCATTTGCGGGACTCGGTGTGATATTGCGATTTTGCTACAGTTACCCTTAAAAAAACATCAATGTCATTGTTGTAACTAAGATATCGATAGAAATTCATAATTTTGTAATGTCATATTTAGCCATACGAGCGCAATATCCATAGCGTCCGTCCCAGCAGCAACAACAATCCCATAGCCTGAAGTGACCTGGCTCAGCCAATAGAATGAGGGGGGGAGGGGGGTGGAGCTAGATATGCATTTGTTTGGAAACACTCACTCACTTCTGTGTACAAACACTGGAAACTTGTCTATATCACCTTTAAACACCTAACATCAGTGACTGTTCTTGTACAAACTACAAATGTTTATCAACTAAATAAATATATTATAAAAATTAAATAACTAGACAATATGAAGACGACGAATAGGATAGGATTTGACTTTTTCATTGTTCAATTGACTCGTTTTGTTTCGATTTTCATCTTAGTGAAAGTACTGGTTGCATGCGTCGATCATCAAGTATACCATTTAACCATAAGGGTCCAGTTGGTTCCATTTGTACACCCTCAGTGTAACAAAAAGGAAAAAAAAAGTAATCATAGCTAGTTTTTATTTTGTTTTTATTAAATTTTCCTCAGTGAAAAAAGGTAGTCAACGAACATTTTTCGTCCTAGTTTTAGTCAACGAAATCAACAGTCACTACTCACGCTGCTGGTTGCGCTTGTCGCTGGCGTTCTTCAGAGGCAGGCAGACGGGACAGTCGTGCCGCGTGCAGTTCTTCCAGTGGGAGATGATCTGTCTGGACGACGCGCAGTGAGCCACTGGGAGAGAGACACCAAAAACAAGAGAGAGAAAGAGAGAGCGAGAGAGAGAAAGGGGGGCGGGCACGATATGAAAAGTGAGTTATCCCATCAGGCCCGGGAAAGCAACCGTGTCATTTTAGATTTTAGTGTATTTTTGAACATTTGTGAAAATTGTTGGATAATTTTCAATCACGAAAAAGGTTTGAGCACTACTGATTTTAGAAGGCCTTATTAGAATGGGCCTCAGGTTTGAATGGGTTATTATCCAGATAGATTAGAGCCGCGGTAAAGAGACGAGGACAATGACAACGCTTTATCACGTCACCGTCCGTAAATCCACAACGCCGCCGAGGGAATAGTGAGCGGCGCCTTAAGAGACGGCCGGCGCTTTGACAAAAGGGCCGCGGCACGGAATGACGGAAAGTCATTAGGTGCGCTACATAAAAAGCCTCAGCGGCCGGCTGCACCCACAGTCATTATTCAGAGAAAGGACACAGCAGTTCAGCATGCTATTTTAACCACAGAAACCCTCATTTTACACGTCGGCTATTCCAAAATAGAACCATCTAAGAGCTCGCAATGTGTTGATGCTGTGAGAGCCGGTGGGTGCATGTCGACAAATCTGTAAAAAGAAAATTGCAAAGAAAGATTTTGGAATTTATCACCTATAAGCCATGCCCAAAATGGGGAAGTCAGTGATAAAGTGGTAAAGGTACTTTAAAAAATCAAAAAACATCAATGAGATTGTCTAACACACACTTTATTTAAACTTAAATTAATTTAAGATATATTCATCGTGTCACAACTTCAGAGATTAGCTGACAGAATGAGGCCTAAACAAATCCGATACGGCATGCAAACATTTATGTAAAAACAATTTGTATATTGTGTTCCAATATATTCCATCATGACATAAAACCATAAACAGCCGACAGCCAACGCTGTGAAACTCCTCCCCTTTTACCGTGAACATTAGGACACATTGGCCAAATATGCACCTGGGTAACCCCCTTGAGCAATAGCCACGCGTCTCTATTTTAAGGCATGTCATTATACGCAAAGGAGAGCCACTCGTCACAGCGTTTGTGTTGGGAATAAGCTCTCAGATGGCCGTACAAACAAGAATCAGATTAATGTCCGCTGTCTGGGGGCAGAATGGAGTCTGAAGGGCTCCGTGAGCAGGCCGCTTGGGGCTGAATGGAGTCTGAAGGGCAACACACACAGGCTGCTAACGGCGCGCGTCAAAGCTACAAGCTTGTAGCGCGCCACCGAGTGGCGCGCTACAAGCTTGTAGGTCTGCTATTTTTGAAAAATCTAAGAACGACTGACATAGAAACATAGCTTTTTCAGAAAGATGTTCCGATACAGAAGACATTTTTGTTAATCTGATCTCAGGTCAAAATGGGTTAACTTTTGCCTGGCAGCCAGCCAGGTGCTGAACTCACCCTGACAGGACTTGCCGGCCTGGCAGTGGGTCATGTGGTTGAGGACGTTCTTCATGGTGCGGCAGTGCGGCAGGGCGCAGGCCCTCACCTCCCCGTTGGCCTGCTCGCGGCGCTGGCACTTGTGCGCGTGGAGCAGCAGGACCAGCTGCTGCTGGATCAGCTTGCGCTTCTCCGGGTCGGCCGTGGGCCCGCCCCCCGACGACACGCCGCCCTGGCCCATGGCCGCCGCCTGTTGCATCTGGGACTGGAGACGGGGACGCGCACACACACACACACACACACCCTTTTAAACCAATGGTTCCCAAACACTGGGTCGGGGATCCATATGTGGGTCGCCGACACATTTTTCCTTTCCCCACATTTAGTTTTTAATTATTTAAAAAACTTTTTCAAAATAAATCTGGGCCGTGGCTCAGCGGTCCAGGCACCTGACCGGTAGTCCAAGTCTGGCAGTGTGCCGCGGGTTCAACTCCCAATCCCGATGGCATTTACTGCATGTCTCCCCCCCATCCCTGTCCCCCATTTCCTGTCAGCCTACCGTCTGTCCCTCAAGAGTTTTTTTTAATAAATAAATAAAAATCAAAGAATAAATTAGAAAACAAATGTTTAAGGAGTAGTGAAAATAGAAAATCTACAAGCTCACAACGCTGGCGAGAAGCGCCACGTTGTGAGCTTGTAGATTGGCTTGTAGAATGTCCAATTAGCCCTTCACTAAATCCCACCTCAAAAAGCGATTGTCCAATGCCTTTCCAAATAGTTTAGCAACGGTTGCTATGCAGGTCAAGCTTTCTTCACTGCTAGCGTGCCTATAGGACAAGGATGGGTTGGGGAGGGACTTAGTGATTTCTCTTTTGGGCCCCGGACTAAAACGTTTGGGAACCAGTCTTAAACCCTCTGTAGTAAACTTGACAGGGGGCGGCTCTATGCTACACCAAAACTCTAGAAGCTCACAACGCCATCGGCAATTTTTTGCCAAATGTTCATCCCGGAGATGCTAGGGTTAGCAAGTGGTTAAGGGGATGCTTTAGGTATTCAGGCTTTAAATGGAAGAATTAGTCACTCTCTACAAATCGGGAGACATCAGAGATGTGTTAAGGACTCGGAGGAGAGTAAAAGTGGGCGGGTGGGTGTTATGTAAGAGTAAGAACAAGGAGAGTAAATAAAGGGAAAGAGGAAGCTGCAGTTAAGCAATCAAGTCTTAAGCAATCAAAGAGGCTACGCTGAACAGCTCCAGAGACAAAGGAAGGCATCACGTAAAAGAAAGAAAAGAATATATATATAAAAATATAAACAAGGAGTTAAAGTGAAGAAAGAGAGAGAGAGAACTAGAACTATTTCCTCTCTTCATTAAGTATTTTTTTCCCTGTTCCTGGAAGAGATTTGCATGCCTCTCTGGCTCCGTGTTTGCTCTGTGCTTGGAGAGAGAGCCACACTTCACCGGAAGGTAAATTACTCCGATATTCAGAGGTGATGGCCTAACAACTAACCCACCCCCCCCCCCCCCCCCCCTCCTCAGATCATTTTTCATCCAAGGCAGTTTTCTTTCCCAAGAGAAAGGCAAACATGTACCCAATTGTTTCACACAGTCATATGAGAAAAGCACACATGAAAGTCTGTACTGCCTGCATCGCTTATATCTGAGTGAAGTTCAGTGAACTCCTTGGCAAGTGTAGCATAACTCCTACATTCCAGGTGTTTGATTATTTCCAACAACATGGAAATACAGACATACCCGTATTTTTCAAAATAGTAGCCCGGGGCTGTTAATATGCTAAATCGATTTGGACCCCAGAAACCAGGCCGAGCATGTTTTAAGTGCAAAATTAAAAAGGTATGACAAATGTAAATAGCAGGCAAAGTCTTTTGTCTTTTTGATTTAATATTGAGAATCGGGGAGCTTATACAGTAGCCAGCTCTGCTCTTCTGTTTAATTGATTTGACCCAGATTCGCGCAATGTTGTACACGTCAGTGAAATTAACCTCAAAATCCCTAATTGAGCGCACCAGCGCTCAGTGCACATGAACTCCATGCTGTATGGCCACAGGGCTTGGGCATTATAACCCTACCATCTCTCTCCATATCGTTTGATGAAGGCCAATAAAAAAAAACATGACTTATACACCCAATGAAAATATACACTTCACGGAGTATAGACCACTTGGAATTATAACAATCGGTTGAGGATTGCCCAAGTATGGCACAAGTTAAATGAAAGCCAATGTTAGCCAATTAGGATGGAATATGAAATATCGGACAGATCCGTCTTGAGCACATGACTAGAGAGATACTGTGTAACGATTTGGGGGATTTTTGGACAGAATCTGGAGTAGTAATATCCAAAAATGTGTTTTACAAAAGTCGGCCTCCTGGTGGCGCTATAAAAGGCCGTTCTGGAAAATTTGGGGCAGAGGTTTATTGTTGGCATCGAGGGAGTGTGTGTGCAAAGTTTGGCATCGACCGGAGATTAGCTGGTAACGGACGGACACACATGGACGGACAGACGGAGTGCAAAACATACTCTCTCCACATGCCTTCGGCCTGGTGGAGACAATTACAACATTTTGGGGGGATGCGGAGGAATTTACATACTCGTGAGGACCTCTGCTTGGATTGGTGAGTGGCATGCTGCAAGCTCACAACGCGCTGTGACTTATTGGAGCTTGTAGATCTTCTATTTTCTGTGCACCATCATTCAACAAAATATAAATTAAGCTGACTAAGTTTGCAAATAATGGCCCAAATATGGGCGTTTATACGGATCTACAAGCTCACAACGCTCATGTTTTCCCCAGTGAAAAAAGGTTAGTCGATGAACATTTTGTGTCATAGTTTTAGTCGCCGACACACTATTGTAGTATTGCCACCTACCAGGTTGGGAACTGTGCTGGCTGCTCCCTTCAGCTCTGCGCTGGGGAACTGTGGCAGGCTGTTGGGGAGGGCCGTCTTATTCTGGAGCTGCTGGGCGCTGGCGGCCGCCGCTGGCCCCATCTGCTGCACCGCGGCCTGGCTGTACTGCTGTCCGAACGCTGCCCCAGGCATCCCCATCTACAGCAGAGGAGAGACACAAACAGGGTAATAATAATACTTATTAATAATAATAGAGCATTATTAGAGTACTGGCTGTACTGCTGGCCGAACGCAGCCCCAGGCATCCCCATCTACACACAGGAGAGGAGAGACACACAGAGGCTGTTTATTACACGTATGGCTTCATGATACGGGTGGGAGACTTCATTTAATTAAGCGATTTAATAGATTAATTCGATTAATCAGGGGTGAATAAAAATAATAACCCAAAAAAGGTTCCAATATAGCGGAAATAGTTATATAATATTTAGTTATCGGATATTGAAGCTAGGGTCAGCTGAAGTGCTTAATTAGACTAATTGATTTTAAGGTGAAATGTTTTTAGCTTCAATTCATTGAACTGAATTGTCGCCAGCTGAGAAAAGCAGTGCAGCATATTTTGTGTAAAAGCACTGAGACTCCAGTATGTTCCCTGTAGGTTCCAGCATGGCGTGTCTAAAGCGTCAGGATTGGTTTCAGCATGGAGGAAGAAGTTGAGGAACGACAGCACCGCTGTGTGTATATTGTAGATGTCAGCATATAATGTTCTAACTTCAACTGTACCAACGGGGGGGGAAGTGGCTCCTGCTAGGGATGCCTCTAGTCTACACAACACGCCATCTGAACAACAAGGTGTGACAAAAACAAGCGGGCGAGCAGATGATCATCAGAACACAGCCTTGAAGTTTCAAACTGTCTGGCTGCGTCTTGCACAGGAGCGAGGTTGAAGGAACACTTCTAAATCCTGACTTTAGGTTTTGTGAAAAACTTCAAATCTTTATGAAAAACATTCTAAAAAAAATGCATGCTGCTGCTATAACAACTAAAATGACACAGAGGCGTTCCCGGCTTGAAATGCATAACAAGATATAGGCATAACAAATCTAAATGGCTTAAGGAAGACAAAACCAGAGTCGATGAGCAATAAATGACCAATAAATCAGTTGCAAAAAAGCCAAACTAAAAGATTGATTGCTTTTCACCATCCATTATAGATTAATTTCCTCTAAGAGGGGTGATAATTAGCTCTTAGGCACTTTTTATAGAAGCCTAAAAAGCGTGGCAGCATCTCCGGGAGGCTTCCAGCATGTAGTGTGCACAGCGCAGCGCACACAGTACACCTTCTCCCTGCACTCTGCAGCCAGCCAGCTCTGCTGCGCTGCCTGGGCTGGGCATTGCTTTAGCGGAGGCTCCCTGCTGCTCTCAGCGCTCCAGCAGACAGATGAAAGAGCGAGCCCCAGCCCAGTGGAGAGACAGAGAGAGAGAGAGAGAGAGAGAGAGAGAGTGAGAGCGAGAGAGACCAGCAGGCTTTAAACAGCTGAGCAGAGTACGAGCAGCAGAGCACAGTGCAGTCGCGTGCCCTTCCCCCTCTCTTTCAAACACACACACACACACACACACACTCGCTGCCTGCCACCGTCTCCCTCCGACTCGGGAGCCTCCTTCACTAGCGCACTGTTTCCCAAACAGTGGATCGGGACCCATGTGTGGTTCGCAGACACATTTTCATGGGTCCAGTATTTGTTTCGTTTTCCTACATTTTGTAATTTCATTACATTTTCAAAAAGCTAAAAATGCCACAAATTAATACCAAATCATGATTCTTATAGAAAGAAAGAAATCCCTTAAGTTATAAACAAATGTTTAAGAAGTAGTGAGAACAGCCGACCGGGCCGCGTTGTGAGCTTGTAGATCTGCTATTTTCTGGTAATTTGGGTCCTGGTGGAATGCCCAATTCCTTTTTTGGGCTCATGGGCTAAACATTTTGGGAACCACTGCCACAAGCCAAGCCACACCAGACTTATGGCACTTCCTCACCACATGGTACCATTACCATGTGGTACCACATGGTACCGGCTCAACTAGCCTTTGCTACCTGGCATACTTTCTTTGTTTTTCTCACTGCAGATAGTAGCCCACTTAATATAGCTGGCTGTATTAGCGACAACCAAACCTCTGCATAGCCAGCATCTAGTTGAAATGTTTGTTAACAGTATATTCGGTAGCTTCTAGAGATGTGTGACTGTATCGCGGTATCGGGAAAAGTCGGATCGGCCCTTATTTGTCATATCGGGTCATATCGGTATCGGTGAATATGCCAGTCTAACCACCGATCCGACACAGGAGTAAGGGGTTGACACTATGGCAGGTAAATAAAATGTTGGGACATGTGGAGTTTGCTTTGGAGTTGCCCACACTGCAAGTGCACATTTGAGTGAGGAGTCTCAGTCTGCTATAAACACAACACCAGATATATAGCTAGATAGCTATAAACACAACATGAGATCACGACACTAGTATCGGGATCGGAAGCGAAAAAAGTAGCTTCCATGTAGCTTCCATGCAGTTATAGGTGAGTAAGTCGTGATGATTCTCTAACCAATCTGTAGTCTGCAGTGTTTTACCGTTTACCGTAACCGATTACTTGCATGGTTAAATGGATCAATGCAAATATTGCTTTCAGATCTGAAGGAGATGAGCACAGAATTAGTTCAATCAACTTTAGATGGTTTTGAATGCTTCCCTGGAAAACACTGACTGAATCTGAAGCCTTCGAATCATCACACAAGGTCTTGTCAGCATATATTGGTATATACAGTATTGCATTTTAACCATTTTTATGTAAAGATTGGCCGATATTCACATTTTGCATCGCCTCAGCTCATCTGGAACCTCGACGGAGGTGTTTGATACAAAAGAAAACATGTAGTATTCACAACGTTTGCTAAAACAAAGTTGAGTGGAGCTGAGCCGGTACCATGCGGTGAAAGTGCCTTAAAAGCCTAGACCACTTTGGTAGAGGTTTCAGGTTTGGGTTGTGTAGTTACCTTGCCATGAAGTTGACATATTTATTTAGTACTGGGTTTGGTGATGTTCTTAGTCTGAATCAGCTTTGTTTGCGATCGCTGATGGGCTAAAAGAGCTCCTTCATAAAAGAGTCTCTTCACTGTAAATACGTAAGTAAGTCAATGGGGAGCATATTTTGAATGATCAATTTCTAATCAATGGAGCAATTATTTGGAGTTACAACAGCCCAACCCTAGTTCAGCTAGCCGTTCTACATCGACACGTTGTGAGATTGTAGATATTAAAAAAAAAAGGCAAATAAGTTGGATAAGGGGTAAGGGGTGGCACAAGATATAGCCCTTGGTGTAGAGTGGGAAACAGAGCAGAGCAGTACAGAGATGATGCCTGTCAACTAAGTACTAGTTTACTACGTAGACGGTTTAAGGGGTTTAACGGCACAAGGGAAGCCTTCAAGAGTTGCCACTGCTTGCCGAGGTTCCTCCTTCCTTCTCCTGTCTCCTTCCTTCCTTCCTTATCTACCCACAACCACACACACACACTAGTTCGTCTGACCGTGATTTACAGCTCCATTATCGCAGGTCAAGAGTCCCGGGGACTCTTGCACTGAGACCGTCTACAGAGGGAGGACGACAAGAGGGTGACAGACAATGGCAGAACAGAGAGAAGAGTGAGTGAAGGAAAGAATGCCAAAAAGACAACAAAAAAAACAGGGAAGTGGGAAAACTGAGGGATGGGGGGGGGGGGTGGAGGGAGTCTGTTAAGGACAACAGTTAGAATGCCAAGATTGAAAAACGAAAACGATGGAATGAAAAGCAGGGTTTCTAGAGTTTCCTAGTTCAGTTTTCTGTTTCAGATCTGTGCACCATTTCATAGTTTAGTTGTGAATGGCCATATTATCCCAGTCAACAGCAGGTCCACGTGATATAGGCGCGGTTGCTACCAGGGCTAGGCACAATTAAACATTAACACAGGTAGTCGTGCTCCACTGTATTAAGTTAACACCAGTACATACAAAAATAACTTCATAATAACAAATACAATAAGAAATGTTACCTTAGTTGACACAACACTCTTTCGTATGTCCATGTTTCGGAAGGACACCAAGTCTGTGGACACTTAGTCCGCCAGCATATGAATAACTGATATAATTCATGCCAGCATTTCCACCCCGTTCAACCCTTATTTTGAAAAGCCAAGCACCGGATGTTATGAGGACATAATAGTGTTTTGTCGCATATCACTTCTGGTCTCCCTGTCAGAGCAGAGAGAGGACTACTGTAGTGATCACAGTGTCGGCTCTGGGACGTGGAATAAACCTCGTTTTAACCAGAAAAGGAATAGGAGATAAATGCGATTGAAAGAAACTGATAGAATGGGCGTGGGTGCGTGCGCAGTTCAAGATGGCGCACTGGACTCCATCCAGTGTTATTGACAACGCCAGCTAGCAACCCAATGCTATTGCTGATAACGTGAGTACCATTATGACTTGATCAATCAAAAGCTATGTTCTCCGAAAATAGCTGATCTACAAGCTCACAGGCTGCAGATCGGCTATTTTCGGAGAAGAGATTTATAGACTGTGAAAGAGAAGGAAAGTCTGTGAAAGATTTCACGTAAATTGCATGCTGCGTTCATGATTTGAGGCTTTTTGATTCAAAAGGGCCAATCCTGCAAACTTTGAAAGCCAATGTTAGCCAATTAGGATGGAATATGAAATATCGGACAGATCCATCTTGAACACGACTATAGAGATAGAGATAGTGTGTAACGATTTGCAGGATTTTTGGACAGAATCTGGAGGAGTATAATCAGTTCTGGAAATATTGGGTCAGAGGTTCATCTTTGGCATCCAGGGTGTGTGTGTGTGCAAAATTTGGCATCGACCGGGCTAACGGTGCCGGAGATTAGCAGTTCATAGACGGACGGACGGACACACACACACGTGCAAAACATACTCCCCATCTCCCCATGCCTTTGGCCTGGTGGAGACAATAACCATTAAGCAATTAATACCAGTGAGCTGGCGGTTATGAAAGGCTTGTCTTAAACCTGCACCATTTTAAGTAAAAAAGAACGTATCATGTTGCTGTAAAAAGCAGGCTGATCATGGACGCCGCCATCTTTGTTGTTTTGAAGTAGGTAGAAAGCCTGAGGTTATTTTGGAGGGGGCGAGGGGACTATGGCATCACCGGTTCAGGAAAGAGGCAGAATTCGCTGTACACACGGAGAAAACAAAGTAGCCTCTCCAAATTTTGCCAACGCCGTCTCCGTGTGGCAGAAAGGGCAGACCAGCTAAATACTTGTGCGGATAACGCAAAATACGTCCTTGTGTGCACAGGCCCTAAGATCTGTTGGTTTACAAAGAACTTTTAAACAGATGTTCACATGATAAAAAGTGCCTTGGCCAACAACTCCACTACTCCAAAGAACAGCTTTATATTATTTGAGGAACGCATTTGTCCTGGGAGCCCATGTTTAATGGATGTTTCATGAGCTACTGGATACCACTTTGGTAATACTCTGCAATCAGCCAGACTATAGCAAAAAAGTCACTATTAAAAAATGTGTTTTGTAAAAAAAATCTGCCGCCAGGTAGCGCTAGAACATGCGGATCTGAAAAATTTGGGGCAGAGGTTCACAGACGGACATACACGTCCGAACAGACGGATGGATGGGGTGCAAAACGGCCTCGGCCATGCGTTCGGTTTGGCGGAGATAACAACACAGCTGATTTACAAGCTCATAATGCAACGGCAACGCAATGTTGTTTGCTTGCAGATTGTCTATTTTCTCAATTTTTGAATGTGGTGAAAAACCTATACAGTCAGTGACTGTATAGGTTTCCAGGTTGGAAAGTATATTCTAAATTCTAAAAGTATTTTCATGGCCAGCTTTAAACTTCATTGAATCCTGGTTTAAATTCCCGGGCCCTGCTCCAAAAATGAACCGAGCCAAGCTGGTGTTCACAGACACACTTCAGCAGCGCGCGTCTCGCCGATGGCAGCTGTACAAGGAAAACAAAACTTGTGCCAGCCTCTCGCTTTCATCTCCCAACCACAAGGCTGCTATGTACACACTACCTACACACAGGTTAAATCCCTCTCTTCCTGGACCTCTCCTCTCACATTTATTCTAAGTGCTTCACTGTCCTGCATCAGTGGTTCTCAAACCTTTTCATGGCAAGGACCCCCAAATTAATAGGTAGCCACACAGTCCCATCTGAGAATAGTTTGTGCCCCATACAAGATTTTTCAAGATGACAGATCTACAAGCTCAAAACCCGTTGCGACGAGTGTTCTTTTTTTCAAATTGTCAATAAATATAGGGTTAATGTGGTTAAAGTATTACCACTTTTCTGGCAACCCCCTGGAAGCCCTTAAGGACCACACTTTTAAATATATTCTGGGGGCTTTCTCTGCCTTTAATGACATTACACATTGAAAAGAGACAGGAAACAGGAAAGAGAAAGTCAGGGAGTGACATGCAGCAATTAGGGTCTGCCAGGCTCGGGAATCGAACCTGGGACTCGCTTGTCAGGCATTAGAGCACATGTGGTACGCACCTTAACCCATGTGGTACGCACCTTAACCACTCGGCTATCCCCCATCGGACCACACTTTTAGAACCACTATATCCTATATATGATCACTAGGGTTTGGTTTGCTGTATTATGAACCCACAGACTGAGCGTTGAGCTTCTATATATTATGCGGCGCTGTGTGAAAAGAGAGAGTGAAGCAGAGTGCCGCTGGGTGTCCGTGTCACCACAGGAAAAGACCTTTTCATGTGGCCAAGTCTGTGTGGATGTCATCTCTGGTGAGAACTACTGCACTGGTTTCCCCTCCGTTTCCTGTCAAACCACAACAGCCTTGAGAGAGACGCAGTGGGATGGCGGAAAGCTCTCTCACATCATGCACTAGTCCTGTCTGTATTCAGTCTAGACTCTAGTCCTGTGTGAATACACTACATAAACTGCAACGTGGATGTTTGGATATTCATACAGTCTAGTCCCGTCCTCCACATACTACAACATGGATGTTTGAATATGCATAGTCTAGTCCTGTCCTCCACGCCACTGGTTTCCGAATTCCAAACACTGCGTTGGGTCACGGGCCAATTTCTTCTCTCACCGCGTTGTGAAGCGACGCGTTGTAAGCTTGCATATCTGCCCATTTTCACTAGTTTGGGTCCCTGACAAACGTCTAATCTCTCTTTTGGGTCTCGAGTTAAAACGAGAACCACTGCTCCACACACTACAAAGTGGATGTATCCATTCATACATTCTCGTCGCATAGTAACCACTTCAACCCTACATTGACCAAGGTCCCCCAGGGGTCTAAGCTCGGTCACCTACGTTTTTGAGCTGCTACAAGCTGCTACTTTCGCCGAATGTTGGCCTATGACGCCATGCACAGAACATGCACACTAGGATTCATGTGGTTAACCTACTGTATTTGTTCTCATCTTCAGCTTGGCGGGACACAGCCATAATAACTACTAGATTGACATTCATCCAGCCTCCGCCCGCTCCCAGAGGGCACAGCTCCACTTGGCACCAGATTATCCTCTCTCGGTTCAGTGTGCACACATCATTTCTCAATGAGTGGTTCAGTGGCACAGGACCATGTGGCTGTCAGCAAAGTGACTGGAGGTGTAGTTTATTTAAGATGTTTATTATCACATTAAATGTGATAATTTAAACATCTTAAATACACTACACTACTACACTGAACTACAACTGATTTTTTTATCTGGCTGGATGCCAATAGTTAAACCGGTGAAGACTTGCAGTTGCTTTGACTACCGTTAGGGAAAGTAACTCATCCAGTGTCAAAAAGTAGAGAATGGGCTATATGCACAGTCACAGACGCCATTGTGGAAAGAACTTGGGGCCCCTTCCCTACTTCCTTCACAGGTGTTACTGATGATACTAATGAAGGTCCTGTGAAGAAAGAAAAGCAGGTGCCGTCCTCTGGAAACTGCCCTTGGTTAAGGCAGTGGGTGCTCAGCTTTGAAAATAACTTAACTCATAAACCAACTAAGTGGAAAAAGCAGAACTCCAACATAAGTCAGGGTGCTGCTATTGTGCACTGGAAAAAGTTTGAGAACCACTGCACACTAAATGGAACCGAGCCTTAATTTGTTAATTAGTACACATGTGAAGGAAGTAAGGAAGTAAGGGAGTAAGGAAGTAAGGAAGCGGCCGGAAGTATAAAGAGTTATTCTGTGTGCATAGAGCTGAAAATGACATGTGAAAGCAGTGCACCCACACTCACCTTGTTCATGTTGCCAGCCTGCTGGGCATTCATGCTGTTATGCGCTCCCATCTGTCCCCCGCCCTGGGCGAGTGTCTCCGCGAGCACGCTGCCTCCAACGCCCACCCCCGTGACCACCTGTGGCCCCGGCATGCCCTGGTTCTGGTACTGCATGCCAGGCCCGGGTCTACCTCGACCCGCGGGCCCTAGAGCCCCGTTCATCACCTGTCCCGGCTGAGGCTGCCCCATAACCCCGTGGCTCTGTCCGCTGTTCAGCATTGCCTGGCTGAAGCCCATGGCCGCGTTGCCCTGTCCCGACGTGGCACCTCCTTTCTGGGCCTGCAGGGGAGACGGGTGTTGGTTGGGCGAGCCCACCAAAGTGCTTTTCCCCAGCATGACGCCACCGAGCTGGCCCCCCACCATGCCTCCCTGCTGCTGGGGGAGACCCCCTCCTCCCAGGATGGACGTGCTGCCCGGCCTCAGGAGCTCCGACAGCTGCTTGTGCTTGGCGGCCGCGTCGGGGACCATGGAGTTCAGCCCGGGGCCGTTGGACGTCATCCCCATCAGGCCCAGGTCTCCGTTGGGGATCAGTTCATCTGGAAGATCATTCTCCAGGTCAAACAGGGACACCAGATCTAGGAGGAGAAATGGACGGAGACATGGAATGAAGCTAAATAAAATCTCAAGACAAGAAACTGTAATTTTGATGCTTTAAGCCGAACAGAATAAATCACAGATTTGAGCCATTAACTCCTTCAGCGCCACCTGGTGGTCACCAGTAATGTCTTTGAGTGCCAATTCTCCCATTATAAAGAAAGAAATAATTTGTAATTCTATTATGCATGTAATGTGCATGTCATCACCTGTACACCAGATTAGAGGAATTTTCAAAATATGGATTTTCTTTTTAATTCCCAAGGGAGAGACGTCTTAACGCCCCCCCCCCCCCCCCCCCCCCCCCCCATCAACAGTTACAAAGAACAAACCTCCTGATCAGGTTAAGTTGTTAGCTTCCCATCAAGGAGTAGCAGAGGTATTGGTTTAAAGTTGTAAACACAAAGATGCCACTGTGATATCCATTTCACAGATCATTAAAGACGGCATGGGGAGCTAAACTTGCACTTGACCTGTAGTACACGGCTTTTTGACCCGTGTCACAGTCCCGTTTTCAGCCACAACCGGGCAGAGAGAGAAGCTCTTTGTCAAGTCTAGTGCTGGGCAGACTGCAGAGACCCAAATACGCCCAGTAACCTGTGTCTTTATTAACCTATTTTGGGCGGGAACCCCTTTTGGTGTTAGCATTATGTTATACTTTAGCTATTGAAAAATAGCAGATCTACAAGCTACGAGCTTGTAGGCCTGCTATTTTTGAAAAATCGAAGAACGACTGACATAGAAACATACAGTAGCTTTTTCAGAAAACTGTCAGGATGTAGAAGACATTTTTAGAATCTGATCTCAGGTCAAATGGGTTAAAAGCAAAACAATGCAATAGCTACACACCAATTATGCAATAGTCATAAAGGTATAAACACATGTAGAGACACACACACAGCTGGTGAGGATGCCAGCGCTGCCTCCTCTCCTGGAACCATTCCCAGACCGTTCAGTTCACAGGGTTTGTTGTGGCTGAAGAGATACAGTCTTGCAGAAAGCCGGGCAGGGCCAGGCCACAGAGAACGTGTGCGTCTGTATTGACGACACAGCCCTTTTCAGACTTGTCTCATGTGCTGCTAAATACTGTATAGTGGTTCAGGCACAGGGCACTCAGGTGCACCTTACGTTTATCACTTGTACATTATATAATTCATGTGGGAAGTTCACGGCAATGTGGGTGTGGAACCCTGGTAGGTAGGGCTGGGTATTGTAGAGCATTATTGTAGCGCATCATTCCATACTGGTCATATATAGTTAAAGGAAAAAAAAGAGTCAGGGTGCTGCTATTGTGCATGTTTTTCACTGGAAACACTATAGCTACACCAGTGGGTCTCAAAGTGACAAGAATGACACACGTACCATTAACTGCCAGGTGAAACAATCACTCTCCGTTGTGCACCTGTCCCCCTCCCCCATTATTAGTTTATTTTTAACATGTATGTTTCTGTGCCACAGAAAGAAGGTAGGATGTCCACACACCATTCTTAAGCTCCCAGTAGTATTTTATTAGTAGGATTCAACGTTTCGACGCCTTCAGGTCTTCATCAGGAATTGATTCCTGATGATAAAAGTATGGTACAGTATAGCACGGTACAGTACAGTACTAAGCATGTAACGATACAATCAACTCACGATATGATTATTTTCCAGACAAATGACCAAAAAATCTTCCCGACCAACCTTTTCTCACAATTCTTTATTTAACTAGGCTACATTGCAAAAGTAGCATTACTTTTCATGTAAAGTTGTAAAGGCGTGGCGTGGCGCTAGAGCAAGACCGTCCGAAGGCCGGTTGAGTTGTTAATTTATATTCTTCATTGCAATAAAAGGTGTTATTGATGATATTTCATGTTCCGTGACTTTAATAATGTCAAAATAATTCAACACATTTGGAAAATAATCTGATAATTTTATGACGTATATAGTCTGAAAAATACTAGGCAGATTTTCAAATATTTCATTGATAATGATAGTCTTGCAATTTGATATTTAAAATAAATATTTGACAAGGGCTCCTAGGCTAAAATTCAATAACTGACCCTAACGAACAATCATGCAACAAAAAAAACGCTTTTATCCGCAATTGCACGATCTACTGTCTAATAAGACAAATATGCCTTGAAACATTACACTGTCAATATTTTTATTTCATTCAAAAATAGAGAATCTTTCACTCAATAGGGACTGCTCCTATCAGGTTGATGATATGTCCATGTGTGGTCCAACCCTATGGAATGCATATGCTAATAAAAACAACTTAATACTTTATAAGGATAATATGAGCATCAAAGCAATATTTAAATACTTTATTGGCACGTGCATTCCATACATTCCCTGGGGCTGGACCACACATGGACATATGACATCAACTTGCGACAGAAGTGAGTGAAATATTCTCTATTTATGAAAGTTAGTGTTTTTATTTTTTGTTAGTTTATTTTAGGCAAGTAGTGTTTTAAGGCATATTTGTCTTGCCAGGGATCCTTTTAAACAAAGAAAGATAAATGTTTACAATATGTCCATTAACATTATCCAAATTAATTCATTTTAAATTTTAAATTTTACTTTTGGAACAAATAGCCAATTTAATGTTTAGGTGCCCACTCGTCCTGCACCCTCTTGCAATGTGAAATGCCGCCGAATCTGTAATAATAAACTTTTCCATTTTCATTCCGTCTTGTCATATGGGCCATCTTTTCAAATTGTGACAGCTAGCTGATGCTTTTATTGTGAAGGCAAAAGTTTCTGAACGTCTCATCCTCCATATTTCCGTGTGCTGGAAATAGCCGATCTACAAGCTCACGTGTTGCGGAGGTGACATGTTGTGAGCTTGCAAATCCGCTGTTTTTAGCATGCAAGTTGCAACACGTCATACGGCGAAGCATAAGCGCCGATGCATACTCCTATTTTAGAGACGAATAAAAGTCGGTTCGGCGCTGTAGAGCCTACAATGTGACGTCATTTGAGGTTCGGGGGGGGCGGGGGGGGGGGAGGGTACCGTCCTAAAGTCGGCTCTTCGGTGCTACTGAAAATTTCTGAAGAGCCGAAATCATTTCGGCACTACAGCACCAAAACAGCGGTAAAATAGGAGTATGAATCGGCCCCAAGTCACTTTGTCACTTTGTTTTTACTTTTTAGCCAAGGCGACGTAGGCTGCACAGACAGAGTTAGACACAGATGGCTCCTCGATGCAAAATAAACAGGGACAGTAGATCGGGAGTCGGGACACGGTATTGATAAGCTTCTGTTGTTCTGTGGACGCATATCATGAAAGCAAGCAGGGTGTACTGTAAACGCTGGTTGAGCAAGTGGCTGTCGACCTGGCATTGTCATTATGCGTGTCCCTGGCCGTGCACATGCATAGGTCTCGCTCGGAGTGAGTGCTCTGGGTTTGCACCACTCTTCTTCCCTCTTTTTCCAGCAACAAAATCCTTGTTCCTAATTCCTATCGCTCCCCGTCACAGACATGTTAACTCTACTTTCTTTCTTTTCTCTCTGCGCGGCAGGAGGAGGAAGTAACTACGGTAGCCTGCAGGCGAGTGTGAGAGAGATTTACCGTAAATACCCTAGTTAAAGTGAAAAACGTTTAAAATTAACTTTAAAATTTAAAATGTGATTAATCGTGCAGCCCTAGTATGTGTGTACGTGTTATGACTAAAAAACAAATATATTGAGCTTTGTCTAAAATCCAAAGGGACTGTGCACTGGGTTTCTAGCAAAGGCTACTTTAAAACCCCTGACCTTGGTTATTCTACCAAAGACTTAGTGAAATGAAAAAACACTTTTAGAGCATATGGGCATCTTACTTTTGGCATGGTCAGCTACGAGTGTGCAGCTATAGATATTTTTCTTTATTGGTTTCCCGTTGGCTGGCACCTCACAAGGACTGGTGTGCCGTTTATTCACATCATAATGGGCATACCTAACAATAGATGCCAAAACAATGGGAACATTTCCATTTGTGTGAAATTTTTATATCCAAAGTCCATAAAAAGCCAATTTAATTACTTCCTTTGAAATAAAACGTGCTGCATGATGACTCTACCCTCATGAATATAAATTAATCTTGATTTCATTCACCCGTTTGATTCTTACAGCTGTACGTTCCTCCAAAACACAGCTGATTTTGATTACAGAACTACTCTGTTTTTAATTTCATTCAAGTTGACATCAATTCCAGACAGTGTATTACTCATTTTAAACTGTATCAGCACACTAAAATTGTATCTGAAAACATCGGTTCGAAGTAAGCCATGTAGTAGCAAACAAACATGAAAACATCAATCTGGATGGAGTATGAGAAAGCGGACAGATCCGTGTTGATCACATGACTGATGACTATGGAGATAGTGTATACCGATTTGAGTGATGTATAAGCAGGGCTGCACATATGTGGTGCGCCACCGCGCATGCGTCGTCAAAATTCAAAATGCGCTGTCAATCAAGCGCCGGGAAGCGCTTCTGCGTACCAACAGCCGGGGCCGCCTAGAATGATTATTATGGCCAGAATACTAGTAAATTCTGTGGCGAGAGCATTTCCCACCGACTGCCACTCAAAGTGGCTACTGGCCAATCACAGCGCGTCCTTACTCAAAAGGGGGAGGATTCCATGCTGCTTTCTGCTGGGAGCCTGGGAGGAGCCGGAGGGCGGTTGACAGGAAAACCTGACACGAATAGTTTCGTCTTCTCCGTTTCAGATAGCAAACTACTGTAGTCCCCGGTGTAAAAGGGCATGCTGTGGATGCTTTGCACTCTTCCCATTTGCCGCTGTGCTTGCGTTTGTTTTCCGGCTGCTGGAGCAGCATGGTTGCTCGTGTGCGATGCCGTCTCAGAACCCGAATCCGAGGCAGAAACCATATTAGCGTCTCTCACAGCCTAGGCACCGGCCACCGACTTTTTACGGGTACTAAGCTTAGAGTATACTCTATGGTACTAAGGTTTTAGTTCCGACATAGTGGAGTGGGAAGAGTTTAAAGCATTGCGGACTGGCACTGCTGCTGCCCAACATGAACACCGTGTCTCGACATACTGTCCCTTATTATCGTAAAGTCGGGTAGTGTACACTGTTTATTTTTGCACCGAGGAGCCATGTGTGTCTGACTACGTACGTCGCCTCAGCTAAAAACAAAAGGGAACTAGGGAAGCCTGATGTATGCTTCGCCGTACGATGTGTCGCATGTTAAAAAAATAGCTGATCTGCAAGCTCACAACGTGTTGCAACACGTTGTGAGCTAGTATGTGAGCAACACGTTGTGAGCTAGTAGATCGGTTATTTAAATACAAAATAATAAAAAATCTAAATATTGCTTTGATGCTCATATTATCCTTAGGAAGTGTTAAGTTATTTTTATTATAATATGCATTCCATAGGGCTGGACCACACATGGACCTAGATTTTTGCAAATTTAGATTTTTTAAATAATGGGATGAATCTACAACAAGAGCCATTCTAGGGCTAAATCTAGAGTTGCAATACCCTCCATTGACTCCCCACTCATCCAATAAATATTGTTTTGCTATAAGTTATTCATCCCTCTTTTATCCATCCGGCGAGACGGGTCGCCGCATTTTAGGAGCACCAAGAAACTCCTCCAGGTGCTCCTCTGAGTACTAGACCAAAAAAGTTGTGTGCAGCCCTGTGTATAACAGTATAAGTGTACGACAGTACGAGTAATCTACAGAAATGTGTTTTGCCCAAATCGGCCTCATGGTGGCGCTATAACGGGCAGATTTGAAAAATGTAGGGCAAAGGTTTTTCCTTGGGCTCTAGGGAATGCACCTACAAAGTTCTACACAGATCGTGCATTTATAAGTAAGAACATAAATTGGCCTGTTATAGCGCCACCATGAGGCTGATTGGTTTTTTAAGTGGCATTCAAAACGGACCAGTCCAACTTTGGAGGAAGGCAATCTAGCTAATGGGGAAGCGAACAGGTCCGTCCGTGTTGATGACATTGCTTTGGAGATGGTGTATACCGATTTGCATGACGTATGGATAAAATGTGTACGAGTAATGTAAAGAAATGTTTTGCAATTGTCTTCCTCGTGGTGGTGCTGGTTCAGGCCGCTGTGGGAGATTTGGGGCAGAGGTTTGTCATTGACATCCAGGGAGTGTGTGTGCACAGTTTGGCATTGACCAGGCTATGATAAGACTGATAAGATAAGACGATAATGATAAGACGAACCCCCCACGGCCCCCAATCCACTCGCAGGAGATCCTCCTCCGTTGATCTCTCTCTTCTAACAAATGGGTGTGGGTGCCTTCCTAGTAGTACCGTGTGGCCATGCCCGGCAGCTGTCAGCCCATTGGAGGAGGGGGGGGGGGGGGTGGTTTGAGGAGTTAGTAAAGCAAGCGTGGTGGTGCTAATGGGACAGATTAGATTTAAAGTGCAGAACTAAACATGCAGGGAGATGTGTAAGTGTGCCTGCCAGCCAGCACACCACCACAACACTGGCATATGCTTGTAAGGCTACGTCAGGGGTTGGCCGTTTTCAGCCAGCGCAAGGCTGCAGATGTACAAGACAGAGGCAGGTCTTCACAAATACACCATGTGAGGCACCACTGGTAGTAAGATGATGTCACTTAGTCAAACGACCACAATGGTCCGTGGACCACTGGTGGTCCGTGAAGGTGTTGCATGTGGTCCCTGACCATGCATTTAGTAATGTAGGAAAGTGAAGATTCGTATTTGAATTTATTGTATTGGGTTAGGGTTAGAGAAAGTTGAGAAACAATGCAGTAAATTATCTGGTGACAAATGATGACGCGTCGATGTTGTCAGTTACTGGGAAGTCGGATGTCAAGAACTTCCACAGAAAAGGGAGGTAGAATCTCAAGTGAAACCATAACGGATTGCCTGGTTGAGTCACCATTATAAGGAAATGTGCCCATAATCAATTGCAAGTGTCTGCTTACTCATAGAATAAGTTACAATGAACAGCAACATGAGTTTAATATGGAAGGTTAATTTCTTTCCCCCACACCACAACAATGGTCCCCAGGTTAATTCTCAGTCAGGGTGGTAGTCCCCAGGTTGATTCTCATTCAGGGTGGACATGACCATTTCACTTGTTTTAACAGCTTTTGTGCTAAATACAGTACGTGTCCACACGTCCTCTCAATAAAAACCGTGGGGTGCTAAGGACACGTGGAGACGTCCTTTTAATGATGTAAAGCGGGATCGCTGTAATCCATGGTTTGACAGGGTGTGCGCGTTGCCGTTCACTTCCTTGTTTATGGCCCGACAAAACTGTCTATTCTCTCTGAATCTACGTCGCTGTCCATGGTTTGATCAGAACGGCAATGTTCTGTCCTCATTTCTGTCCTTTATTCTGAAAAATCCCCCGGCAAAATAAGTGTCAAATACTGACAGGCCTCACACATTATTTATGATGACAAGCTCCTTTGCCAAATTACCACTATTAGACATTTTCCCCCATTATTTTTTTACTTTTCGCCAATGGCATGCCCAAAATACGGATGCCAAGTTCAAAGTTCCAGAAATGGGGCTAAGATATTGTCCCAAAGGGTGAAACATACGTTTACTTTGGACATTTCAGAATCAGAATATAACAAATGCTTGTGACTGACAACATGGCTGTACCTTCCTTCTCCTCACCAGTCTGGTATGCTTCACAAAAACAATTACAGCACATAATGCCATAGTTATACACAGAGGAGGTCCGGCTATGGTCTGTTTGTTTGGACTCCATTGGCAGGACTTGTATAAAGCTTTTAATACAGGCTTTATAAGAGGAACTGTGATGACTTCAAGATGTGTGAAATTAGTGGCGCGCAGCACTTGTAAGGCTGGGGCTGGATTGCCTTTAAAAAAATAGCAGTATGGGTTAAAAGAGAAACGTAGACGAGGATAAGCCATCTGGGAGAGGAGGGAGATAGCGCTGCCCTGAATGGCACAAACCTTTTAACTTGTGTTTTATAATTACCTTAATAAATTAATTGATTTGGTTTATGGGTGAGTGACATCATTTGAGTGACACCATTAAAGGTAAACAAACATTTGACTGCCTCTGTAGACAAATCAGAGCTGACAGGAGTCCATATTATTATGAATATTATGACCTTGCGGTCCAGGCTCAATAGTATGACATTCAATTATTTTACTTATGAACTTTGAATGAATCTGCCAACTACTTCAGGATATCTCTGCTCTGGGGCTCTTTTTTCCTCTCTCATTTCAGAAAATGAAGAAAACCTTGTGTTTTTAACAAAGCAATACTGGCTCCTCAAAGTTGGTATTGTGACTTTATATATTTTCAGATACTTGCATGTGTCATTATATTATCACCACTTTACCAAAATCCAGTTCAAGTGGAGTTTCTCCGCCATTATCAGTCTGTGATGAGAACAGCTGAAGCTCACAATGCATCACAACACATGAAAGAATGCCCTGATGCTTCATGACACTGCTTATATAGTAGGGATGGGTCCGATTAATCGATTTATCGATTATCGTTGATAGGACCCGAAATCTATTATGAAAATTAATAATCGATAATCGTTTTTTTTTTTTTTTTTTTTTTGCTGATGCTTCATGACACTGCTTATATAGTAGGGATGGGTCCGATTAATCGATTAATCGATTATCGTTGATAGGACCCGAAATCGATTATGAAAATTAATAATCGATAATCGTTTTTTATTTTTTTATTTTTTTTTTCGTTTTTTTTTATTTTTTAATGAAAATCTGTTGGAAAGGCAATATTGTCATCCAAACAGGACAGGGCTATAGGCCTACCAAAGTGTGCCTGGGATGTGTCTGTGTAGCTGCATGAGAGGAGTGTGAGTGGAGATTGATTCCAATCAATATACAGGTTTGGAGGATTTAGCAGGTGTTGGGAATTTACCTAATCAGGCCTAGGCTGGGGTTGCTATGGTGATCAATTGGATCAACAGTGGTCCAGGGACCACCAGTGGTCCCATTTAAAAGATGGAGTTAGTAACCAAATGGACCCTTATTAACTCTCAAGAGTTACAATTATTGTTAATCAACTACATCAGGGGCTCCCAAACTTTTTTGACTTAGGTACCCCTTGGGGGGAAGATTTTTTTTATTTGTAGGGTTCATTAAAAAAAAAAAAAAATTAAAAAAAGTTAAAAAAAAAAAAAAAAAAAAAAGGAAAAACAACCCCCCCCCCCCCCAAAACGATTAATCGATTAATCGTTAATATTGAATTATACAAATCGATTTTCATTTTGGACACATTTACACATCCCTATTATATAGGCCTACGATAATAAGCAGGACTTTAATTACAATAACTTCTGCAAAGAGGGGTTCGTGAAGAAAGTTGCAGTTTCAGTAGAACTAGCAAGAGAAATGCTATATGAACATTTGTCATTTTATGTCACATTGCTCTCCTCAGAAAGTAATACATAGATTTTAGAAATAGATTTAATTGTTTTCATAACATCAGCGCTATGTTTTTTCACATACTTTATTTAGATTTTTGTCAATTACAAGAAACACCACAACAGTACAAGACAAGTAAGCTTAACACTACAAACTGTACAATAAACACAAAAAACAAAAACAAGGGGACATATGGTTGGGCTCGATGGCCATCAGACAGCAGGGAGTGTTATGAGTCCAATAGTGAAAGATGCATGCTTGTACCATAGCAGCCACATATACAGAACATGTACTCAACTATTGTCAGTACAGCAAGGAATGGCATTCACATTTTTTGGAACTTAGCTTGTGTATTTTGTCCGTCATGACGAATTTGTTCCAGCTTAGCAATGGAGAGCATCTCGTTGAGCCATCTCTTGAAACATGGAGAAGTTGGCCACATCCAGTTTATCAGGATACATTTTTTTGCACTTAACCAATTTAGGCCCGACGTCGAAATTAAAAAAATGTCTTCTAAAGTTTTCTGAAATGCCTATGTCAGAGCCAGAGGTGCTCAATATTTCATGTCAAGGATCCCAAAAATTATATGTAATTGGCAGCTGACCCACATCTGAAAATATGTTGTTCCAGGCACACCCCTCAGAAGCAACGATTTGAGTTAAAATGTTCACTCTGTTTTTAGGCACATTTTCACGATTTTTCAAAAATAGCAGACCTACAAGCTCATAGCGCGGCACTCAGTGCTTATTTTTCAACAGCTAAAGCATAACACAATGCTTAAAACACCACAAGGGGTTCCCGCCCAAAATCGGTTAATACCCAGGGGGCAAAGGGGGTTGACCTGCATTTGCCATGACCTCAAAGGTTGTCCACCAGAAATAGTATCTATGACCCCGTAGGATCACAACCTATATGGACAACCCGGTAAATTTTTTGCTGGAAGTCCAATATGGCCGCCGCAATATTGGCCCCTATTAGTTATAATGGGGGGTGAATAGGGCAAAATTTTAAACCAAAACCAAAATCCACGAAACTTCTCAGGTTGATCAATGATATAAATATGAACATTCTTTGTATTGAAAGTTTCCATGAATTTCAATATGGCCGCCACAATATGGCCGCCACAATATTGGCACCCAGAAAATAGGTTTGGCTCTAACTTCTGAACCAGATGAGCTAGAAACGCAAACTCGGTGTCTATTTCATGTTTTCTGACCATGAGAGACTCAATGGAATACCCATTTTCATTATTGGGTGTGTCTGGACCCTTATTGTGCATATTTACAAGATGGTGGCTACCCGAAATAGTGCTTTACCATGATTTCTACCATGATTGTTGACTGTTTTAGCAAACACAAGCAATATTAATCCATTGGCTAAGATTTATGACACAGAAGGGACATATATATTTGACATTGCATATTGTCATTTCCCCTCAGATCCTATGTAGAGTTGTAGGAATGATTTCAGATAAAATCAGAGACCAAAACAATGTATCTTAGAGATTACTTTACTATGGGACTGATACTATGGGATTGAATGGGACTGAATGGGAGTGACAGTCCCATAGTAACAGTACCTCCCATTCACTCCCTCACTCCCATTCAGTCCCATTCAGTCCCATTCACTCTGAATGGGAGTGAATGGGAGTGACAGTCCCATAGTAACAGTACCTACCATTCACTCCCTTTCACTCTGAATGGGAGTGAATGGGAGTGACAGTCCCATAGTAACAGTACCTCCCATTCACTCCGATTCAGTCCCATTCACTCCCATTCACTTTTATTCACTCCCATTCAGTCACATAATAACAGTACACCCCATTCACTCCCATTCAGTCCCATTCACTCCCATCGTGTTAGTCCCATAGTAACAGTACCTCCCATTCAGTTACATTCCCTCCCATTCATGGATGCATGGATGCACCTGGGACATATCCTCAGTGATGTATCCTGAGGTCAACGGGGTTCCGGGTCTCTCAACATCATACCCCTCACTCAGGCGACCCAGCCGGGGTTGATCAAGTCCCGACTTACGTCCCAGTAGCTATACCCTCAATCAGTCCCACTAGGGAAAAACCAGCGGCACACAATCCGTTGGAACTACTCCAGAACTACTCTGCCAGGGCTGGGAGGTGCACTTCTGGCACATGGAGGGACTAGGCTCTGTGGGTTGTCTCCTGGTCGGGCCCCTCCTACGTCTCACCAGGTCCACTCCTGCTCTCACCAGGAGTAGAGCGAGGACCTGTGCGTTGCATCAGAGTCCCAGCACCAGACAGTTTATTCAGGAGTGGTGGGCATTGGGCAATGGTTCCGCAGGGTCATGGTGCTGCGGTTCCGCTTGCTGCTTGCATGGCCCTCCCAAAGGCCTCACAGAGGGTTGTTGGACTTCATCCTCACAGAGGACACAGGCTGGGGCACTAACCCATACTGCTCACCGGGTGCCGTCTACATTCCGGCTGTCACCCGTCTCTCCGGTGTCACCAGACTATACCTGGTTGTCACATAGTCTATTCCTATGAGTCACTATATAAATAGAAGAACTATAACTAAAAAACATCGCATGGATGCACCTGGGACGTATCCTCAGTGATGTATCCTGAGGTCAACGGTGTTTCGGATCTCTCAACATCATACCCATCACTTAGGCGACCCAGCCGGGAGTGATCAAGTCCCGACTTACGTCCCAGTAGCTACCCTCAATCAGTCCCACTAGGGAAAAACCAGGGGCACACAATCTCTTGGAACTACTCCAGAACTACTCTGCCAAGGCTGGGAGGTACACTTCTGGCACATGGAGGGACTAGGCTCTGTGGGTTGTCTCCTGGCCGGGTACTGTTACCCATAGTAACAGTACCTCCCTTTCACTCCCATTCACTCCCATTCACTCCCATAGTATCAGTCCCATAGTAACAATACTTCCCATGCACTCCCATAGTATCAGTCCCATAGTAACAGTACCTCCCTTTCACTCCCATTCAGTCCCATTCACTCCCATTCTATCAGTCCCATAGTAACAGTACCTCCCATTCAGTCCCATTCACTCCCATTTTGAAAGGTGTGTTAAAATGGCCTAAGTCACATTTTATTATGACTTAGGCAAAATAATATGGCCCAAGTCTCCCTCTTGACATAGGCCATTGTTTTAATAGGGTGTAACAGGAAGGCCTTTTACATTAGGGCTCGGGTGATTTTACCAGAGGTGGCCAGCATCACCAGGTGGTGAGTTAGGCCAAAAAAGCAATTTGGCAAAAAATGACTTAGGCAATTAGTTTAATAAGGTGACGATATTCAAAACAGTCAACAATCATGGTAGAAATCATGGTAAAGCACTATTTCGGGTAGCCACCATCTTGTAAATATGCACAATAAGGGTCCAGACACACCCAATAATAAAAATAGGTATTCCATTGAGTCTCTCATGGTCAGAAAACATGAAATAGACACTGATTTTGCGTTTCTAGCTCATCTGGTTCAGAAGTTAGAGCCAAACTATTTTCTGGGTGCCAATATTGTGGCGGCCATATTGTGGCGGCCATATTGAATTTCATGGAAACCTTCAATACAAAATATGTTCATATTTATATCATTGATCAACCTGAGAAGTTTCGTGGATTTTGGTTTTGGTTTAAAATTTTGCCCTATTCACCCCCCATTATAACTAATAGGAGCCAATATTGCGGCGGCCATATTGGACTTCCAGCAAAAAATTGACCGGGTTGTCCATATAGGTTGTGATCCTACGGGGTCATAGATACTATTTCTGGTGGACAACCTTTGAGGTCATGGCAAATGCAGGTTTCCTAAAAAAAGGGTGGTTTGCCCCCTGGGTATAAGGATCTGTCTTTGGTGGGAAGGAAGGGCCCTTGTCTCATCAGAGCAACCAAATATTGCTAAACAGCAATCTGGCTGAATATCCTTTGCATCAGTGCCAAGTTTGATAAACAGGTACACTGCATAGTTTAATTTTAACAGACGACAGGGGAAAACCCAGCCTCGTTAGTTTGTTTATATTCCACTGCAGCCATGCTTCTCTGTGTGTGCCTGCCACAGGGGAGAGGGGGTGGAGTTAGTTGGTTTTTGAGACAGTTTGAGGATCCAATGTTTTGGAGGATTTGTCAGAACTTAGCGTCTTATCCCTTAATACTTTTCATTGGTTCAACCATTTCTTAACCAACACATGAACACACAGACGTAAAGGGTGTTTAATAGCGTCGATTTATAAAAGTTAGGTGAATCCCGCCTGACAGCAATGATATACTATATTTTGAATGCAAATATAACAAATGAATGTTAGAACCTTCGGGCGTTCGAGGCCAGCCCTAGAGGAAAACTGGTCTGTGTTTTATTCACCTTTTGCTGACAGATACAAGAGGTTCAGATTAAAAATGTCATGTTTTAGGAGACTGCTGCTCTCGCTGGACTGAAGATTGGTGAATAACGGGGAAAGAAAACAAAAGAGCAGGGGGTTTAATTTTGGAGATGATTGGTTGGGGTTCCTTTCCTGGTTGGCTTCCAGGTGTGCCCCCCGTAGGTGGGCACTGGGCAGAGGGGCTGGATAACGGTGCCCATTTCACCACAGGCACCAAGACACCCAGTCAGGCATACAAATGAAAACAAGCCCGACACTGGCCTCTAGGCAGAGGCACAAAAACACACTGACACCAGACTAAAGTACCAGAAAGAAAACCTGTCACACATTAACATAAACATCAAAGACAGGCAGCATTCTAATCTGTGGCTGTAAGCAACAGCCGCGCAGCATGCAGTGGAATGGTCACAGTGGAGGGAGGTGTGTTTTCGCTGTCATAGTACCAATAATGGCTGGGCTCTGCCAATAGGAAATGTACTTAATGAGTCAAACCAGAGGTGTACTGTATTATGACTACTTCCTAAACCAAGGCAAACCAATGTTAACAGTTGTAACTTGATATATTCTTTTGTGAGAGTAGGTTTGCTGCTACCTGCTCAATTTATAACGACGCATGGTCTGGTCACCATGCAACTCCTTGCAACATGCAACTCCTTGCAACATGCAACTCCTTGCAACCATTATTCCCAATGGCATGTTGCGAGGAGTTGCATTGGTGTGGTTTGTTGCAAGGAGTTGCATTGGTGTGGTTTGTTGCAAGGAGTTGCAGCGGTGTGGTTTGGGCCTCAGATAAAAGGCACTATAGAGCGTCGCAGTTCAGTCGCAGTAGAAAAAAGGCAGGTCACAACACTTTGTTGTTTTTCTTCTTTGTAATTAAATGTAGGTTTAGAGATGTTCCGATACTGGTATCGGGTACTCGGCCGATACTAGCCTAAAGTACTCGTACTACTCGGTATCGGAACCGGGCCCGATACTTTGAGACGAGTACTACAACATTCAATTGACACTGGCTGAACTCTCAATGCAACGGGAGCAAGTCTGACCCAATACGGCAGCAAAATGAGCAAAGCGCCCAAAACATTTTGATATACTTATAGTTGTCCTTTCTACTTGTAGCAGGAGCACATTAAAAGTATTTATTTCATTTACCGGTATATCAGACCACCAGGTCCAAAAAGAGTACTCCATGAAGTGTAGATTTGTGTCTGTGTATATTCAGAGGGCAGCATTATTAGATTAATAAATGAGCAATAATTAACCTACGTCGTGACTCTCCACTCGTCTCGATGCAGCCGCAGGTCATTAAAAGTTATTTCCATCAGACGAGTTCCAACAAAGTAATCCATGACTGTATAGGCTACAGATCTTCTTGTAGTTATAAGCACAACGTCCTTAAAATCCTTAAAGATATAAAAGCCGCAGCAAGTTTATTTTGCCGTAAAGAAAACTGGCATGTGTGCAGGGAGTCAGGGACCATAGGTGAATTATTTTGCCTCGGGCATAATGAAAGAAAGGCACCTATACAAGATCAACATTTTTCTTTCAAACGATGATAATAATAGAAGTGTGTTTGAATAGAACAAAATGTTTCATTGCTAATAAGAAAAATTAATTTGATTTTTTTCTAAATAATTTCAGGCTATTATTATTGTGGTAATTCAACATTACTGTAAAATCTGAATGAATTCCTGTTCTGTTCTTTACCTACAGAGAAATGTCTATTTGTATGTCTCTAAATGTTTGTATGTCTTTAAATGTTTTGATGAATTGAACAATGTGGACCCTGTTGTAAACAAGTGTAATGCTTAATTAGGTCGTCCACTCACAGTTGACAGTCTTTGTGCTTAAAATGTACTGTAAATTCTACAAACTGTTAATAAAGATTTCAATCAATCAATCAAACAGTATCATTAGAAGTACAAGGCATGACAATTAAATTAAGAAAAAAGGGGGTAAAATAAGTTTACTAAGTTACTCAACAAAAATAAAAACTGCTCGTATCAGTACTCGGTATCGGCGAGTACTTTAAAGAAAGTACTCATACTCGGTCAATAATATTGTAATAATATTGTGTTACTTTGTTGTCATGATTTCTCACGATTCCAGTTGGCTTTGTTCGAGGCTTACAGATCTTTAAATAAATACTTTTTGAAATGTCTATGGGAAAAATGCATGGGGAATTGATGATATGATATCTATCACAGGCCTGGAGTTTTGGAACAATCTGTAGAAACAGGGCTACTTTAATTACTACCTATTCCAAACCAGGTGTGTCACACAAAAATAGTGAAAGTGGCCTCCTTCATTCGTGTATCATCGTCAAATGTCCAACTCAGTGTCGTCCACGCCCTTGTCTCTGGTCCCACTCGGGGGGGGGGGGTCCCCTGAAGGTGGTCTGTACAGGGGACAGGTGGTGGTGATGATTATGTGTTCTGCAGTCTGCCCTGTCAAAGTAGCCGATCTGCAACCTCACAGCACATCGTGAGCTTGTAGAACTGCCATTAAGACCTGAGGCAGATTCTACAAATGCCTTCTAAATCAGTAGTTCTTAAAACATTTTCGTGCCAATTGAAGAAACCTCAAATTGATATACATTTGACCACGGACCACCATCTGAAAATGTTTTGTGACAGGGACCCCCAGCAGATTTACAAGCTCGCATCACGGCACTAGACGTGATGAGTTTGTATATCTGCTATTTTTAATAGCCAACTGCCAACACCAACACTAAAATCTAAAATGACAGATGCTTTCCCAATTTTAATGGGTTAATTTACTATTTTTGATGGGCGCTAGCCCCTCTTATATCCAGCTTTTGGTGTGTGTTCACAAACTTTGTCCTACACAAACATAAATTGTCATTGACAATGAATTGACAATTGAGTGTTTGTGTAAACACAAACATTGAAGACAAATGTGAGGACGCAACTTGTGATTGGCCGGAAATCCGGAATGAGATGTATGATGATGTATGATGATAAGAGTGCCCCTCACTTAGTCAGGGCTTGACACTAACGGATGCCCGATTACCCGGGGCAAGTAAAAAAAATGGTCGGGCAGGTGAAGGTTGCTACCGGGTTGCCTGATCGGGCAAGTGTGCATTTTGAGTGGGGATACAACCGCCTTAGTTCCCTATAAACACAACACGAGACATATCTGTCATTGTGCTCCGCCTCCACATCTTCCCCTGCTTTCTATCTCTCTCCCTGCCTCTCTCCCAAGCCCCCCCCCCCTCCCGCCACCATCACACACACTAGTCTGTAGCACGTGTGAAGTAGCTCCCAGCTAAATCTGCCATGAGAAAATACTACGGACAGTCACAGAGAGAAAATGTGACGAGTATGACCAGTATGTTCAGTTCAGTCAATCGGTAAACAATCTAAACATGGCATCATGACAACGACATAACCCGCCCCAACCCGCCTCGCGAGTCGCCAAAAAAGTTAATATGTCTTGACTTGGCTCGGCCTGAGCAACACTATGCAGCGATGCTGCGTTGTACGGCGGTGTTGCACCCTGAATGTGGCATGCTTCACAACGCTTGGGATACGATGCACCGTGAGCTTGTGGATCGTTTGTTTGCCACACGACACCGTTGTACCACAAAGTAAATCTCGCAGAACGAGCACAAAACTAAAATAAATATACATTGCCTGCCTGCCAAGTGTCAACAATACCATCAATGGTTGGCTTATTAATTTATTGTGTTTTCAGATTTACAGCAACGGAGCACATTTAGCGACGTACCAGGATCTATCCAGGATGTAGCTGAAGTAGCTTGATGTATCAAAACACTCCCGAGGCGATTGACAACAACGGGAGGTATGATTAATTCTAGCGCGACGGGCCATCAAAAACATAATCTTTGCTTAGAATTGGACGGAATGATTTAGATCAAGAGTTATTCACGTAGTTCTGTGTATTTTGTGAAAATTGAAAATAAAAAAAAATATTCAAAAATTAAAAAAAAGAGTTATTCACGTTTTAAGATCTTCGGTCTCATCCACTAAAATGGGGGGGAACATTGTCGATGACGTCCCAACTGGAATGATATTGAATGTTGCGCAACAGACACTCAGCCTGTGGAGCATTGTGATCAGTTTTGATATCAATAAATCTCCGTCCTTTTATTAATCTCCGGCCTGAGCACTGGGTGTTACTATTTTATAGGACGGAGAACTCTGTTTATGCCGCTCGGGTGTTAATGGTTGCCAGTCATTCAACACTCATCTCACGCAGATAGTAAGCCCATGGGCTGTGTGAAAGTGGCACCTCCAGTAATGAGGGTTGTCCTCCGAATGGAAGAAAAACTATGAACTAATGTTCTTATTGTTAAAATAAAATGCTAGTATTTTCATAACTTGATTGTTTACTGTAGCCGATTCCTGTGACTTAAACAAAAACATAGTTTTCAACTGGGAAAGGAAACGTTTCAAGCATGCAAGTAGAAAGTAAAAATAAGTTCAAATGAACACTAGTAATGCAAAATTTACATGAAGAACATGACCTGCACTTGCCCGACTGAGACCTTAGTGTCAACCCCTGCTTAGTCACTTCACACGGCTGTGATTTTTTGAAAAATAAATCGCTACAATAACCAGGTTGAAAGACGTTGGAGGGGGAATTTGTCTTATTCATGCCCCCCCAAAAAAATAAATCAGAATGCCCCCGTGACATCATGTGGCAAGTCTATGGACTTTTAATGTTTGCTTTAAGCAGGCCCACCCCCATTTTTAGCATTCCCACCCGTGACATCATGTGCCAGTCACAGTGGGTGCTGAGTTTGGTCTGTATTTACTGCCATTTCTGAGGGGTGCTAACCCCTCCTATGTCCAGTGTAAACAGTAAACACAAACATTGTCCTAGCACAAACATAAAATGCCATTGAAAATGAATGGCCATTTTTGAGTGTTTGTGACTGTGTAAACACAAACATTGAAGACAAAGTGAGGACGCAAATTGTGATTGGCCGGAATGAGATGTATGTGTGATGACAAGAGTGCCCCTTACTTCACACAGATGTGATTTGTATGTGTGATGATAAGAGCGCCCCTCACTTCACACAGGTGTTATTTTATTTATTATATTAGTTGTAGTTGGCTCCAGTAGTAACATTAGTATTACCATGTCATACTCATACCAACAGCTCAGCATATAGTTGATACACTCTGGTGGCAGTGTGGTAAAGTCCCCGCACCACCAAGGAGGTTGTGGGTTCAAATCCACCATAGAGCGAACAGCGAACACAAAACCGTGTTTGGGGGAGGGGAGGTGGGCGGGGGACGGGGGTGATATTGGTCACTGCTGCACATACTCTTACAGGCTGAGGCAGCACCTGTCAGCAGGGAGTGTTGTGTGGGAGGAGGAAGACGATGGCATTGGGTCCTCCCGGTGGGAGCTCCTTACTGGAAGGTGAGTCAGTAGGATACAACAGCAGTGACAACACAGAAATGCGTGTCTGGGGAGGATTGAGTTGGCATCACGACTACATTGTGGAGAAAAGGGTGGTAACAAATAATTGGCTACTCTAAATAAATAAAAGAATAGGTGATACAGAGATGCAGGAAATGCTTATAGTATTCATTTAATTGGAAAAACTGTCTTAAATTGACAGCAACCAGCGTGTCACTGAGTGTGGCCCTATTGACCTAGCTATTAAAACTCAACTCTGGCCTGGCCCTAGACCCTGTCCTGTCATTCTCGGTTGTTGACAATTTTGACATGCCACCGCTGGACACTCCTTTCACTGGAAGCCGTCTGGGTGTAACACATACTCACCAAGGTTATTATAGTTAACTATAACTAACGAAAAAACGAAAACTAGAATTAAAAAAACATTTTAGTTAACTGAAACTAAACTGAAACTAAAATAAATTAAAAAACGATAACTAAACTAAAACTGTATTGTGTGTTCACAAAACTAACTAAAACGAACTGAAATGATAGACAAAATGGCATTCGTTATCGTTTTTTTAACAATATTTATATGCCTTACGGACATTTAGAATATAAACCTTTTAAATTAATTCGGTACTTTTCCTTATTTCCCGAGCCGTTTTTACGGCACTTTTCAGCACCGTAAGGCAGCAAAAACTAAAACTAAACTAAAACTAAACTAAAACTAAGCATTTTCACAAAATAAAAACTAAACTAAAACTAGCAAACCCGCTCTAAAAACTAACTAAAACTAACTGAATTCGAAAAAAATATGTCAAAACTAACTAAAACTAAACTATAATGAAAAAACCAAAACTATTATAACCTTGATACTCACCCACCCGTCCCATAAACACACACACACACACACACACACACACACACACACACACACACACACACACACACACACACACACCATGCTGCAGCTGACAGCAGAGCAGAGGGCTTCCCCAGCTATATAGATTCCTCTTCCTCACCCTCCCAGCGAGGTCACAACAAATGGCAGCTGATGATGATTGTTAAAGCCCTAGCTCTGGACTCAAAGCTTCTTTAATATCCCATCGCTTGTTATGTGAGATTCAGACGAATGAAATGAGCTTAGAAAATACAAGAAATTAATACTTTAAGTAAATTACGATTTTGAATGAAGCAAGAACAGATTCATATTACATGGATGGAATAACTCAGAACTGTAGATGTGACAGGTTTGGCAGCACACACCATGTTTAGTCATAAAAAAGAATACAGAGCACAAATCATTTTCCCCTCAATTCTGCAGTCAGTGACTACAGAATTGAGGGACTACTTTACTGTACTTGTGTACTACCATACTTGCTGCTGCTGTGCTTCTTGGAAAAGTTGTTCTGCAGGTCTGAGTGGGTGAGATGTACAGCCTGGGGCTAGTTTGTGATATTCAGGGAGTTGCATGTTGGATTGTGGGCAGAGAAACTTGAATTTGTCAGTAACGTTGCTTAACCGGACCTCGCTGGATTAAGAAAACATATCTGCATCAGAAGACTGAGCCATAGGAAGACTGACTATGCGATTGCGTGACAACGTATGGTTTGTCTAACTCTAAACACCTGATAAGTGCACCAGAAACATGGATCGACTGGCCTATGACGGGGTCATATAAGTGTTTAATAGTTTACCTTTTTTATATATTATTTCAGGGCTGAAGATGACGAGCAAATGACCCAACACTTGAAAGTCTACACAGTCAACTCCAAAAAGAGTGTTGGATCTGACTGACAGTAGCCTGAGGTTCAGCGACTGGGTGTCCTGCACACTGACATGTTCCGCACAGAATCTACTATGATCTCTTATTAAAACATACAGCATCGTTCAACCAGGCCAGCAACATTGCACCTGTGAACCATACAATAAAGCAGCCGTGTGGTTCTCCTCACCTGGACCATCCGATGCTGAGAGAGCAGGTGAATTGAGCTTGGGTCTCTTCGCAATGGGGGGTCCCACATCCAGCAGATTGTCAGCCATCCTCCTGTCGGTGCTTAGTGGGTGGTGGATGGGAAATTTAAAGGGATCCGTGAAATACGGGCAAGTCCTTGATTTTATTTTATGTATCGTAAAGGGGTAGTAGTAAACTGGTTCCGCTGAAATTCTTCGGCTCCACGGCCAGCCTAGAAACACGTCTCAAAAGGAGGGCAACAGCGCCACCACGCTTCGACAGTCACCCCATGATAATCCAACACCCAACACCCACATAATTATCCGTAATAATTGCGTCCAAAAAAATAATTTCAGCTTGAGAAAAATAAATAAAAATAATCAAATAATATCATGCGAAGCGTAGACGCGTCCTTCTCGCCGTATGCCGTTAGTTTCACGTGTATATGGAATCATTTTTTTCGCAGCCAAAATCAGCAGCCCTAAATTCTCCTTTTGGTTTTAATAAAAAGAAGATAATTCCACAAATATTTTCTATGCACCGAGTTGATTCTCTGGACGCTGTCTGCCGGCGAATACATCGGGTCGGAGCGGAGATACGGCGACAAGCGGCGCTCTCCGAAGGGGAAATCAAACATACGAGGGGCTTTCGAGACGACAAAAGCGGCTTTAATCCTCACATGTTTGCGGCGATTCTCTTCGGGAGAACAAATACTGGGATTCTCCGTGCGAAAAGGGGGTTCAAGTCCGGTCTGGCTCGGCTCGGATGGGTTTAAAAAAAATAAATGCTCCGCTGAAATCCCGATTCGGAGCCGCGTCAAGATGGCGGCTGTTGATTCCTCCGATACAAAAAAAAAGTTTTTTTTTTCTTTCCAGCTAGACTGTAGGGGGGAGGGGCTCTGCCATCACGCCCTTACGCAAACCCGTGTCCCACCATGCGTCATGTGCACGTACGTGAGGTAGCCTCTAGGGGTGGAAGAACCCTACACATTAGAATAAAAAGCCATATACATACATATAATCTACTAGTAGCCTACATCTACAAAAATCCTTGGTAATAGCCTATAACTTCCCAACTATTTATTTAGTATGGGCCCTGGAATATGCCCCCAAGGACTTCCAGACCCCATGTTGAGAACAGTGTTTCCACAAATGTGTAATGGGATGAAAACAATATTTGGGATGGTAGTATTGTACATTTAAATGTCAAATGTATTGAATTGAATTGAAAATGGAGAACCAGATGTAAACAAGTCTTAGTGCTTTTCCTGGTTTCATGTGGCAGTTTTTGTATTGACTTGTGCTTTCGTTTGAAATGTACCCATTCTACATGCTGTGAATTGTAAAAATTACAATCAATCAAAAATATTGGCTACAAAACTCAACTGGACAAAGTTTCCCCCAAAACCTCTCTTTATTCCATTGTTAAACTTCATTTGCATGCCTCAGCGTGCTATATACAAAAGGAAATCCCATAGAGAACAATTAATCAGAACTTGGCTATAGTACTGCAGGTTACTGAAAAATACTTATACTGCCTACAAACACAGATTAGTAGTTCCCATTTTAATGAGGCCTGTTAAAGCTGCAAACCATAACTTGTTGTGCTAATAAAACGTTGTTTTGACCAATACCATAATTATAACTAACACACACAGGTTGCAGTTGGTCACCATAATCTTCTACTGGGAAATGCATATATCCGGCTGTAGCACTACTGGTATTGCACGAAAGCTCTAGCATTTTGAAGACCTGTCCAGGGGGCCCGAGTTTGAATCTCAGGTAGGACATTAAAGTTATGGATTGCACCTTTAATTAAACATATCAAGTGGGAATAAAATACTCTTGGTGTGACTGAAGTATTATCTGTCCTGATATTATTTGATTTGATATGATTGATCATATTTTTCTCAAACGGATTTGGTAAAATGGACTCAAATGTCCTAATCCAGTTCACATCCCTGCTTAGATTTATGCTTCCCTTCCAACACACCATCACACTGTTTCACAAACACTCTTTACGCATGCAGGCACAGGTATTATTCCAACACTGTTCTAACTCTCTCCTCCTCCACTAAGGAGCTAATAATCAAGCATAGCATGCACATGTATAAATAACAGAACATACTCAGACACTATACAATAGAAAGGCATGAATTATGTACATAAAAGTGAAGGCTTTGTGCAAATGTTCATCATAGTGAATATAAAAATGGCCCATTGTCAACAGAAGCAACAAATCCTCAGGATAAGGCAAAAATATCCACACACACAAAAAAAAGCCTGAATGACTGTGATGACATTCTTTGGCATCAAAATATTTCTAATGTGCCATAGTCGTGGTTCATAAAATCACCTACATCTTAAAATCACATACTTTCCACATACTTTCACTGTTTGCACTGAAGGCAGTGTGATACAGTGATACTCAAGTGGCAAGATGTGGTCTTATTATCTACCCTGTCGTCCTTGAGCTCACTTGACTTTCCCAAGACAAAAATAAACAATAAATAGGCTAATACATTGGTTTCTTGGAGTTAATAAAAAAGATATTATTTGAAAGACATTATTAAAGTCCATGAGATTAAAAAAAAGGTTATACACTTTTCCTGGCATTCAAGTGTCGTGACCTCTACTAAGCACTTTTCACTTGATAATAACAACAGTTTATCAACTGATTATTATATATTATAATATACAGTATTATATTTCTTTCATTGAAGAACTTGGGTTGTGTGCTCATAAGTGCAAAGTATACTTGTCCCTTTTAAACTCATGCTTTATAAAATTATTACATTAATTATTGCCCTTAAAAAACATATCTAAGCATTATCACATCAAATGCCAATTAATCAATAACAAGTTTGGAATGATTGCTTTGAATGGCATGTATTGAGGAAAGGCACAGCTCACATTTATAGAAACGCTGTTTGGGGACTAGGTTTGCGGAGGGTGTGTAGAGCCCAGGATCACATTAGATAATTGACACAGGGGTGAAAAATGGGTTACAAAATCGTGGGATAAAAAAAGAAAAAAAAGAAACGCTGTCTGGATTCAGTAAATTGATCATAATTCAGGAGAAAGTAAACATTATTCTACACGTGTAGTAGAATCACTTATGAAAACAATTAAGGAACAAACTAAACTCGATTGTAGCAAAAGCACAACTAGTAACCAAAATGAATCGGACAGCCAACAAATGTGCAAATGAACACCTTTTCTCTAGCTTCTGAGCACACAACCCATTTTGCTGTGTGTGTATGTGCATGTGCGTGCGTGTGCGTGTGCGAGAGAGAGTCCGAGAGAGAGAGAGAGAGAGAGAGAGAGAGCACGTGAGAGAAAGTTCTCTAGAGTCTAGACACCACATAACTGGTGGACTGAGTCAGTAAATAATTAAAGCTACAATCCAGGACTTTTTTAACAAATAAAACATTATTTTAACCAATGTATGTGTTAGAGTAGGTTAAAGTGATAGCTCTTGAAAAGATTAGTGTAAAATATCTCTATATTCTGATAGCAAGCCTTGTTATAGTTTGTTTAGTTAGTTATAGAGCATCTTTCAGAACGACAAGGGCACCAGAAGAGAATTTCCTATTCATTTTTCCATAGACGTTTCAAAAAGTAATTATTTAAAGCCGAGGTGACAAATCACGACTAAACACTTTTTTTGGGGCCGAACAAATAATTAAAAGAAAAACTCAACAAAAGTGTTGTACCTACCGTGCCTTTTTTTTCTTCTGATTATTTGGTCGGCCCAAAGAAATGTGTTTATTGTCATGATTTGTCATATCGGCTGTTGGCTTTGTCCGAGGCTTAAAGGTCTTTAAATAAATACATTTTTAAAAATCTATGGAAAAATGAATGGGAAATTATCTTCCGGTGCCCTCGCAGGGGGAGGGACTGCGATGCACTATAGGGGGGTCCCCATCTCTCCAGCTCATTAATAAACAGAAAATGCATGCATTTTCCGATCAGGAAAGATAATTCATACAGTATTAAGTTTAATTTGAATAAAATTGGATCTGGAACACTATAAATTGAATCTGAAGAACAGGTCATCTCCCCTGATTGGCTGAAATTAGCAGGGCCCTAGTTGCGCCACCATCTTTATTGTAGTCTGGACAGCACTGCATTTATCTCTCTCCATCGGGAGAGGGAGACAACATAAATATAACTAATGGATTGTAGCTTTAATATGACATGACAGTATCTACCAGGTTGAATAAAGTTGCAAAAAATGAATCTAAACAGCTCTGAAACAAATTCTGGCAGGTGTACTGTAGGCTAGTACAGAGAGACACACAAACACCTTGGTGCATTGTATTTCCATCACAGTGCCATTCTAAGTTTCATGCCACTACAAATATATCTGTTGCATTTGGCTTGCATTGCATTCATTAACCTTCTTTGAATTAATATTATTATCAGTGGGGTCATTCAATTGACAGTTATGCTTTGTGTTCTCATAAAAATACAGTATGCCAAGAGCTCCTATGTATCTGTTATAGACTTTTGTGTATTAAATCATCTAGATAGCTGCTTGCCCTAATTAATCTACTGTCACAGCTAAAGATGCTCTACACATAGTGGTGCCCAATAAGAGCCACTCAAATATTGCTCAGTAAAATAAATATCACTTAGAGTTCCCACACGAGCATCATCAGGAATATGGCAAAAACCTTGCACTATAGCATCTGATGCTATTCAGTTAGCCTCATCTTTAATGCTGTGCTGTTGCTGAGAGAGCATGCTAGCTAAGTCTAGCTTAGGCAGTGATACGTCCCGACAGTGGTAGGTAATACAAGTGTTCAAACCAAAGTCAGAGATAAAGTTGCCAGATCAGCAAGAATGATTTAATATCCTTCTCAATTACCCCCCAGAAAATTCATTGTCATACATGTCAAATGAACAGCAGTAATATCACACACTCTCTCTCTCTCTCTCTCTCTCTCTCTCTCACACACACACACACACACACACACACACACACACACACACACACACACACACACACACACACACACACACACACACACACACACACACACACACGCACGGAGCCACGGACAACACACAGGCCTCCTCGAACTTCAGACGGAATTGATTTGTCTGTTCTCTGGCTTTCAAGAAAAGTTTTTTCATAAAGAAAAAAGAAAACATCATCTGCAGAATTTCATGCCGAGTTCCTGCGCAGATTGTACAAACACAAATAGTAAAACCATCTTGTTTCCCTTTTCTTCATTGTGATCTCCCCAGTTCAACCTTTAATAAGGTCAAGCTGTTGAGTAATTACCGTAATAAAGGCAGAAATAACACTGTACTAATAGTAACACAGTAAAATATAACAGACCTAAATGTTTAACCAAAGCATTGTTTTTTGTTGTTTTGTTTTTTAATTAGATTGTTGCACAGATATTCCCTTTATGCCTTTTTACTTGGTCTACATATTATTCTATACTAAAGGCACTTAAAAGACATACAATGTACAAAATGCCAAACACATCTCAAAGAATCACGATTAAAGGTGTTATTGATAATCAAGTAGGTTAATGCGTGGCGATGGAATCTGTAGCAAATGAGAGAATTGGCAGAGGTTGCCGTCACATGCTCCCACCTCCTATGGTTGTTCCTGACTTACACGGTTCCTTTGGTCCAATCAGCATCCTTCGCCGATCCAATCACATCATCGCCTTACAGCCAAATATGACCCACTGTCTGACTGATGCTGATGAGAGCATGGTAGGTTTTCCCTGTAAGTCTGTGGAAGAACCAATTGCACACCAACTTATGTAGATGCCAACAGGCAGGAACAAGAGACTGAGCTTAAAGGGCAGAAGGTACTGATTAAAAAGCTTAAAGTTTGGTTAGTTCCCCATTGTCACCATCATAATTATACTCCTTATTGCCACTTTCAACATCTTTCTGTGACTCTGCTGTGGAGTTTCGGTGTGTACTTGGCCGAGGGGAAGGATAAATTACATCTGTTTGACATCTGTAGAGGGAGTTGGCCCTCTAAAGGTGCGTTGAATTTAAATATTCGCCTCGGGCCGCCCCGTTTGTCCTGCGCCAGGTTGCGCCGCACCCGTTTGCGGCGCTCGCGCAACTTCTCGTCTTTGCATTGACCTTGTATGTATGTAATCGCGTCGCTCTAACCATCCATGTCTGAACGCACCTTTAGATTGGTAACGGGAAGAGATGCCAGGCCAGCGTGAGACGAGGAGCGCCTGGCATGACAATTCTGTGTAGAGAGACGCCTTTCACGGCCGTCTGACTCTGCCGCCTCTCTTTCATGTGCTAGGAGGCCAATGCCTACTCCCAGGCTGGTAGAGGAGCCAGTGCCAGTGCTGTGTGCAGCAGCATTGGAAGTGCCGGCGGCAGTCATAGTAGTTGCATGAGGCACCATGCTGGCAATTTCATCTGTGGGTGAGCGCCCGATGCTCCCATCCACCTGCGCCCGGATCTCGGGTGATACAGAGAGCTGGTACTGAGGCACGGGACCACTGTCACTGCTTTTGGGATACAAGAACGTCTTCATCTGACCCTTTCCCTTTACGTTGACCGTGCCGCGGAAGTCAAATTCGTATTCCATGCCGCTGAGCACACAGTAACTCTCCTCGCTGACCTGGACGCGACACTCCACACCCGTGGTGTCCATCCGACTGGCGATATTGACCGTATCGCCCCAGATGTCATATAGGAGCTTGGTTGTGCCGATCACGCCTGCCGTTATGGGCCCGTGGTTGAACCCGATGCGGAGTTTGAAGCCGAAGCCGAGCATGTTCTTGTTGAAGTCGTCGACCACGTGCATCATCTCCAGGGCAAAGTCAAACAGCGCCCGGAGATGGGCGTGGGGGTGCACGGCGTCGGCACATTGCTGTGCGTTGAGTCCGGCCGCTGCCATGTAAGTGGCACCGATGGTCTTTATCTTCTCGATGTTAGAGAAGGCCGGCTTCCGCAGCTGCTCGTCAAAGTCTCCAATGAGCTCGTTGAGGACGCGATAGCACTCCTTGCCGCCCTCATAGCTCTCCTCGTAGAACTCGCTGAAGTTGACGATGCTAGCAAAGATGACGCCCACGTTGTCGTGATTTTTTGAGTAGCTCTGTGTGACTTTAAGTTGCTCCGACACGTGGATGGGGATGATGTTGCGCAGCAGCCAGTCGGCCTGGTCCCTCATGTTCTGGATTTTGATGCGGTGCTGGTCAGCCTCCACGTTGCCGTGGTAATGGAGGCGGTAGCTGACCTCAAACTCGCGGTTGAGGAACCAGACCAGCAGGAGAAGCAAGAAGAAGGCCACACAGGCCTCTGGGGCCAGCAGGGCCAACAGGGGACTGCTGGGCATGAGCACCAGGTCTGCCGGGCTGTCCATCACACTGACGGAACTGTTGCTGCTATTGGCATGGTCACCTGGCCTGGAGGGCAGAGGGAGAAAAACAATGCTAGGAAACAGCAGTGGTGGAAAAAGTACTCAATTTCAATTTCAGTATTTCAATACTGCAATATAGAAATACTCTGTTAGACTGTTACAAGTAAAACTCCAGAATTTCAAGTTTTCAAATGTATACGACTCTTGAAAATCTCTTTTCAAATGGCCAAAATGTATATAAGACTGAAGTGGGTACTGTATGTTTGGATTTGGATCCGAGATGTAGTGGAATAGAAGTGAATGTATTAACTTAAGGAATTGTACTTAGTTACTTTCCACCACTGGGAAACAGAAAGGTCAATGAGAGAAGAAAGAGAGAGGAAAGCGTCTTGAACGAAGAGGACGGAGAAAGTATATTAGTTAGCCGTAAAGTGTAGTGCATAGGGCATTACACAGAGGGTTGTGAGAATTGTTTGTTACAACATTTCAACTGTGCATCAATGCACGTGAATGGGGCCGGGTGATATGGAATATTATATGTTTTACAAAATGCCTCGATATCGATATTGTGAAAATATCATATTGTGACAAAAATATCAAATTGTAATTTTCTAGAAAATAGCACAACACATCACTCATACCTGAATCACAATATCGATATTATCAATATATTGACCAGCCCTACACTTGAATGGTTGCCACGCCAGTGAGCATCAAAATAAAGTACATTTAGTAGTAGTAAATTTAAATCAATGATGAATGCATTCTGCATGCATAATGACAAAGACGTAAATATTCGAGGATGGACCTTATGACAATTCTTGTAGTAAATGCTGAAATCTTATCTTCACCACTGAAATTCAACACAGGAACTATTTTGTCTCCAGGTAACATACAGTAGTACATATCCAATCCAAGCTAAAGTGGGTTTCCTCAAAGATTTCCTCCACTTTCTCAATTTTCTTAAATTGTTTTTTATTATATTTTGACACTTGCTTTGGCAATGTAAATGTATGTTTTGTCACTTGCCAATAAAGCTCATTTGAATTGAATTGAATGATTGTATTACTCTTCACTAATCCTCATAATAAGATGGAACAATTTAGTAAGCAGGTTTCTGAACTATCCATAACCCACCAATGAGATACAGAATGAGTATTAAGGACCAATTACATGAAAAGGTGTGCTCGTTTAAGGAGGAAAAAGTACTATAATACTATGCACTTCCTTCTACTGTTTATTTCTCTTTAAATAACCTAACCCAATAACTTAAAATGACACAGATGCTTTCATGTTTTTAATGGGTTAAATGCAAGCGTAAAAGTGTAAAATGCAACTCCCGACAGTGTATTGCAGTGGTTCCCAAACCTTTTCATGTCAAGGACCCCCAAATTGACACTAATTAGCCTGCGGACCCCCATTTGAAAAGATATGCCAGGGACCCCCATAAGAGAAGGTTTTAATGGCTCTAGCAGTGATTCCCAAAATTGACATGCATTAGGCTACGGACCCCCATTTAATGGCATTTCTATCTCTGGGACCCCAATTTATATTGTAAAATCAATGTTAGTTTAACTCGTTAGTGTACAAAGGGTCCGTTTGGTCCCATTTGTATACTCTCAGAGTTACAGACCCATAAGGGTCCATTTGGTTCCTAACTATTATTTAGGTGGGGACCCCCTGGAACTCCCTCACGGACCCCACTTTGGGAACCACAGCTGTATTGAACATCAGTCATTATACTCACCAGAAAAACACATTGTTGCCAACGCTGAAAGAACAGACAAAACACAGTTCTAATTATCTGCGAGTATAACAATACTGCAGATGCAGTAGATATGCTATAACAAATTGAAATGTAATTATATACAGTATAAACGTACTGGCGATACAGACAAACCATGTCAATGTTAATTTAACTCTTAATGTAACCCTCAGTAGGCCTACGGGACAGGGAATTCAGAGTGATTGCTGTTGGTAGAGATATTACCTGCAGGGGGTGCTGAAGAGCAGCAGCAGTAGCACCAGTCCTACCAACGTGGCTAGGCCAGAGCGCATCCAGTATGTGAGCTGGCAGAAGTTACAGTACTGGATGATGGCTATGATGACAGCACAGCACAGGAACATGGTGGACTAGAGAGGTACAGGACAGAGGTCACACATCATGAACCCATCAAATAAACCCATTCAACGTTGATCAGGCCAATTAAGGGCTCCTTTAGCTGAGAGAGAGAGATGAAGCAGGGAACCAAACTACATATACATGTACGATGTAGCCCGGAAAGCATTCCTTTCCGGGTTTATGATCCAGTTGGGAGCGGATGGTAACTGATGTCATGTTGTAGTCACTGGTTTGTAGTCATCAGGCAGGAAACCACAACCGGAATAAGAACTACCGGTACCCAAAATAATTCCCTGCAATCATTATTGTATTCTCCCTGTGTGTCCTTTTAAACTTTTGGGTCCACTAATATCACTTCTCTTGTCTTTTAGATATTGAAGACCTGGATTACTTACACTGTCACATTTTTCTTTGCACTTGAGCCTGACCCTGATAAATGTTGTATTTTGCATTATGGGATTGCATACACCTTTTTCATTTAGGGTGGGTCTAATATGGGGGTCTAATAGAGCGTCGCAGTCCCGCCCCCTACCATGGCCCAGGAAATGATTCTCCGTTAATTTTCCTCATAGACATTTGTGGGGTCTCGCGAGCGACACCCCGCGATGGTAAGTGCGTTGCCAGGGCAACCAGACAAGCTGTCAGACAGAAGACGCCTCGGATCGTAAGACACGCCCTCGGCCGCCTAATAGGGGAGGTCTACGTCCCGAACCTCCTCCTCCACCAGATTGAGCTAATGGACGGACCGCGCCCAAACCAGCAAGCGGCCACACCCGGCGTATAAAAGGAAGACTTAGTAGTCGGTCTGACAGCGGCTGGTTCACACACACAAGCGCTCACGGAGGCACGCACGCACAAACCGTCGGGGGGTAAGCAGACACACACGCTCTCACCAAACACACACACTCCTGTGTATATATCTCTGCATGCCTTAACTGTCACTCTCCCCGTCACAGGCTTTCAGGATCGGGCCAGGGAATGTCCGCGGGACAGAGACCTCGGACGACACGGATGAATGAGTGAATTAGGAACGGGAGTTCCAGGAGTTCACAGTTATCGCGACGCAACAGGGGGGCAGCCCTGCCACAGCGAAGACAACTGGAACCCATACTAAAAGGTCGGAAGGAAACCTATTTAATTCCACACAGACTATTCTTCGAGGACTGCCTAGCAAGCAGGCTCTCGTTGTATTGAACGCCGGGGGGCTAAACGGCAGGTGCACGCTCGGAGCTGAACCCGCTATGGGAGAAGATACGCTACAGTAAAGGCTAAATACTGACGACGTCACGAAGCAAGGCTCCGCCGTCATATTATTATTATTCTTATCGTTTCTTATTATAACGAGCCCTCCAGTGTGGAGTCGTGCCGTAAGAAGAAGACTGTATAATCTAAGTTGAAACTAACGGATGTTTCTCACCCTACTCCAGGCGATCGAAGGAATCCTGTGAAGCCAATAATACTGTACGCTTGTGAATGCTACCCAGAGACGGATGTCGAGCGTCTCATTGTGATCTAACTGTCATAATCAACCTTCTTGCTAATAAACAGCGTTTTGAAGTGCTGCAATACCCTGTTCTGCCTGTTCATTCCCCACCAAGACTCCACACATTTCAGAAAGTATTTATTTAAAGACGTTTACGCTGCGGACAAAGCCAACTCTTGTCGTGACAAATCATGACAACAAACACAATTTTTCGGGCCAAACAAATAATTAGAAAGTAGGAAAAAAAAACGGCAGATTACAACACTTTTTTTGTTGTTTTTCTTCTATGTAATTATTTGTTTTGTCCAAAATATTGTGTGTGTTGTCATGATTTGTCACGACTCAAGTTGGCTTCGTACGACGCTTAAAAGGTCTTTAAATAAATACTTTTTGAATTGTCTATGGGAAAAATGCATTGTGATTAATTTCCTGGGCCAGGCGTCGTCATGAAAGGGACTGCAATGCTCTATATGGTAGGCCCTAATATGGTAGGCCCTAAAATTATCGTGGGCAATTATTTTGGGTAGTTCTTGTTCCGGTTGTGGTTTCCTGCCTGATGACTACAAATCAGTGACTACAACATGACGTAAGTTAACTTACCATCCACTCCCGATCACACGGCGATTTAGTAACACAGACCAGGCTTAGCCTGGCCATGTGAGGTTAATATTGGTTGACAGTGATGCAAGATGCAACATGTTGAGAGCTTGTCGCTTGTCTACACTGTATCCTTTGGCACACAGATACGTTCTTCCATTTCCTGAAAAGTAACATTTTGCAAGATTTCCAACTGACAGCGACAATACGTTCCATAATATAATTGCTGCCAGTCCTTCACCTGGAGCGAGAGGTGCATGTCACAGGCAACATGGGAGAACACAGCCACGGCCGGTAAGGACACCAGAACGGCTCCTATGAGGTGACGTGGCACCCAGCCTGAGATGGCCCGCATCAACGCCAGGGTACAGCTCAGCACATCGTCCAGGTAGAAAGCCATTCTGGGTGGGGGCGATGGGAACACAGGAGGAGGCACTTTTTAAGTGAAGATGACCTCTCAATCCATATGGGATTGAACGTAACATTCTGATGGTTGTATACTGTAGGTATAATAAGGTAATTGCTATGTGACAAACATCACCCTCCGAGAGGTATAATTGACACTAGAGTGTGGGTCGGGTTTCGGGATCAATTTGTGGGTCGCAGAGACATTTTTATGGATCCCCCATAAGAGCGATCTTCAACTGTATATGATTTCACCAACTCAAACACCAACTCCACCCTCTTCCATAATTGACCTCAGTTGAAATGATGAATTTGCAGACTGGGTGAGGTGGCATTGACCTCCACCCGTACTCTCCGTGTCTCTCACCGTATAGCCAGCAACAGAGCCAGGATCTCCAGGACGGCGGCCACAGCGGTCAGGACGAGGGCAGTGGTGGGCAGGCTCTCCTGGGCGAACAGCGGTTGGAGGAAACAAGCCAAGGACAGGGCCAGGAACACGGAGCAGCACAACAGCATGTCCAGAAAGGAGCTGAACGTTGGGCTGGCAAAGGTCTGCACTGGAGCCTGGGTCTCCACCTGAGAGACAGAAAGACAGGAGGACAAAGGGAACAGAGGAAATGAGGAAAATAAATCAAAGGAAATGAGATGAGAAGAGGCGGTAAAGCCAGGAAAGCCAGAAATATGTGACATGAGTGGACATGAAGCAGCGCTCTTTTGTTGCACAATTTCTTCCCCCATTGGAGAATATAATCCATGATACATTTTTGGAACCGCTCTGGTTGCTATGCACGGTTGCCAGCATGAGCATGTTAGCAACAAGCAGCTGTATGGGGAGTTACCAAGGGAGAGTGACAAGATAGCAGCCAGGAGCATGAGGCTGGCCGGTCACTGCCATAGACACATGGGGAAGTTCCCAGCCTGCAAACTGGTGCTGTGGTAGGCAACACATCAGCACAGATCACGAGGGTGTCCAGCAGCAACGTATGTGGACTTTGGTGAACTTGTACCAAAGAAAGCTGCAGGGGCAGAATGTATCGGTCAGCTAGCCAGGAGGATCAACATGACTGCAAAATGCTGATGACATAAATGATGATGACCAATACTGTACATCCTCTACGAAATGACTCTCCACTGAAACCTTCACGTTTGTCTTAAGAGACAAGTAGAGTCTTCACGGTTTCATAGCTGCAGAGTGCAATGTTGAGGCTACGCCAGCAGAGGGCAGTAGGATCTAAGGAGATAATATGAAGTGGTCCTGCAGTGATTTCATTTCTATTTGCCGCAGTCCTGACTGGTCTGGTGGTGCAGTTTACAGGCAGCCCAGTGTGACAAGAGCCCCATAAGGACCGGGCCAGGGGTGTCCCATAGCCCTCATCATAAGGACTGGGCCAGGAGTGTTCCATAGCACTTATGTGGCTGGGGCGACTGTGGCTCAAGAGGTAGAGCAGGTCATCCAATGATCCATGGGTCGGCGGTTCGAATCCCGGCTCCCTGTCTACTTGTCGAAGTGTCCTTGGGCAAGACACTGAACCCCAAATTGCTCCCGATGTGCTGGTTGGTACTTTGCATGGCTTCCGCCGCAATCGGTGTATGAATGTGTGTGTGAATGGGTGAATGTAATGCACAATCTATGTAAAGCGCCTTGGATAAAGACGCTACATAAATGCACCATTTATCATAAGCTGGAGGCTGGGCAGCAGATTGCTTCTACACACTGAAACACTTCTGCACATGTCATTACATCCACTGACATACACTCAGTGGTGGAATGTAACATACGTTTAGCCTACTTAAGTACAGTTTTGAGGTATTTGCACTTTACTTGCGTATTTCCCAATATCCAATATATTTTCTTCTACTCCACTACATCTCAGATCCAAATATTGTACTTTTACTCCACTGCATTTATTTGACAGCTTATAGTTACTATAGTTACTTTGTAGATTTGGATTATTATTACAAAACATACAGTTGATCTACAAGCTCGCGATCCGACGCATTGTGAGCTTGTAGATCTGCTATTTTCAAAATATTTTTATACATTTGAAAACTTGAAATGATTCATTGTGCATAAAGACTACTTTCTACTTTTGGTACTTTAAGTACATTTTGATACCAATACTTTTGTACTTTTACTCAAGTAAACTATTACTTTGTAACTTGCAGAGTATTTCTACATTGCCGTATTGATACTTTTACTCAAGTACAAAATGTGAGTACTTTTCCCACCACTGCATACACTGGAGATAAACTGACTGGCACACTCGACAGTATCCTTGGTTCAATCTTATTGGATCATTAATTTAATGTGTTTTTCTAAACACAATTCCTGGTGTTGGCTCTTTTCAATAGCGGTGTCTGTCTGCTTTATCGTCCCTGCCACTGAGCCTGGCTGTAGCAAATGGGGGCTCATGTTATGTATTGTCCAAGTAGTTTGGTTGACAAATGGAAGGTTGACACCTGAATCCCCCCCACGGGATCAATAATGGTCTAGTCATCCATCTTGTCTGGCTTGGTGGTGAGCATTTGTTTCTTAAGGCTGTGCTGCAGAACAGAGGCGTAATTTCAGAAGAAATAGAGGGTGGCGAACAGCTTAAGCCCTATACATATTTATTTAATTAAAACATTGAATTGAGAACGATTGCCTATGAGAATTGCTCTATAAATAGAGACACTAGGGTAAAAGCGGTTAATAAATGTATGGCTGCAGACAAGAAAACACGTGCTATTTTAAAACATCTTGCATGTAGATCGATAAGCGTGGATTCAGATGCAGAAGCAAACTGAATGAGGTTAAAGGAAAACACTATAGTAGGCTTCTACTATAGTGTTTTCCTTTAACCTCCGTGCACACCCCCCTTATTGTTTTTCTAGTTTGGATTTTTAGGACCTCTGATATACAGATTTTCATGATCCCAAGAACAAAAATGGTCCTTTTTGTGTTTTTTTTTAAATGTTTTATTACCCTTATGAGACCTGCGGAATTGCTGTCTGGAACACTGTTGAGACTGTCTTTCGGAGACTGTGCTATGCTCAAAGTTAGAGATAGACCAAAGATAGAGATACCATTTGATTCTCTGCATCGTTCTTGGATTTTGTATGTGCTGCGTTTGCATTCACACTGCGCTGTATAACTGTAGCAAGGAACTGCAGCAGGGAACTTTATCAATGTGTTCAATTCATAAACTACACAGTGAAATATATGGTGTTAAAATTATACTTCGACTTCGTACGTGGATGCAGTGTGTCGTCGGGGAGACAGGGACTGGACGCGCATGCGTGCGTGCGTGCGTGCGTGCGTGCGTGCGTGCGTGCGTGCGTGCGTGCGTACGTGTGTGTGTGTGCATACGTGCACACTGTTCTTTTGGGCACAGCGGAGACGGGAGCGCAAAATGAATTATCAGACGTTTATCCTCTAACTCGGAGAGTGTACACAAGTGAACACTCTCAGAGATAAGGGGGTCGTTGAAATTAAAAAAGTTTGAGAATCACTGATCTGTGGTGTTCTTCATTGGATATTAATATTTTTGATGCGCGGTGACATCTTGAGCAATTAAAAAACTCAGTTCCAAACTGAATTGCCACTTTAATAAATGAACACAAGGTCAGAAACACTCTGGAGCTAGGCTGCTGCCTTGGCAGGTGAATAATTTAACACAGAAGAGTGGTCGGGATGCATGCACACACACATGCACGCAGGCACAAAGCAGACATCCAAAGTCAGATGGAAATAGAAGAGATGAGAAGGGTAACATTAAGATCAACAGATTTACGCCCAGAATATTTTGAAGTCGAGTCTGTGATGCGTGAATCAAGATAAGCGAACTGACAGAGGGAAGGATTAGAATGCACACGCTCACACACAGGCAGACACACATTGTGAAAACATGCATGGATGCACGCATGCGCACACACACACACACACACACACACATGCAGGGATGTGCTGTGGATTTTCGAGTGGTGCTAGCCACTCCTATAGACAGCTATGTGTGTCCCTGTGTCTGTCTGTCCGAGTACGGAAATAACACACACACACACACACACACACACACACACACACTTACTTCTTACTTCTCACTAATTGAAATAACATCTTTTATTAACCCACACCATTCTGCATATCAAATTGTATTGAATTTACTTGCATAATGGGGAATCTTTAGTGTTGTCTGTTTATTTACCTTGCAAACGTCACCTCTGTCATTTAATTAGTAATCCATCAGCCACGCCCACTGCTATCCAACTAGAGTAGGCTACTTAGTAGATTGACACAATGGACTGTCACCATTGATATGCAGCTATGCATCCAAGGTCGGCCGTTCCTGTTATTTCAACCTGTGACCCTCATCGTCGATTGGCAGGTTTTGTTAGCGGGGTGCGAAAACTGCAAATGGCTGTGCAGGCTAGCGTGCGTCTTCAAACTACCAAGGTGGCGTCCTGCATAGCCCTACCGACAGCTCATCCCTGCGCACACACAGATACACGAAACATACACACATGCATGTCTGCAGTGCACAGCCATCCTCCACACACCTCCTCTTGGTAGCTGGTTCGATAGGCAGACTCCAGAGTCTTCTCCAGGAAGGTGTGGCTCAGTATGTTGATCGGTGGCTTGTAGAAATAATCCTTCATCAGACTGCCAGGAGGACAGACAGAGCACAGAATACAGATTAGGTTCTCTAACACAGGTCTGGCTTTCTATCAGCAACATGAACTACAGCTAAAACAGAGCATGCCTATAGAACTAACCAATTACAAAGACATCCGCAGACGCTGAGGAATTTTACTGAGCACTGGGAAATCGACTGTATTTGATTTAGACTGTAGTCACTGTACTCTCACCCGCTCCAGAGCCGGAAAGGGCGTCTACGTTTATATGTCTATGCTCTCACCTATGGTCATGAAGTGTGGGTCATGACCGAAAGAATAAGATTGCTTAGAGATAGGGTGAGAATAGGGTGAGAAGTTCAGCCACGTGAGAGAGACTCGGAGTAGAGAGGGAGGTCCTCGAGGCAGACAAAGGCGCAGTTGGAGGAATCACATCGACTCACTGGCCTTGGAACACCTCGGGATACCCCAGGAGGAAGTTACCAATGTTGCTCTGGAGAGGGAAGTCTGGAGCTCTCTGGTGGAGCTATTGCAACCCCGACCCGACTACGGATAAGCGGTTCAAGATGGATGGATGGAAAATCGGCTTTGTCCAGTGTCATTAACCCATTAACTCTACAAAGGCATTCTAAATCAATAGATATTTAAAAAAAAATCTGAAATAGCAGACGTATAAGCTTGTATATCTTATATTTTTGAATAGCCAACGCAAAAACCTTCCCGGTTTTAATGGGTTAACCACTTCAGTCCTATTCTCGTAGTAAGTAGCCAATGCAACGCATCTGCTATTCTCGTAATTATTGATTGCTAAATTGTTCACATTTTCTTTCTCTCTCTCTCTTCCTCTCTTTTTCACCTACAATGACACGGTCTCGATAGGGACACCTACGATAGTACCATGTTGAAAGTGGCCGCTCAGACGAGGTGACAGACAGCGGTCTTCTCTTCACACACCTGTCCTCCTTGATGACATCCACAAAGTGGGCGTCGCTCCTCTCCCTGAAGTTCTTGGAGCGCAGCGGGATGAGCGACGAGTGGTCCATGTGGCCCATGAGCGCCGCCCCGCCTCCGGCCCACGCCTTCTTCTCCTTCTCCTGCAGCATCTCGCACAGCGACGTCTGGCTGGTGGTCAGGGCCTCGCGCTGCCGCTGCAGCTGCAGCTGCTGAGGGCCTGCAGGCAGCATGCCGTTCAGGGCCTTCCCGTTCCCCCCACCGCACCGCCCCGCCGACGCCGGCACCGCCGCGGGACGCGTCTGAGACCACGAGGAGTCCTGCAGCGCAGTGGTGGGGGAAAAGTTTCAATACTGCAATACAGAAATGCTACTGTTACAAGTGAAAGTCCAGAATTCAATGGCATCAAAATGTACTTAATGTACCAAGAGTAAATCTTTTGAAAATAGCAGATTTACATGCTCACAATGTGTTGCATCGCATCGCGACACATTGTGATGCTTACACAAATTAAAAACGTACACTTTATTACTGTCTAATAAAGTATACAATCAATCAATCATCAATTCATTCATTCACAGACCCAGCCATCCACAATGAACTGCTCTGGGCTGTCAACAAGGAGGGGAGAGAGAGAGAGATAGAGAGAGAGAGAGAGAGAGAGAGAGACACAGACAGACAGACAGACAGACAGACAGACAGACAGACAGACCACATGTATATCTATCAAGTCTTATGATTTATTCAAGCTGATGAATGCTGATTAAAGCTACTATCTGGGACATGTTTTAATGAGGAAAAACAACATAATTTGAACCAATCCGTATGGTCGACTAACAGGACATAATTGCCCTACTTCCATGTTAACAGCCCTCTACGTTGCCAATTAATATGTATCTCTATGGATACAGCATGGCAGAATGACTGAGTCAAATCAAATGAGCACATGACGGACGGACGGCTCCTGAGGATTGATTACCTCCTAGTAAGGGCCGGTTCATACTCCTATTTTACCGCTGTTTTGGCGCTGTAGTGCCGAAATGATTTCAGTAGCACCGAAGAGCCGACTTTAGGACGGTACCCGCCCCCCCCCCGAACCTCAAATGACGTCACAGTGTAGGCTCTACAGAGTCGAACCGACTTTTATTCGGCTCTAAAATAGGAGTATGAATCGGCCCTGACCGTGTGGACTTTTCTATGTCTACAATTCTACCTTACACTGTAGCTGTGATGCATGCTACACTATAGATCAGAGGTTCCCCACCACTGGTAATAGTACCACTACTAGTCACTAGTGATACCCCCCTCTGGTGGTACACAGAGGAGTCACCCAAAAAAGAAGAAAAAACACAAAAGTGATGAAATGAAGGTAGTTCTTCAGACCAAGCAAAAATATAGCTGTGCTGAAATGAGCATGACAGCACACCTAGCCGTTAATATAAGATATGAGAACGGATTCATCACATTAGAAGAAATATTATCATATTCATGTGGTGACTAGACCGAGTTTCGTCAGAGCAGCAGCAAAATTGGCTTAGGAATGGAACAAAAACAAAATCATTCATAGAATAAATTACATTTCCCTCCTCTGTTAATAGCTGAATAGGATGGGGCAGGTCTACGCTGCTGCATTTTAACATCAGTTATTATGGTGGTACTTGGAGAGACAGATATTTTCAGTGATGGTACTTGGTATAAAAATAGATTATATAATCAGTAAGACCCTTGGGGGTGAGAAGCCTCCATGCTTCTCGCCCCCAGGGCGAGCTGGCGTGCACTGGCAAAGGGCGAGGTCGCGTGCACTGTAGAGTTCTCAATCTCTGTCCGAACCCGACCCGATATTTTCGGGTAGGGTAGGGCCCAAAATGCACGATAATTAGTCGAGCCGGTCCGAGCCTCAGGCTGTGTTTTTCCGTGATTTATTTTATTTTATTTTTAGGTTTTTATCAACTTTTTTTTATAATTTATTATAATAAAAAAAACAATTCTGTTGTTTGTGTAATGTATTTATGAAGAGGGCTGAGCTGTATGAATGTTGGTGATTAACTTTTACAGTTTAGGCTACTATTATGTGACTGGACTGCGGGAGGAGGAGCAGCAGCGCACCAGACAGAATAGAACGGTGGTTGTTGAACTTGCTACCGCTGTCTGGCCTCTGGTTTGCGAGCCAAATGAGCTGCTTAGTGCTCAGCACCAAGTATATAACTTACTTAAGATTCATCCCCAATAGCTCGTTTTGGAAACGTCAGGGCTTAACGAGACACTGCTGTCTCGTTGAACCCAGCTGGGTGAATAACCTAAATGACCTAATCAACGTCACCACGGTAAATGCTCCATATAAATATGTAAGCGCTAATGTTAATGTTCACTGCATACACGTAATATAGTTAAATGATGACCAAGCAAAGTTACAGTCCACTGTAGGCTACAGCTATTTGGTTAATTCCAAATCGTAGCGCTGTACAGCTATTCAGTACGGAACGCGTGCCTCGTTGTGTGCAACGCACATTACACGTGGTATGTGCAACGAACAAGACACTGAAGGGGATAAAAGGGCCATTCGGTAGAGGTGGGTTTTTAACAGGGTTAACCTAACCAGGCTGTTCCAGAGAGCTATGTGCCGTTTAAAGTAAGGTGACGTAAAGTAAGGTAAAGTTCATTTATAAAGTCGGTAGAGCACGCGCCTCTCGACCTCAATAAGGTCTCATTTCAGGTCCCTGCCAACTCAGCCAATGAGGAGCACGGCTTGGGTGCGGCAAGTCATGCATTAAGTACTTGGAGTAATCGTAGGTGTTGCGCTCCACTTCAGTGATCCATCTGCCATATAGCGCAGTGGTTTTCAACCAGTGGTCCAGGGACCACCAGTGGTCCTTGAGGGGTTTCCAAGTGATCCTCAGCTAAATGGTGGCGAGGTAACCAAATGGACCCTTGTAGATTAATTGATTGAATACTTATTGGCAGAAATGTAATCAGTACAGGGTACAGTCAAACAGAAATGTAAACGTTCAAAGGGATCCTTGCGGTCTTGTTTCCATTCAGGTCCTGGGTATTCAATTCATAATCACGACGAAAAATAACAACCAAAGTCATCATTTGAATTTTGGCGTGTCCCCTAGGGTAGGTATACCCTCACAAAAAACATGCCGTAATCCTGGTCTCTAAACTACCTCCCCCTGGTCAGCCAGGGCGCCTGATGGAGGGGAAAGGAACTGGTCGGAATAACGTGTTCCTTTCACGCACTACGTCCGGCCGGGGAAATTCCCCCTTGTCAGGTGAAAAGAAGAAACTTGGACTCCTCATGCATAGAAGGAAGCATGAGGTCAGTCCGCTGCCCCCCCAGGTTGGCAGAGGAAGTGTAGTGCCCAGGATTACATTAGAGAATTGACACTGGGTGAATTTTTCCTTTATTTTTTGACGATGGGTTCTCAGATTGAGTGGGGATAGACTCCCATGTTCTGGCTGCTACCGACAATAAGCCTCTGCGACCTACTTACTTACTTACTTATAAAGCACTAAAGTGGTATAAGGTGCCGAATAAAGAGCAGAATCAAATGGCAATAAACAGTGAAAAACAACTGTATTAACCAACTAAATCCCTCCCGGCAAGCACAAAATATAAAACCGATCAAAAACAAAAAAGTATGTTTGTTTAATCTATTCATGATCCAACGGAGTGGAACGTCTTGCTTCAGGGCTCTGTAACTCAATGCTGACAATATTTTAGAGTAGGAGAGAGAGGCAGCCCGCTTACATAATCCATTCAAACATACTGCTATACATATTTCCAGTTTCTGTAAACGCCAACACAATATTCCTTTTGGGATGCATGTGTGAAAAATGTTGTCCTAGAACGTTATTTAAATCAAATGTAAATGATGTTTAGTTTTCAACCTTGTTGCCGTTGTTCTTGAGGTCGTCATGGCAGCCGTTCTGCTGTACTGCTGCCTCCTGTGTTGTCTGCTTCTCTCCGGGCTTCAGCGCCCGGCCGCAGGACGGACACACGGACTGGACAGACTGACAGACAGAGAGATGGAGCCATATGGCGAGGGAGAGACAAGGGCATCCATGAAAGAGGTTGAAGATAGAGATCAAGTAGGACAAAATGAGCCAAGAAGTGTTGAGATAAATAATTAAACAAAACACGGGGGCAGTGGTGGAAGTGCTGGCACAGCACGGAGAGAGCCAGACTGGAAATAAATACAACTCTAGCTGGGCCAAACACCTAGACACTAGACAGCCAGGACACAGAACACACATTTATCACTAGATTAACCTGAACCACAATAAGACATCTTCCCGTCATTTTCTGCCTTACATTCGTTTGGCTTAATCTGGAACAAGCCAACAATGGAAATAATGGCAGTGCCCATAGACTAGACTCATTAGTGACTAGACTCACTTGACTAGAGCATTGAAGTCTGACCTCAAAACAATGCAGCCTGAATGGACCATGAAGATTTACTGTTCGAAAACCGTAAAAAAAACACTACCCAGCAGGAAATCACTGGAGCAAGCATATGTCTCTAGACCCATTGGGTGAAACACAGATTTACTGATCCTTCTTCTTCATGGGGTATTATGGCAGTTTGCATCCTTAATAGTTGTATTACTGCCCCCTTATGTATATCTCAGTATCTTTAGCTTCTAAAATAAATACTGCTGCTGTAATTAAAGAGAGAACATACTCTCAATAGTGGATAGACTGAATGATTAACTACCCCAAAAATATAGTTTACATTTTACCACTACTATTAACTTAAAACAGAATTCTTAATATTGTAAGCATAATGATATTGTCGCATTGTGATATTTGGCCATAACTCCCTCATCTGAGGGAGCTACCTTTGGGGAGGGGGGCTGTTGTTGGACTGGTGAACTGTGGGTCATGGGTTCAATAGTGGGTGAAACGTTACTGGTAATATGTTGTAAAACAATGAGTAATGGTAATATTTAGTGGTTTTCACAAAATAATATAATATAATATAATATAATAATTCTTCTTAACCACTTGCACGACAAGCTCACAAGCTGTCATGATGTTGTGTAGCCTATATATTTTGGTTCTTTGATTTTATTTAGTGCTTAAATTAGTCCTTTAATGTGGAAAGTGTGGAAAGTGTGGAAAACATCATTGGTTTGTGATCAGTTTGACTGCTTAATGAACAGTAAAGACAGCAGGATTAGGTTAAACCTGGCTGGTAGCCTGGTCCGGAGCAGGTTAAGTCCAAAGCATTCGTTTCCATGGGAACTAATGTGGCATTGCTGTCATGAAACCGAATCAAGCCTCAACATATCCAGGTAAACTGGCCAAATTAATCTAGCAAGATTAACCAGTTTTCATGAAACCGGTTAATCGCTGATCCAGGCTATAATAAACCAGGATATCTGTTAAATCCGGGTTTAATCAATAATAAAGTTTCGTAAAATAGGTGCTCGTCTATCTGTGGCCTGGCTGCTGTGTTTTCTGTTAGGGAGGTCACAGCAACCAGGGTCAGAGTATAAGATCTAGATTCTAGAAGGAAGAAAATAAATGAACAGATTACTTTTTCTAGGGCAGGAAGATAAAAATGACTTCATGTGTGCGTGAGTGTATATACTGTATGTCCTATATTGCTTTCTTACACTCAAATGTCACACCTCTTTGAAGATGACTGACTATGACCCATATGCCTGTGTGTGCGTGCGTGCGTGCGTGTGTGCGTGCGTGCGTGCCACATGCAGTGTATGAAAAGCTTCAAAGCTGAGTCACTAGTTCTAGGGAGAGCCTGTGAAGGGTCTTCCATCACCCAGTGTGAATTGCCTTATTACCACTCCAAGGACCATGCTGTTCACCCATACCCCCCCCCCCCCCCCCCCCCACACACACACACACACACACACACACACACACACACACAAACCCTTCTTCTATTCCCTCTGATATCCTCTTCAGTTGCTGAGAGTCTGAGAACTAAATGGACTCTCACTCACAGTTACCATAAGGCTGTGGATTTCACTGTGCTTTTCTTGGAGGAGGAAGCCCAGCGGGACACCGTGGCAACAGATGAGAAATTCACCTTGAAGGTGGAAGTAAAGGAGACCATAATGGAGAGTAACGGTTTAATGAGCAGTATACGGTCTCGCTGGAGAACACAGGAGACTGTGCCTGTCATTGCCAGATAAAAAATGGATACTGAAACTGATTTCTCCATTTGTACTGTACGTCAGCTTCACATTAACCTGTTAAAACCGGCAAAGCATCCGTGTCATTTTAGATTTGAGCTATTATAAATATTGCACATTGGTTGGCCATGCATAAATAGCAGATATACGAGCTCATAGATTGTGAAACGGTGCAAATCTTTGAATATTTAATGAGAACATAACTCAATTTCTTGGTTCTGGGGGTTCCTGGAACAATAATATTTTGAGATGGAAGCGCACGGCCAAATACAAATTTACATATTATCTTCTGGGGGGGGCGGGGGTCCTTGACATGAAAAGGTTTGAGCACACGTTTTTTCAGAAAATACGTTTTTTTTTTAACAAACATTTTTAGAATCGGTCTTGATGGGTTAAAATGATTTAATGAGGACTTGGTGAAACAGGCTAATGTGCTCCTGAGAGAGGAGGAACAAGAGTTACATTACTTTGGGGTCACATTGGATTCGGTAATAACCTTTAAAGGCCTGCTGACACGCCCCTCGGGAGATAAGAACGGCTATCAAACAATGCTATCATGATTCTGACGTCAGAGTGTGACAAGCTTTCCCCATCGACTTCTATGCGGGCTCGCTGGGCTTGGTGGCCGTAGTAGCATAGCAACTTATGCTACTATTTTGGTGTCACATTTAGCTCATATTGGCTATAAATGTAATTGAAAATTATTATTTTTTCGCTCGAAAATCTTTGTTACAATGACATTGAGTTGACGTGTTTTTTGTTTTAGGGTAACTGTAGCATAATCGCAATTTCGCACTCTGTCCCCGGCCATCTCTCTCGGTCTCCCCCGCTGACATGCACTCAGCCACGGCATGCACTCAGCCCTTCTCACAGGTTGAGTAGCGGCACTGCACTGGGCTAAAATGCATATCCGTCTTCAAATATCTTATGTACCACAACATAGTTCAAGTGAACTGTGTGTTTATGCTTGTTCATTGTAATAATCAATATCGCTATGATGATTTATCGCTGCGTCGCTCCGCATGACAACATCAAAGTCTAGCCCGTCTGCCCCCTCTCACCGCCGGGGCACAGAGCCTATTCTGTTCATGCAGGCTGCGCACGGGGGACGTATAGCCTCTGGTGGTCCCCGCATTGAACTGGGCATGTGTGTACACACACACACACACACAATAAGAAATATTGGAGATTTTTGTGGAGGAGTTTTCACCTCCTCCATCACCCCCGCCGGCAGAAAAGAAAACAGCGATGAATACGAGGAAGAGGACGAGCAGGAGGTGGAGGAAGAAAGAGAGAGAGAGAGTGTGTGTGTGTGTGTGTGTGTGAGAGAGAGAGAGAGAGAAAGAGAGAGACCCCCCCCTATATCGGTCAGGTTACTTGTGCTCACACATTTAGAGACTGCATGACTAGCAGATCGCTGCGGGGACATGAGTTGGGGCAAAGTGAGCTGGGTGGCCGGGGTTCACGCCACACCGGTGCAATTGCACTGCAGGCTCATCGTTCACAAGTAACCTGACCGATATGGGGGGTCTCTCTCTCTCTCTCTCTCTCTCTCTCTCTCTCTCTCTCTCTCTCTCTCTAATCTCCAATATATCTTATTGTGTGTGTGTGTACACACATGCCCAGTTCAATGCGGGGACCAGAGGCTATACGTCCCCTGTGCGCAGCCTGCATGAACAGAATAGGCTCTGTGCCCCGGTGCCCGGTGCAGTGCTGCTAGACAGCCAGGTAGTGAACCTGTGAACAGGGCTCTGCAGAAGGCCGTGGTTGAGGGTATGTTAGCGGCGTTACAGAGAGCTGCATCCCAGCTCTCTGCCGGGGCATGGGACTCTGAGTGCGAAATTGCGGGGCGTGTCAGCGGCCCTTTAAACGTCATGCGGAAAAAGTTGTCAAACATCATAAAAATGTAATTGTACAACCTTTTCTGACTGTTAAAGTTGCCAGGATACAATGTACAGTACAGTACAGGACTGTTCAATGTATACTCACTTCAATGTATACGTCACTTAAGGGTGGGACGACACATAAACATAGAATTACTCTTCATGAAGGATGAAGGCCACAAAGTTTCTGATATGGTTTGACGCTGAAAATTAGATCTCCATATATGGAGCTGACCTGTTCTGACATTCAATATGTTGATCTGACCTTATCAAACCCTGTATTCAAGATACGCTCCATATATGGCCAGTACAGAATTGATTCCATATGTTAATCTGACCCCCCATGCACACACGACCTCGCCCTGCCTGGTAATATGTAATAGTCATGTAAACATAGGCTTTGCTTGGAGTTGGACTTGCTTAGAGCTTGGAGCTCAAGGACTGGCCCACTCAACACAAACAACTTAGATTAATGCTGGGTCAGTTTCTTAAAATATACGTAGGCCTATACATAATCAAAAAGGGAACATCCACACTCAGAAAATAAGTTTCAAACTAATTTTAATGCAGCAGCAGTTACAGGAAAAAAAAAAGTTTAGGCTCTTCTGAAAACACTGTCTATGGCCAGAACGGTCAAAACAAGTTTGTTTCAGTGACTGCTGCTGCATAAAAATGAGGTTGAAACTTATTTAGTGAGTGTGGATGTTCCCATTTTGTTTACATGCATGGCCTTATGCCCTAATGGCAATTTAATAAAGAGGGATGGCAGTGGCATTGTCACTAGGACTACCACTAGAGGGGCCTGTGAGGTACCAAATACATGCACCACATTTGGACAAACATTTGCTGTCACTAAAGGGAAGTGTAAGTGTTGGATTCAAATTACCTACCAATTCAATTGGAGTGTCCTACATTATCCCAAGTTGAGGACCCATCTCAAACAATGGCTGGCTTAAGGCAAACCAGAACTCTGATCATGTTCAACCTGACATGTTGTATGTGTGTTGTATATTTCTTTCACACACATTTGTATATTTGCACATTTGTATTGCATATTGTCATTTATAATGGTTTAGTTTTTGTTACATTCCTAGGGACTACAGATTTAAATTAGCATTCCAACTAACTCCACTTGTTTACATCTTACATTTTTATATGGCTGTTCGTGTTCATTATTGTGCTTTGTCCCTATAGCCAGTTAAACCATACTGTGGTGAATTTACATTATCATGTGTCTTCTGCAGACCGGTCTGGCCTCAATCGCTTGGTGGGCGTTACCGCGTGGGGGTTTCACAGAAACCTAAAAGTAGCGGAGACGCAGTGCAGGTGTCTCATGTGCAGGTGCAACGTTCTTGCACCTGGCCTGCACATGAGAAATTAATGTATCCAACAAAACTGTTGTGCGTCATGAAGCACTTTCCCCTTTAAAAAGGGGGCTCCACACAACAAGAATGATAACTATAAGGTAACTACAACGATAATGATACGCGAGCATCCACACTGATGAACGATAACGTTCTGTAAACATAATGTGAATTTGGGTGGATCCATCGGCTGTCAGTGTTTTTACAGTATCATTCATCAAATTGTACGAAATCATTCACAAGAGTGATCATTCCCCCCAGAATAGGCATGCGGTAATTGAGGAATTGAACCTCAATTTCTTTAGCCGAAATAAAGTGTCTTGTTTGGAGACTAGTGGACGCGTCGATCTTGTAGATCTGCTGTTTTCGACAAGCGCCCACCCCCACCCCACCCAGTTTGCACCAGCCTCATTTACCAGTCCATTCACACGGACACTGTGTATGGATTTATGTATTCAGCTGAGAAAGCATTTATTTTCTCCCAAGACCATTTTATATCACCTTCTCTTGGCGGTCTGTTTGAGGTGCTGTACAGTATGTGCATTTTGTTTGCCGACTCGCCTGTTTCCCCAAAATAGAGCCCAGAATATTCCCAATTTGTTACACAGTAAAATCCTCAGCATTCACGTAATACATGTAAAATTGACCTAAATAAATGTACTCTTTCTGGTCCATTTACTACACTGTCCTCTCAGAACAGATTGTACTGTGTAACAAATTAGGAAGATTAGGCATAATCGTCTAAATCGTTTCATTCATCTGTTGAGTAGCAAAACCATCCGATTTACAAGCTCACAACAGGCTGCGACTAGATGTACTATTTTAGTATAAAATGATTAAATGCATGGCCCGTTTTGGACATACAGTAGTACTTTTTTAAATGTTGTTATTGTTACCCTTCATTGTCAGCCATTTCTGGGAATATTTAAGTTATTTGTCATATCTGTCCTGTGCAAGTTGTTTTACAAACAGAAATGGCATTTGTATGTGTGGCAAATGTGTGACAAATTGAGTGTCAAAGTGAGTTTAACATTGTTTAACGTTGTTTAATGGATGTATGGGCTGTTGAGGCCAAATAGTAGTCGTTTTTGACACTCAGTATAACCCGCATAACTTCCGGGTATGTTCAAATGCCAAAAAACACAGTTAACTTGTTAAATCGCAATTACAGTATGTGCACGACAATTAATCGTCAACCAAAATGACATGTCATGGTGGTGACAGCCCTATAGTCTTGTGCAGCCTGCTCACCGTAGCTGTGTCTGAGGGCAGAGTGTAGGATGAAGGGCTTCCATCGGGTGCTCTGGGCGTCGGGCCACTGGAGGGCAGAGTGTAGGATGAAGGGCTTCCATCAGCTGCTCTGGGCGTCGGGCCACTGGAGTCCCCATGCGCTGGTCCAGACGAGCCCAGCTGGGAGCAACTACACAGAGGATGCTGATCCGTCTTTCTGCCTGAGATCAGGTAGGTCTTCAGGCCTGAGAGAGAAGGTAAGGTAAGGTAAGGTAAGGTACATTTATTTATAAAGCGCCTTTCAAAACAAATGTTACAAGGTGCTGTACAATAAAATGAAATAAATCAAGAGCATCACATACTATAGATCAACAATAAAATGACAATAGTACAATGCATTAGAGTAGAGCAGCGAATAAAATACCTAAACATACACAGTACATATGTAGACAATAATATGAACCAAAATGCTTACAAAACAAGTGGGTTTTTAGCAGCTTTTTAAAGGCATCGACAGACTCTGCCCTTCTTAGGGAGGTGGTAGTTCGTTCCATATAAGGGGCTACAAACGCAAATGCTCTATCACCTTTTGTTCTTAATTTTGTTTTCGGAACAATGAGAAGGTCTTTGCCTGAGGACCTAAGTGTTCTCACATTAACCTTAGGGGTTAATAATTCAGTTAAATAAACTGGAGACAGTCTGTGCAGAGCTTTAAAGATGATTAACTAAATTAAAAAAAAAACTATTCTTTTACAGTCTATTGGAATCCAATGTAAGGCGAGATCTTCTAAAAGTATTAAAAGTCTGGCAGCCGCATTCTGCACCAGCTGGAGGCGGTGAATTGAGGAGCGACTAAGAGTTGGGAATAATGAGTTACAATAATGTAACCGGGAGGAAATAAAAGCATGTATACGTTTTTCCAAATCTCGAGGGGTTAAAAGTGACTTGATTTTGGCGATGTTTCTTAACTGAAAGAAGCAGGTTTGAACCACTTTTTTAATGTGTGGTTCAAAGTTAATTTGATGGTCCAATAAAACTCATAAGTTCTTAGAAACCTTTGTGAAGTGGGCTGATGAAGGACCCAAGGACTGCTTTATTTCATCATGTATGTAGAACACACACACACACACACACACACACACACACACACACACACACACACACACACACACGCACACCAACGTTTGCTATTCACATATACAAGCTCACGGTGCGTCACTTCGTGCCGCGCTATGAGTTGGTAGATCTTCTATTTTAGAAAAATTGCAAACGTTTTTGCAAATATTGGAATATAATGAATTACATTAATGAAAATATATATAACTTAAATTTGCTTCTGGGGTCCCTGGAACAAAATATTTTGAGATGGAGGTCCACGGCCAATTTTGAGGAAATTGACATGAAAATGTTTGAGAACCACTGATATAGAAACACGTTTCTCAGAAAACAGACATTAATTTAGTAGAATCGGCCTCAGGTCTTAATGCGTTCAACATAGGCAGGCAAGAGGAGAGGCTATCTAAAAGTGGATAATGTTGCATTATTTCAGCATTCAGTTGAAGATGTACTGAGCGATGAATTCCCTGTGCGGAGGAGGTTAGGCATCCAAGATAAAAAAGATAAAGGGAGACAAGAGCTGAATATAATTGTCTCCTTTTGAGAAAAACCAACAGCATTAACCTTGAGGCCATTAACACGAGTCAATACCAACCAACCACGACCAATCACAAAATCTCCACTGTAGTAAAATACAACTCATCCAATTGTGTGCTAAAAAGCAGTGATAAAGACAACAGGGAAATTGCAATTACAAGCCTGCAAAATGCAAACTTCTCAAGGCAGGTCATTCCAAAGCCCACACAGTACGCACCCAGACTCCAAAAGCACTTGGTTTTCAGTGAGTATTTATGAATCACCAATAGATTTCTGTCTGTGGGTGTTACGAACTGTCTCTATATATATTTATCACCACTAATCAAACATAATCATAAACAGCAACGGCTGTTACAGTGTGTAACTGTAACTGGTCACAGTTAAAAAATGACACTCGTGTGAAGTTCGAGGCACTCTTATCGTCATACATCACATTCCACCAATCACTTTTGATGTCCTCACTTTTTATCCTCCCATTCCATGCTCAGCCAATCAAATCATCGCTATGGGGTACACGCAAACACAAAAAGCTGGGCATAGGAGGCGCTACCGCCACTCAAAAATGTCATTAGATATTGGGAGGCCATTTCTAGCTCTAAAAGTTCTAGTTCAGAGGGTTTCAAATTAATATCCCCCTTGTAAGAAGGGGACTCGAAGGAGAAAGGTTTGAGAACCCCAATTCAAGCCAGAGGAGAGCATGATGTGTGTCACTTATAGCTATTTGATTATTGAAAGATAACATCTTCAAATTAATATTAGCTAGTGAATACAGTGTCTGTGTGATGATAAGCTCTGAAAGCTGACTGACATTTTTCAAAAGCCATTTCTAGATGTGAGCAGTCAGTTTCAGTAGCACATCAACCACATAATTGAATCCGTTTGAAGACCTGTGTTGCGTGATGTTTCCCCTCCAGCATCCTGTCACTCTAACACTATCCTATCTAAATATTCCTCATTCAAATTGAGAGAGAAAGAGCAAGAGAGAGACACAGAGAAGACAGCCAGGAGGAATGGAAATTAACATCAACATTTTCCTGTATGAGTGAGTGGCAAATAAACCACTCTTGCTTCTGATCTGATTTTTGTAGAACGAAATATAGTCCTATTTCGTCCAAGATCCAAAGAAGATCCATTCTTTCCACTGTCAACCAATCTGTCCATATCTATTTCCCTCTCTGTGGCCTAAGGGAGCTACCGTGCTTTCTGTATAGAGAAGCTCTTCTTAGCTCTTCTTAGTTCCCATGTATTAGTTCCTGTGTAAATAGGCTAGCCTCTTTAAAATATATTCTCTGTAATGATAAACACCATTCTCCATTGCAGCCCTGATAACTTGACATTGGCAACTAAGAATCACCAAAAAGCCGTTGGCTTAAGTCCCATGAAAGATGATACTCACTGTAGTCTTGTTGTGCAAGTATATATGTGTATATATTCGTGCATTTGGGTACTGGACGTGTATGTGCTTGTGCAATGGCTTGGCAGCTATCATTCATTTATTGAAAAGTATAGACTGCTGCCAATCAGTTATCCACCTATTGTATGTGATCTCTCAACCTGTACACTACAATGTTGTCATCTATATCAATTTAGGCAATTTTCTTGTCTCATCTTGAAGGCTACTGCCTTCATGAACAACGGACCGTCAGCTTGTCAACCCACTGCAGCTTCATCGCCGTTATGACGGCTGCGCCCCATGACTGACAGCCCTGGGTAGGCAACCCAGCCTGGCAGAGATCTGCACTCAATGGAGTGCACTTCTCTAGTTATGTCTAGAGATGTCTAGACATAATGTCCTGGTGGAGATTTGCGCTCTACTGAGTGCAGCCTTCTTATTAATTCATGCCAATAAAGCACATAAAAGTTTATTCAACTCAATTGAGCAAGAGACACAGAGAGAGAGAGAGAGAGGGTACAGCTCAACAACAATAGGCAATGTGAAAATGTATTACATTCATTCACAATTGTATCAAGTTATTGACATTTTATTTGTAGATGTGTCGTTGAGAAGACTCTTCACTCAGAATTAGGCCTGCCTCAGCATCTGCATTCATTTTCCAATTGACTGACTCTCAATTAAATGGGAATTAGGATTAGCAATTATGCGCATTGCAGGGTTAATTGTCAAGAGAACAGTCACATGGTACAATGGATAAGAGCTGACAATTATTATAATTATATATTATTATAATTGTCAATTATTTTTCATCGTTTTGCTATTTTTAAGCATGGATCTCTATTATTATGTTTTTCCCAAAGTACTGCACATCGTCACTATCGTCAAATGTGTTTCGTAAGTATTATGTTGTCTCTTATTCTTTCAGTTTTTTACCTTTTCCAGGCGTTTTTTGATTATTCATTCACAATAAAGGGATAGTCTATGACAAAAAAAACTCTCCATGCATTCAAGGCTTTAGTTTATGGTGTGAATAGGTTATGACCTATTCACAACAAACAAAGTGAATCTCACAGGACCATGTGGGCAATGGGCATGTGTGTACGACTGCATCAATATGGTGCCTATATTCTGTATGTTCCAAAAGCACGGTGTGTATATGAACTTCATATGAACTATCCGCTTGTTGCATCTGTTTTCCCTCCAGGCTCCAGCCCCAATGAACAATGGTTGACAGGTCACAGCTACAGTAACAGGTGTGTGTGTGTTGTGTGTGTGTGTGTGTGTTGTGTGTGTGTGTGTGTGTGTGTGTGTGTGTGTGTGTGTGTGTGTGTGTGTGTGTGTGTGTGTGTGTGTGTGTGTGTGTGTGTGTGTGTGTGTGTGTGTGTGTGTGTGTGTGTGTGTGTGTGTGTGTGTGTGTGTGTGTGTGTGTGTCACCGGCCCAGGTAAGTGCCTGTGGCCCTGTACTTAAACCATGTAGTTCTGCTGTCACTGAAGCGCTGGCTGCAGGCCCTGAATATTGTCGGCTCTAACTACTTCAGACAGGCCGGCCACCGCAAACCTCCCCACAGACACCCTAGGGCTCTAGTCTATGACCACAGACAGACACGCACACGCACACGCACACGCACACGCACACGCACACGCACACGCACACACACACACACACAGAACAAGAAGCAGTGCTACACATCTGATCTCATCCAAATCTGTGTAGAAGCGTACGCACTTACATCAAAACAAAAAGGACGGGCAAACACAGACAACCAGGCGCACGCACGCACGCACGCACGTAAGCACACACATCAACAGAAAGACAAAAGAAACCACGCATGACCACACTAAACCACAGCTCTGTAGTTGAGCCTGCTTCACCAGTATAGCTAAGGCTGGCATTTGAAGGCAGTAAACAGCAGTAACAAATAACTAATCCCTCGCACCACTGATGTGGTGTGTGTGTGTGTGTGTGTGTGTTGGGCATTCATGTGTGAATCTCCGTGAATTCGCTATGCATGGTTATGAAACAAACTGACACAAAGGTGTGTACACGTACACACACACAGTGTGGTTACTGATTTAGTTACTGTAGCTTGCTAATCATTATGCACCCCACCCTTCCTTCCTGGTGAACACATTTGGGCCCTATCGACTTACATTTTGTGTGTGTGTGTGTGCGCGCGTGCGTGCGTGCGTGGTAAATAAATGGTGCATTTATATAGCGCCTTTATCCAAGGCGCTTTACAGAGATTGTGCATTACATTCACCCATTCACACACCGATGGCAGCGGAAACCATGCAAGGCACCAACTAGCACATCGGGAGCAATTAGGGGTTCAGTGTCTTGCTCAAGGACACTTCGACAGTAACTCTGGGGGAGCCCGGGTTCGAACTGGCAACCTTACGGTTACCATCCAGGCACTCTACCCCTGAGCCACCGCCGCCCCCCCAATGCGTGCGTGAGTGCGTGCGTTGTGCACTGGACGGATCAATAACACTGGCTTCTTCTGTCTGCCTGTATTGATCTCTTCTGCAAATGTTTTACTTAAGTAAAAGTATCTATATTCAATACTGCATTAATATAGAAAAGTAAAGTAAAAGTAAAAGTCCGGAATTCAAAATGTACTTGAGTAAAAGTACAAAAGTAGAGTAGGCCTACTAAGGAAGTGCTCACTGTGCACAATGTTCAATTTCATGTTTGCGAACGTATAAAAAGCTTTTGAAAATAGCAGATCTACAAGCTCACAATGCGTCTGCTATTTTCAAATTGCCGACATGTATATAGGGCTGAAGTGGTCACTGTATGTTTTGTAATAATCTACAAATAATTAGTAATTAAAGTTTTCAAATAAATGTAGTGGAGTAAAAGTACAATATTTGCCTCTGAGATGTAGTGGAGTAGTATTGGAAATGAGAAATATGTAATTTACTTACATATTCGTGTTTATTTGTAACTTACTTACTAACGTACTTAAGTACAGTTTTAGGTATTTGTACTTTACGTACAAATACCTAAAACTGTACTTAAGTACGTTAGTAAGTAAGTTACAAATAAACACGAATAAGCACAGAAAATCCGCCATATGGGGATTGTACATGTTCTTTATAGGAGTATATTCCTTTTGACAAGTGAGCTGCATGGGAGCATTACCGTCAACAAAGCAACGGCCTATTATTAGATCATAAGCACACAGGGCTGCTCAAGCAGGTGAGTCATCTTTTGGGGTTTATACATCTTGAGTCATGGATTATATAAAACGCAGAAGGAAAGATGTCTCATCTATGTAGGTAGGAGCATTCAGAATCCATCTGCTCCCTAATACTAACAAACAATGGCTCTTTTCAACAGCAAGAACTAAGTGCCATGTAGCATATTATTTCACAGGTTCTGGATGTTTGCGTGCGCTCTACGGCTTGGTTTCAGATGAAGAATGCTCAGGAGTAGGGATGGAGCTTGTTCATTTTGATTGATAACGAGCACCTTATCGATCAGGCTTATCGAGCCGGGTTCTTATCGAGCCCACTATCGAGCATTTTCTATTCTTTTGTGGAAAGACGGGAGACAATACTGTACATTCTGAACAGAACCAGTACCTTTTAATACGGCCTTCAAATACAGTACTTTTCTAACAGACGAAAGGCAATTGACCTTTTTACCAATAAAATAATATTAAGGAAACTGTTTAACTGGTTTAAAAAGCGTAATTTTGTTTACCCGGTCAGCACTGGATGGCAGTTATTGTTTTTTAGCCGACATGGTTGTGCCAGCATGGATAATTACATTTATTTCTTGTTCGCCTCTTGTCTGGATTGTTTAAACATGGTGGGCTGCTCAGGCTTGATGAGCGCAAAGCTTATTGATAACGAGTACTCAATAAGATGATAACGGGTACTCAATAAGCTGATAACGGGTACTCAATAAGCTTGTTTTCAGCTATCGGCTATTTTTGCAACTTTTGCTCAACACGACGATTAAATTATAAAAAAAACCTGCATTCAATTATAAATGCATTAAACGCATTCATTATAGACGCATTTAATTATAAAACAAACAAAAACGGTTGAAATATGGAGATACAGTAAACGGCTTCTGGCCGACATAGGCCTCATTACCCTCATATACTGTACTCAGGCCTGTTAATCACTGTTAATGCCCGTTACGTTCGCCAGACCTGCTGTTAATGATAACCTGCTCTCTGCCTGAGTTCCTGTGCTCATGTGTATATTGCTTGATGCCTGGCTTCATACCCAAAGCCCTTTCCCCCTGTGTGCTGTAGCCTGTTCGCACTGATCCACGAACCTGCTCCATGGATTACGCCTTCAACCTGAAGCCCTGAGGCTCTGCAGACCGCCCTCTCGCTATACCTCGACTCCTGCCAGCCCCTTTGACCACTAGTCTTGCCTCACGCCCTCTCTAATTAATGAACTGGACATTGGCTTTCACTCCCTCTGCCGCCGTGTGCCTGCTTTTGAGTCCCATCTGTTCAGCTCCCCTATAACAAAGGGCTCTATGCACACACACCATTTTGGAAAGAATAATTGGGCCACTTTCCTATACTCCAGGACCTGGCTAAGATATGTATGCACTTCATTTAGCGGAGAATATCTCAACTGTTCTTGGCTAATATGACCGCTGCAAACAACTTTCTCTATCTATAATTCTCTATCCGGGGCGAAATACCCCAAAATGACCACGCCCTTTTTAAAATAACCACCACTTAAAACATGCCTCTATCTTCTAAACCATTTGGAGCTACAGATCTTCTGAGATGCTCAAAATGTTCAGAATACACATGTTAATGGCAGGGTGGAAACTAGCCACAATTTGCCAATGACCGCCCATACATCCAAACAGACAAAGTCCTATCTAATTGTATTAAATTATGTCAAACTCACCAACATTGCAGCTGTACGAAAAGCTATAATTATCCTCTTTCTATCTGCAAAGTCTTTGTTTCATAAAAATCCACGGTAGACATGTTATGAGCTACTTTATGTCAAGAAATTCCTTGCAGGTGATTTAAGTATTTAAGTGATTTTTTGAAGTATTGGAGTTTGGAAGCGCTCATTGAATAATCACTCGGCCCTGTTACCGATACTACTGAATTAGTATCATCGGTAACACCTGTGAAGGAAGTAGGGAAGCAGCCCGGAAGTAGGACGAGTTATTCTGTGTGCGTAGAGCCCATTCCATCAACCTCACTAACAACTCTCTAAATACTAAATAAACTCGCTTACCCACATCAACCCTAGTGTTCCTATTCAGTGGCAAACAAACACCTACTCACATGAAAAGCAGGCTTGAATGGCACATTGCCAAGCAGAGTATGTACCGAAGCTCTTGCTAGACTCTACAGTAAATAACCACAGCCAGAAAGGAATTGACAACAAAAATGGGTGCCAGAAAGTAGATCAAACACAAGGTATTTTAGTTCTTTCTCGTAGGAATGATGGCAGACGTCCGCCATCACTTCTACAAGAAAGAAGCAAAAAATAGGAATATAGAGTTTGAAAAATAGTAAAGGGCGAATCCTCTGTACATTGATTTTTCTTTCGCTTCCTCAATCCCTGAGTGCACAAGGCTCGGACACATTTGAAGCTCTGATTGATATAGTTCACCATGAAGGTACGAGCCATCAGTCATCTCAATCTTTGCCTTCCTCGGTCTGTCAAGATTCCAGAACTGCCAACCCCTTTCATGCATCTCTATTTTGTCATACATTTTTGTTCTGTATATAAAAGTGTAGCCTACAATCGACACTCCCCCCACCCCAACCTCTCTCTCTCTCTCTCTCTCTCTCTCTCTCCCCCCTCCCCATCCCTCCCCATCCCTCCCTCAAGCTTTATTGCATCGCAGCAGGAATGATACCTAGCTTAGCAAAGCAGTATAATTTATCTGTTACAGAGCTTTATTTCCTGTTTAAAATCCCCTCTCCCTTATATCTGTGTGTGTGTGTGTGTGTGTGTGTGTGTGTGTGTGTGTGTGTGTGTGTGTGTGTGTGTGTGTGTGTGTGTGTGTGTGTGTGTGTGTGTGTGTGTGTGTGTGTGTGCATGGGTGACCTGAGTGTGAGGCGTGCGTGTAAATGTGTGCGTGGGTTTGTGCATGTGTCGGTGCACAGGTGCAGGATCTGCAGGATGCTGCATATTAATCTCCTGTGTCCCGACCTTACATCATACATCGTCTATAGTCTGCTGTCTGTAGTCTGCTGTCTGTAGTCTGTCTGTAGTCTGCTGTCTGTAGTCTGTCTGTAGTATCTCTGTAGTCTGTCTGTAGTCTGCTGTCTGTAGTCTGTCTGTAGTATCTCTGTAGTCTGTCTGTAGTCTGCTGTCTGTAGTCTGCTGTCTGTAGTCTGCTGTCTGTAGTCTGCTGTCTGTAGTCTGTGTGTAGTCTGCTGTCTGTCTGTAGTCTGCTGTATGTAGTCTGTCTGTAGTCTGTCTGTAGTCTGCTGTCTGTATTCTGCTGTATGTAGTCTGCTGTCTGTAGTCTGCTGTCTGTAGTCTGTCTGTAGTCTGCTGTCTGTAGTCTGTCTGTAGTCTGCTGACTGTACAGTCTGCTGTCTGTCTGTAGTCTACTGTCAGTCTGTAGTCTGTCTGTAGTCTGCTGTCTGTAGTCTGCTGTCTCTCTGTAGTCTGCTGTCTGTAGTCTGCTGTCTGTCTGTAGTCTGCGGTCTGTAGTCTGCTGTCTGTAGTCTGTCTGTAGTCTGCTGTCTGTAGTCTGCTGTCTCTCTGTAGTCTGCTGTCTGTAGTCTGCTGTCTCTCTGTAGTCTGCTGTCTGTCTGTAGTCTGCGGTCTGTAGTCTGCTGTCTGTAGTCTGTCTGTAGTCTGCTGTCTGTAGTCTGTCTGTAGTCTGCTGTCTGTAGTCTGTCTGTAGTCTGCTGTCTGTCTGCTGTCTGTAGTCTGCTGTCTGTCTGCTGTCTGTAGTCTGCAGTCTACTGTCTGTCTGTAGTCTGTTGTCTGTAGTCTGCTGTCTGTAGTCTGTCTGTAGTCTGCTGTCTGTAGTCTGTCTGTAGTCTGCTGTCTGTAGTCTGTCTGTAGTCTGCTGTCTGTCTGCTGTCTGTAGTCTGCAGTCTACTGTCTGTCTGTAGTCTGCTGTCTGTAGTCTGCTGTCTGTCTGTAGTCTGCTGTCTGTCTGTAGTCTGCTGTCTGTCTGTAGTGTGCTGTCTGTAGTCTGTAGTCTGCTGTCTGTAGTCTGCTGTCTGTAGTCTGCTGTCTGTAGTCTGCTGTCTGTAGTCTGCTGTCTGTCTGTAGTGTGCTGTCTGTAGTCTGTAGTCTGCTGTCTGTAGTCTGCTGTCTGTAGTCCGCTGTCTGTCTGTCTGCCTGGATGATGTAGCTGGCACAAAGCAGGGAACAGAGGAGGTGACGTCATCCATCAGAATGACATGCCCCATTTATTAATTTGCTCCTATCGACAGCTTAACCATGACCGTGACCCTGCGTTGTGACCCTGCGTTGTCACTCTTGCGGACCGATAGCGGCAGCAGCGGAGGGAATTTTGAACTTATGGAGTTTGAAGAAGTGAGTCCATAGCCATCCCTCACACTGGCTGGTTGGTATGTAGGATGCATTGATCCCATTTTGTAGCCTGACAGCAAAGAACAGAGAATCGCTTAACGCGGTAAAGCCCCACTGGCTGCAAAGCAGCGCGATCAATCGACATCGACCGCTACATGCATGACTGTTTGTGTGCCCGACCGAGTCACCGACGCATCCCAGGACAATCTCTTGTCTTTATGATCCGGCCTTGTGGCAGTTGAGATTGCGCTTGCTGTCAGCAGTCAAATGGCAGCGGGTGGTGAGGTGATGCGAACCGTCGTGGCTCGCTGTCCAAATTGGCTGGTTAAAATGGGGGTCGATATCAACAGAATGCATCTGGCGCTGTAAAGGGCACGGGGACTCACCGCAGGGAATGATGTTATGAAACGCCCCGCTGCGCGACTCAATTGCTGCAATGTCAGCCCTTTCTGGCGGAGCCTACGAGTGTGTGTGTGCGACTGCGCACTGGCCTTGTAACGTCAGCCCTTTCTGGCAGAGCCTACGAGTGTGTGTGCGACTGTGCACTTGCTTGCCTTGTTCGTTTTTGTCTGGTTCTTTTAAACGACTTATGACCTACAGTAAATACTTCTTCCTCACATGGCAAATAGCAAAAATAGCGGCACGATCATGGGACATGTTGTGAGTTTCTAGTTCGCCATTTAGGAAAATGTATTCAAAAACGGCAGGGGTCTAGTGCATTCTTCTCCTGACAATCTACGCTTGTGCGCAATCAATCAACATTGAGTGCATGTGTGCGTCATCTTTGCCCCATCCTTTGATGACCCTGGGCTAATTGAATTGAAAGCATCGTTAGCAGCAGCATCGCCTCAGTGCTTTATGGGACGTGAAGTGTCCCATCCTGCGCTATCGGCTGAATGAAACAACGGCAGATAACCTTTCCATGAGAGAGCCTGTGCACATTATCTCACTCTCCAAGCCTCTTTGTCGGGACAAAGGCGAGTGCCATGAGAATAGCATTTTGAAAAACAAACAACACCCTCGCTCGCAACAGCTCCCACCCTCCTCTGTCCTCGTACCGCATCCACGCTCTTCTGGGACAATGGCTGTCCCCGAGTCCCTCCGGTACCAGAGTGGAGAAGTTGTCTATCACGCACGGCAAACGCAGCCACACACGAACACAGTTCGCAGGCAAAAAAGTCAAAGCGCTATACGTGTCGTGACGGAACTGGAGGCCACTCTGTCACTGTCATTCTTCTCCGCCCTGCCTCAGTCACCGCAGACAAACACATTAGAGAGCGATGAAAGCCTTGGCAGATTCTTTCGTTTTTTAGTTTAGGTTAAAAACCAAAGCACGGTAAAATCATGGCAGGCCGCATTATAATATTGACCTCTAGATAGTAACAGCTAATACAAATAATAAGAGGTTTGTTTGATTTAGCTGTGTCAATTGACAATACGGTTGTCTAATGACTTCGGTCTATGCTTGCACATGTGCACCCATGCCCTCTGCACGTAATCCTAACACATCCATTATTCATTTGATAACCTGCAGGAGCAATGCTGCATTGCTTTCCAGCCATGTTTTTAATCTTGCTTTAGTTTTTAACATGAAAAATAAGCCTAGGGTTTCATGTTAAGCTGGGAACAACACTCTCACAACTTATATAAATAATACATAAATATCTAAAAGGCAAGCAGGCAAAACGGAAAGATGAAAACCGATTTTTACCTGAGGGATACTATAGAAAAGAAAACACAAAAGATAAATGAGGTACACTGGAGACAAGCACGTTTTTGCTTCATCCATCTAATGAAATCATGTACTGAAACAATGCTGAAAGCCCCGTGGCTGCAGACAAAGATATGACACCTTTCTTTTCTTTTCAACCTTCATTTGAAGCACTTAAATGGCAAAAGTTGTTGTCTCTGAGAGGTTTGTAAAAATGCAACAAAGCACAAGGGAGGCGAGCATTTTGGCCCCTCACGCGCACGCACACGCACACACACGCACACGCACACGCACACACACACACACACACACACACACACACACACACACACACACACACACACACACACACACACACACACACACACGACAGGTAGCAGGTGGTGTGAACGACCAGCCCTGCCAACCTTGCCAGTGTTACGAGCCAATTTAACATTTGCCAAGCAGCGACCACTTCCTCTCCATCCTGGGGTGTACATCCTGTCCCTGACGAGGGGGGTAGGGGGGTAGGGGGCAGTGGAGAACAGAAGGAAACGTGTCCAATATGACAGGCTATTTAGGAAGACTTGATTAGAACCACCGGTGCTGCTGCAGGACAGGAGAAGCCGAAACACGGCGACGGATTCGTATGAATATCAAGCGATAAGCACCAGATCCAGCAGGCTCGCCTGGACCCGACTGACTTTGATTAGGAAACGTAGAAGTGCGGAGGCGTCCGATGTGGCGTTGGTCGCGTTGTCCGACTATTACTAAACTTAGTAAACTAACGCTAATATTGTAACCCTAACCTTAGTCTTAACCAGCCTAACCCTAACCTTGTATCGGTCTCATATCAGTCAGTTTCACGATGTTTTTTCGCTTCAGCGGCAGTCATTTCATTTTGGTGTCGCAGCCAGTAGGCTCCAGGTGAGCCTGATGGCTCCATTGTGTTTGAGTGATAAGTAACCTACTGGTGATTATTGGTTGACAACATTGGAAGCGGGTGCACAAGGGAAGGAGGAGGTTGGTATTAAATATATCTGAAGGAAATGAGAGGAGAGGTGTCAATATTTTAAAAAGACCATACCAGTGGACTGGCATGTTTACCACAGTGACTTTGACTGTACCTCCCAACAATATATATTTATGCAGTAGCCCCATTTTGTCTCCACCAGCCGAAGGCATGGCGAGAGTATGTTTTGCACTCAATGCCTCAAATCATCCAATTGCCATCTGGCACCCTTTTCACATTGGCCGATTATAGCGCCACCAGGAGGCCACAACCTGACCTGGCCTGGTGGAGACCTGTGCCCCGAGGGGCACTTTGTGTAGTTTGTATTATGATTTCAAAAGCTGTGTAATATGGTACTTAGTTGCTCACCAGTGTAAAATAGCAGATCTACAAGATCACAACACGTCACAATGCAAGGTGTTGTGAGCTTGTAGATCTGATCTGTGAACTGTCTGTCATGGGTTTGGGGCTGGCTCAATGGCTGGCTTATCGATGAGGCCTATAAGTCAATAGAATAACAATAGAACAACAATTTTAGAAAAACATTTGAATGGGTCAAAAATGATATTATAAACCTCAGTCAGGGCATATGTTTCTCACATCTAAAAACATTCTAAAAACCTTGCAACTCACCAACCTTGCAGCGTGCTGTACAACCAAATGGACTCACACAAGCAGCCTTCAGGCCTGCTGTATTTCCAATGTTGAGAGTATTGATTCCTTAGTTAGTTACAGTGTATTCTGGCTGCACGCCAATCGGGAGCCTCACCGACACACCCACACACCCCCACCACACACACACACACACCCCCACAGACACACACACACACACACACACACACACACACACACACACACACACACACACAAATCTGACCCTTCTACTTCCTGTGTCCTTTTTTATCCAGCCCGCTTCCACCACGGTTAATGCCACATTCCAACTTGGTTTCTTTCCCTGCGGCAAGAGTGGACTGTCCCCATCGAGGTGGCGGTACCGTGGGAGACAGTGTTTGTTTTACTCATTTGTTAACAACAAACACATCAGCACATGCAGACGGAGTGCGTGTGGGTGATGGCCGACTGATGACCCGATTACATTAACGTCAAACTGTGTATCCTGTTGTTGTGGACGTGACAGAGACATTACGTTGGTGAGGAAAGGTGTAGCTCACACACAGACCCGCGCCAAGTGGTGTCATGTCATTACCGTTCCAATTACATAATTGTACATAATTGACTCTGAGAGTGTTCAAGTGTACCCAAACAGACGCGGTCCACTCGGTTACATTTGTACACTCCCAGTTACAATATATTAACACTGAGGATTTTCAGTGTGGCATTCAAATCAACTTAAATAGACTTGAAACAGGCTTGAGACATGTAATATCCATGAACTAATTAACCACACAATCAAATTTAAGCAACAATGACTCATATTATTAATATTGGTCTACACTCTACAATAGGGAAGCTGTGAAGGGACAATGACAGATGTTATGTGGTTCCTCAAGGAAAGAAAGATTGCAGTCATGCAGAGACAAGGATTTAATGCAGGGGTTCTCAACCTGGGGGTCGCGACCCCTTGGGGGGGGTCCCAAAATTATTTTGGGGGTCCCCAAATTATATTAAAAACAACATTATTTGTATTTTATTTATTTCTTTGTAACAGAACGGCTGGAAAATGGAAATGTAGAGTTTACATAGTACATGCATAAACTTTCCTTAATTATTACATCTGGTTTTGGTATTTATTCATGATGTATTTTCTCTATTATTAAGGTTATTGTAGCGGCCAATTTGTATTGGTGATGGGGAGGGGGGCGGGGCGGGGCAGGTTTCGCGAGACATGGCCAAAGCCTGTTTGGGGTAGGGGTCCCCAACCCAAAACATTGGTTAAATGGACTGACTTGGAGGGAAAGAGGATAGATAGGGAAAGAGGATATAGCACTGTCCGTGCTGTCGGTATAGATGAACCCATTCTGTCAGAAAATATACAGTAGTATGCATCTTTCATAAGGTATTATCGAGGGATTCACTGTCATTTCTGACCGTGAACGTGAGTGTGTGTGTGTGTGTGTGTGTGTGTGTGTGTGTGTGTGTGTGCGAGTGTGTGTGCGTGTGTGTGTGTGTGTGTGTGCGTGAGTGCGTGCATGAATATGTACAGTATATGCTCCCCTGACCCAGGGGAGGGGTGAAGTGAACTTCCTCTAAACATATTTTTTCCCCCTGAAACCCATGCTGCTTTTTAAGCCTAACATTCATTTAATTTCATTTGTAAACTGAATTATTAAAAATGTCAGGTTGGAGCAGAGATTCTCCACTGAATAACAATGAAAGGAATGGATTTTAAACGCTGCTGTACTGGAGCAGCACAGGTTGATTTCATACGCTGGGTTTGCACACCACTCCATTTAGTACATGCACGAGGCCATGGCTTTGTGCAGAAAACGTAACAATGGCTTCGTTTAGTCTCATTATTAATGTCTAATTTGAAATTTCTTTTCCCTTGCCACAAGAGCTGCTTGAGTCGATTTACGACATTTAAGTACAGGGGAACCAGACCTATTATAAAAGGTTGAAACTATGCAAAGTAAAGAAACACACACATAACTGATAGTGACCTCCTGGTGCCGTTACATAAAAATAGTTCACAACAAGAAGTTAATAGGAAGCATAACTGTGGCCACCTGGACTTTCACGACACATTGGGTTTGCAAATGTGGGACCAAACTCGTTTCCTCTAAATTGTGTGGGTTTGCGTCAGACTACTTCTCTGCTTACAGTCTCCACATAAACACCTCCCCAGCAGAACAGGATGCAGTACTGAGCGTACTCAGCCTTTCTTTCTCTGGCGCACGCACGCACTCACGCACACACACACACACACACACACACACACACACACTTGCACGTATGCAATACACCAAACAGATTTCTGACTTCTCATCTCATTGTTCCTGCTTCAGTCACCTCACGACTGTACCTCTCTCTCTCTCTCTCTCTCTCTCTCTCTCTCTCTCTCTCTCTCTCTCTCTCTCTCCTGCCGCAAGCTTGTAAAAAGCTTGTAGGTCTGCTATTTTTGAAAAATCGTGAAAATATTTATTTCAGAAAACTGGAGGATTTAGAAGATTTGTTTTTAAATTTTGAGGTCAGGCCTAAATGGGTTAAATATATGTATTTAACCAATGAAAAATGACTAAATAATAACTACTGGTATATTGATCCTATTAGCACACAGATTATTTTTCCTAAAACATTGACATGGACAGCAGGTTTGAATCTGACAGTGACAGTCTTGTTTGATGATGGCGTCTCTCGTTTAGTTAATTTCAGTTCAGTTCAGTCAGACAACTCACGAATAGATTAAACAATATTTATTGTAGAATGAGTAACAAGTGTGCATATGATATTTGACTTGGCGTTCGGCTCTGCTGGATTTCTCCCTGCTCGGCATGATTAAAGGAGAATTCCATGATAGAAGGCTTTCTTACCTTTCTTTGTAGTTGTTACGTCCCCATCAAAGAGGTCCAGGTGTTATTTTGTGCAAAAGCTCCTTATTGGCTATTTCCCCTACCATAAGCCCTAAATGAATTGCATTCAATTGAATGGGAATTGAATGGGGCTATGGGGTGTTGTGCTAATTCGCTTATTTCCATCGCTCAAAATTATAATTGTTTTGTATATATCCTCTCTTCATAATGTAAATAATAACCCAAGCGGCACACTTTACTACTTATTTAGATGGAAATAGGCGAATTAGCACAACACCCCATAGCCCCATTCAATTCCCATTCAATTCAATGCAATTCATTGAGGGCTTATGGTAGGGGAAATAGCCAATAAGGAGTTTTTGCACAAAAAATACCTGGACCTCTTTGGTGGGGACGTAACGACTACAAAGAAAGGTAAGAAATGTAAGAAAGCCTTCTAGCATGGAATTCTCCTTTAAGCAACATCATAAAACATAAGAGCAGGGAGATAGATATACAATAACCCCCCCATGGGGAGCATAAATAGCAGAGCCCACCGGTGGTGCTGGGGTGGTGGTGGGAGAAAACATCACATACAACCGGGAACCATGAGCAGAGGAAGGCAGGAAGGGCATGGAGTCTAGTGAGCTTAAGTAGCCTGCCCAATTGGTCAGCTGACTGCCGCATCGGCGAATGACGTGTGAGACTTGCACACACTTATACGCCCACATAGTAATGCAGCATATTAACCCCTTGAGTATAGAATGAGCCTTTGAGCATGGCAAGAACCTCCCTTGAGGTTGACTGACTGAACTGACTCCGCGAGCTGCGTTTGATTTACACAACGGCACAAATAGCAAAAAGGAAAGTCTGACTTTGTAATCAATCTGTAGTGTGGAGATGAAAATAAACCGAATCAATCAAATAAATCCACCTTTTCTGTAACATTCTCAGCACTCATTCATTGAAATTCAATATCCTTTGCTTGTTGGACTCGTTCCACCTCATGCTGTGGGGCGCCGACCGCTGTTGCCTTTTCTCATCCTTTATTGATGACATAAAGCGGCTGCATTTACAGGGATCGCAAATGGATCAAAGCTAAACTATCTAAATACTCCTCTCCCTGACTCCCTCCCCGGTTATTTAGCCTCCCACCTCAACTCATTATCTCCTCCTCCTCCTCTGAGACCACTGCATCGTTGTCATTTTAGATTTCAACCACTTTAACCATTATTTCATACAAAAAGTGCCATAGCGCGTCACTATGTGTGCACTATGAGCTTGTAGATCTGCAATTTTTGCGAAAATCTTTAATTATATATATATATTTGAAAGCATTTTTTTTGTACTCAAATCTTTGCTTCTGCGCATCCCTGGAACAAAATATTTTCGAGACGGGGGTCGGCTGCCAAATTTTGGAAAACTGAAGACAGACAGCTGTAGAATTGGCCTCAGGTCCTAATTGGTTAAGTTCATCTGGGTCAATGATGAAAATGTATGTGCTGCCGAGCACTGAGCACTCCCTGAGGTCTCTTTAACGTGGCCTCGACATAAAGTGGGGCCGGGCGCTGTCGTTGATTCCCACAGTGCCCTCGTTCCTTTGTGTAGACAAGGCCAGGCAGAATGGGTTTTTGTGTCACACACACACACTGCTCGTGGGCGCACGCACACACATGCTGCACGTTGAACATCATGCTTTGCTCAAAGACGTAAACGGTGGGTTTGTGAGTAATAATGAATAGTGTGCATGTGAGAGCTTTGTGTGCGCACGTGTGTGTGTGTGTGTGTGTGTGTGTGTGTGTGTGTGTGTGTGTGTGTGTGTATGCACTTTCATGGTCAAATTGACCATGAAAGTGCATACACACACAGATCGAGCAGAACCATTCATTAATTTGCTCATTCAGTCTCATGGTCGGAAAGGAGATAATTACACACGGATTGGATCGAAGTGGATGTGAGAACACTGCATGTGTGCAAAAGTTCACGGAAAACTTTGGAAGCCAATCTTAGACAATCAGGATGGAATATGAAAAATCGGAAAGACTTGTTTTGTTTAATGGCTATAGGATTAGGGATACTGTCTACCGATTTGCATTTTTGGCGCTATATAACAGGCCCATGTGATACATTTGGGGCAGAGGTTCTGCTCTTGCGTCCAAGAATTGTGTGTGCACAGTTTCACTGTCACTCGCGCACACACACACACACACACACACACACACACACACACACACACACACACACACACACACACACACACACACACACACACACACACACACACACACACACACACACTTGTGGCACCTCTTTTGGGATTAAGTCAAATTGCATTTGGCTCTGTGTTGTAGTTTAGAGCGCCTCAATATGTGATTCAAGTATAGGCTTATCTGCCTACCGGCGATTTCGGCCCGGTGGAGATAACATGACAATGTTGACATACGATATATTTACGTTGACATATGATCGTTTCCTGAAGACTGGCCAAGGGACTTTAGTGACACGGTTGTGGAATTCCATAACCGAGGCACTGATGATGAACTGAGACAGACAGCCTGCAAAACGAGGCTGCAGTGACGGAAGTACGAGAACACCGGAGGGAAAGAGAGTGGAGCTATAGGGCAAGACACTGATAAAAGGCTGAGAAAGACCTCTGTCAGGATACAGCTGACACTTAGCACATACACCACCCCCCCCCCCCCCCCCCCCCCCCCACACACACACACAGCCAAAGCATCTCAGAGGAATGGTACTGTGGGAATTCCTGAGGCTACACACCACGTGGTGACAGTGGCAGATTGCAGACAGAGCCAGGAGGGCTTTCCCCTCATAGTCTAGTAGCCACCCCTTAGAGCCCCATTGTGAACCCGGACATGTCGAGTACACCAACGTTGTATGTTAGAAATGTTGAGTATGGGTCCCCAACATGTAGAAACTGCCGGATGCTAACTTGCATATGTTGAGCAATTTTCATAATTGGCATAATCTGTGACCATACCATTAACAACCTATAGAGGGTATGCGTGTGACATCATCATCAAACCCGGACGTTATGCGGGAACGCCTACTTAGTGGCAAAAAACTACTTTCTGGCCTTGACAGCCCATACATCCAAACAGAAAAGTTGTATTTGATTGCATTAAACAACGTTAAACGACATTAAACTCACTTTGTCACTCACGTTGCCACTTGATTTGCCACTCACTTTATGCATGTGCATACACTCCAGAAGGCAAAATATTACATTTTTCATCATGCTTTATGTAGCATGTGACATGTCAAACTAGGGGGTTTTCATGATGCTGAATCCATTCCAAGCATTAGTTTTGCAAAAAAAAACACTCATTGGGCTAAAAACAGCCATGCGCACTGCAATGGCCGTTTTTAGCCCAATGAGTGATTTTTTGCAAAACTTGCAAAACTAGTTTGACACGTCACATGCTACATAAAGCATGATGACATTTTGAATATTTTGCCTTCTACAGGTTGTTAATGGTATGGTCACATATTATGCCAATTATGAAAATTGCTCAACATATGCAAGTTAGCATTTAAGGACATTTAAGGACATTTAAGAAAGATGCCACCCACCGTGCACACTGTAACTGTTTGACTCCCTTTCCTTCCCATTCTGCCATGACCACCAGGACCTAACAAATGTAGTTCTGTACTAGTATGGAATGACAATAAAACTCCTTGAACCTTAAACATAAGGCCTCAGGATTAAGGGCGCGTTCTGAATGCAATGCAAACTAATAGGCGAGTGCGCTCCGGTGCAGTATGCAAAGGTAAAGAATGACTTCTGTCCGTGACTCCGTGACAATAATCAATCCTACAGTTTGAATTATGTACACACGCACACAAAAATATGATATGGGGAAAACATTTATTTATTTTTTCGACTTTCGACCTAATTTGAATCGACTGTTAATGAAATCGATGCATAATTTTTTTTAATGAATGCCCTACACTACTTAGTAGTTATGCATATAGAGCATCATCTTTATTGTAGTTCGGACACCAATTGCTGCAATTACAGTATCTCTCTCCATCAGAAGAGGAAGACGACATACATACAAAATATACAGAACACGCTGCGTTTTGCATTGTGCATTGGGGAAGGCAAGGACCACAGAAATTACGTGAGAATCAGTAATGGAGGGATCGATTGACATGAGACATTCAGTTAAGTGTGAGAGTCTAAGAAACACATTTTCACGGTACACTCTGCCAACACAGTCACACGTGCACTGTAACGTGCATGGAGTGATCGATGTGCCGAAATTCGCTTTACACATTCGCACACGAGGGCACATCAGCAGAGAGCGCGGGCTGAGTGCAGCAGGCTCGGAGTGGCTCCCCATCATCTGCTTTCATTTATAATTCACGCAGGCATTTATCACACACATGCACTCCCCACTGTGCACACTAAGGAGTAGCTATAGCACCGGGTAGCATGGACATATCGATAGGGTGCGGCTGCTTCTACGGTATACCATACCGTATTTGTGCAGGCACCCCCATTCAATGTTCTTTTTGGATTGTGAAATGAATGAAAGTGCAATGTGTGCAGACCGGGGAGCGTTAGGATCGATCCCTGTCTGTCACTGTCAGTGACAGGCTGTTGAGGGATGATGGCCTTTTCCTCAGATTGATTAAGGACAGCGGCCGCGTGCCGGCGAGGAGAGTCACTGCACGACTCCACTGACGTTGCACGACTGACGATTGGAACAAAAGGGCGAGGGGGCGACAAGAGTGACGGCACGAAAAAGGCCAAAAACGGGTGCTTTCACACCGCCTCCGACTGTTTGTTCAAGGTTCGTTCACAGATGGTGCAGAAACAGCGAAGGGAGGGAGGGGTGTGTGCATGCGTGCATGCGTGCGTGCGTGCGTGTTCTGCAGTGTATAGCAGTGGCAGACGAAGGAATTAAGAACCTTTGTAGAATGCTTTGCTCTTTACACAATGTACAAGACAGTTTGAGCCAAACAGAATCAATCTGACTCCTATGGCTCGCAGTCAGAGCACCAGCAGCCAATTCCATCTAAAAAAGACCCTCCAGTCTTAAGATGACCCCTCGCACCAGCCTCCCTCTCTGCCTCCCTCCTTCGGAGCCTGTTACCATGGCAATTGGCCTCAGTGGGTCCAGGGTGCCGTGTGTGTGTGTGTGTGTGTGTGTGTGTGTGTGTGTGTGTGTGTGTGTGTGTGTGTGTGTGTGTGTGTGTGTGTGTGTGTGTGTGTGTGTCTGCAGATGGGGAAGTGTCCTTTCCCAGTGTTCTGCTGAGGGTGGCACAGTGACACATTGCCAGCTGGGACGGCACAAAGGCTCCACCGCAAGAACAATCTCAGGATCGACCTCCATCTATCTTTTCCCACATCACTCTACATCGATATCTCTCCTGATCTTCACGCCCATTTCCTCTCTTTCTTTCTCTCTCTCTCTCTGCTTCCCCTACTTTCTTCTCTGGCTCTTGTTTTTTTTTTTTTAGCCCTCTACATTTTCCATGCTCTCTCAATAAGCGCAACGTGAGATTGTGTTTACTGGACTATGCTGGGGAAGATTATCTTGATACAATTTGCATTTTGTGAGAAGGCCAATGGTGTTTGATAACAGGTTGCCTTGCGGCACAATATACATTTAGAGCAGCAAACTAATTCAATTTCAATGTTTGACATTATGCTACAGCATATCAAGCTGGTGTGATACCATCTGTGTTATGACAGGCATGTGGACTGAAATAACCTTTTACCAAGAACCATATGGATATTGTTCATTTTCAAGAGTGTAATATAGGGGCCGAGCAAAGGGCGGGACCCATTAAAGAATTGTTACTTTTCTTCGTCTTCATTATTATTCCCATGGGTGCCTGTGGCAGGCAGTCAATAGAATAGATTGGTCACATTTAATTAAACTTGGCCCACTGATAAAGGACTGTGTACCTTACTCACACAAAACATTTGGTTGCCCCACAACCTTTGCTCTAGCGCCATGCACCAACAAATCAAACCTTCAACAATTAAACTGGCAATTAAACAGGCATAAAACTGGTACAACTTTGCCACTGGAAAACCATGAAATCCTCCATATTTCCACCATTAATTGTTTTCCCCGTTAAATCACACAAATGTTGTCCAATCTTCACCAGATTTCCTCACACAATCTGTCAAGTCTCCTGATCAAGCTGCAACCATTCATGATTATTTTAGGTGTATTTCTTTTTTTATGCTGTGTTCCCTATGTAATGTTATGTAAAATGTATTCCACTGTTGGTCTGCTGTACCACATTATAACAATCATTGGTCACAGCACCGCATCCACACCGTCTGCTGTAGACTAGACTGAACTATAGACTCTCACTAGACCGATTCAGAAACGGGTCTCATGGTCGCAGGCAACGTATTTCCTGTAGGCGGAGACGACATATCTGCGGTTTCCCCCGCACCTCTTCTACTAGAGTGAATGGAAAAGTGACATGTTAGTCTGCCTCAAACGTTACTCTTTTACCTCCTTTTTACTAACACTAACATTACAAAGATGCCCAGAACATCGGGATGAACCAGTGTAGTTTATGGCTGCTCCAACAGTAGTGGCAACATAAAAATAATAATACAAAAAAACAAATGTCAAAATATCTACCGCGGTGGCTGAGACCAGAGCCAGAGACAAAGCAAAGATACATAACGTCAGTCTTACCCAATACCCAATCTTTCTGTTTTATGAACACAAGGCTGCTGTACTTTATACCTCATAAAGTAGAAGAGGTGCAGGGAAAACCGCAGATATGTCGTCTCCGCCTACAGGAAATGCGTTGCCTGTGACCATGAGAGCCGTTTCTGAATCGGTCTATAGACTCACTTGGGCACTGTTTCCCAAACACTGGGCCGGGACCCATATGTGGGTCGTGGACACCTTTTTATGGGTCCGTTTATTTTTTGTTTCCCACAATTATAGATCTTTCCCACATCTATAAATTAGAAGAAGAAGAAGTAGTGAAAATAGCAGATCTACAAGCACACAACTCGGCCTCGAAGCGACGCATTGTGAGCTTGTAGATCTGCTGTTTTCACTAGTTTGGGTCCTAGCAAACATCTAATTACTCTTTTGGGTCTTGAGCTAAAAAGTTTGGGAACCACTGCACAGATTTTTTCATAGTATGACCTGTTGGCTATGAGACAGGGAAATGGGAGTAGAGACATAATGGGGAGTGACATGCAGCATAAGGTTGTCAGGATTGGGACTCGGATTAGCAGCCTAGTGCCCGGACGAGCCATTCGGGCAAAAGTCATTTTTTTTACTCCAATATTATAGCCTCTGGGGCCAAATACATGATTTGCCAAGTGCATAATTGTTATCATTTTTGAGTGGTGCAACCACTCCAAGGAACAGCAATGTGTTCACCTACCTATGTGTTGGTTCACCTATGTGTCTATGTGTTGGTTAATGAGCACCAGTATATGACTCTGAGTACCAGTAGGGGCGCTGTTGTGCCAGAAACAGAGAGGGATAGTGCTGCACTGTTGCCTGCTAATATGAGAGAGAGAGAGAGAGAGAGAGAGAGAGAGAGAGAGGTGGTGGGGGGGGGGGGATTGCACCACTCAGTTCACACGGGTATGATATTTACATATTACTGGATTATGACTTTTTCTTTTTACTTTTTGAATTTTGCCATGGTGGGCATATGGTTTTCAAAAATCACATCACAAACTCATTTGGCTTGCCCCCTATTGGTCGGTTTGCAATGAAACCATAAGCATTGTAAGCTCCCTGCAGCCATTGTGGACGCCATATTGAAAACGATGCCTTTCTAGTTGTTTGTTTTTCGTAACATTTTAGTATGTTATTTAGCACATCCAATAATAACAGAATCCATTGAAAGATCTCTATCAATTATTTGGGGTTTCAACCATATACTGATATATCTAATATTGGTTAATTTGGTTTAATTGCAAACCGACCACTAGGGGGCGAGCAAAATTGGTTCATCATGCCAAAATTCAAAAAGTAGTTGCCAAGTGCAAGGATTATTTTTACATTAAATCCCAGTATATAGTAAAAAATATATATTTTAGCTCAATTTAGCCACCGTGGCATTGCGGCATTGAAAGGGTCGAGCTGTCACACAATAGGTCAGGGGTAGGCAACCTGCGGCTCTAGAGCTACATGTGGCTCTTATAGGCCCCTCTCCCTTGGCTTCCAGTTGTTACGGCAAAGAAGTATGAAAAGGAATAAGAGGTTCTTTTACTTTTCTTTTTTTACATTTAATCATCATTTATTATTGAATTTGTAGGAGGCATAAAGTTATTCTTTCACCACCAATGCTGCTGGCTTACTGGTACAGTATACTTGATATGCTTTGAGAAATTAGCAAACAATAAAATGTAATATTGAAAGACCCCAAGATCCCAAATAATTAAAGTTTGCTTTATTAAAGCAAACATAATTTTGAGGTTCCAGATATATATATAATACATTTTTTGGGCCAAAAATGGCTCTTCTGATAATAAAGGTTGCCTACCCCTGCAATAGGTGGTGACCATGACCTGCTGCTAGCTTTTTGTGATGCCTTTTGGATTTTCCCTTTACAAACACTGGCACCGAAAGCTCTTAATGATGAACTGAAATGTCATGCTTTGATTTGCACTTATTATCCTTCAGATTGCTCGATATTTTAATTAGATTTTTTAATTAGACTTTCTTTTACAGGGACAGTTTTTCCAACCTGACATGATCTTTTCTTGCATTGTGCCTAATATTATCATGATTTTTATATTGCATTTATGACTTGAATTACTGTTTGGCATCCTGCCCTGATTACCTGTACCCAGTTCAATGACGCGATATATTTTTGTACTTGCCAATTTTTATTTGAGAGCACCTGTCACCATAAATAAGTGATGTCACATTTTGGTATGACCCGATAGGTCAAACGTACAGTAGGTTAGACAGCCAACAGAACATGGTCTCTCTCCGTTTGCTTCATAATGGTATGACCCGATAGGTCAAACGTAGGTTAGACAGCCAACAGAACATGGTCTCTCTCCGTTTGCTTCATAATGGTATGACCCGATAGGTCAAACGTACAGTAGGTTAGACAGCCAACAGAACATGGTCTCTCTCCGTTTGCTTCATAATGGTATGACCCGATAGGTCAAACGTAGGTTAGACAGCCAACAGAACATGGTCTCTCTCCGTTTGCTTCATAATGGTATGACCCGATAGGTCAAACGTACAGTAGGTTAGACAGCCAACAGAACATGGTCTCTCTCCGTTTGCTTCATAATGGTATGACCCGATAGGTCAAACGTAGGTTAGACAGCCAACAGAACATGGTCTCTCTCCGTTTGCTTCATAATGGTATGACCCGATAGGTCAAACGTACAGTAGGTTAGACAGCCAACAGAACATGGTCTCTCTCCGTTTGCTTCATAATGGTATGACCCGATAGGTCAAACGTAGGTTAGACAGCCAACAGAACATGGTCTCTCTCCGTTTGCTTCATAATGGTATGACCCGATAGGTCAAACGTAGGTTAGACAGCTTCATAACAGATAGCCTGAAACATGTTTTCCCATTAACCCATTTTGACCTGAGATCAGATTCTAAAAATGACAGTTTTCTGAAAAAGCTGTTTCTATGTCAGTCGGTCTTCGATTAAAAAAAGAATAGCAGACCTACAAGCTTGTAGATCTGCTATTTTTCAATAGCTAAAGCATAACATAATGCTAACTCCAAAAGGTGTTAGCATTATGTTTTAAATGGATTAAAGGTTGCATTTGAAGACGGTGTGCAGGAGTTATTCCTTTTCCAGGGCTTCAGTTGATCCAAAATACAGCTGCCAGCCAGACGCTTAACGATGCAGGTCACACATTACACCAGTAGCCTACTTAATGCTGCCTTACACTGCAGTTTGATTTCAAATTTATTTTTATCAGATGTATATAAAGCACTACACAGGCTAGCCCCAAATTATTTATCTAAATTAGGACTCGGCTAAAAACTGAGGGTGACTGAAGTCTAATTTATACTGCATGAGACAAGCCTAATGATTCATAGCTATAGATACTCTTAGAGAGCTACAGCTTGGCAAACACAGTATAAGCCCCCTCTGTGGAATAGTTCTGAAAGCTGGTTTATAAATACAATTGACCTTAGTTGAACTGCAAAGAGCAAACTACTGTAATTGTAACCAATCGATTGTAATTATGTTTTCTGTTTGTGTAGATTATATTTGTCCTTGAATACGGCTTAACTATGCACACCTCTAGCCTCTAGGTTGCCTCGTGCGTGGCTCAACTACTATATACACGGAGTACATGAGGGGGTACGAACACGTTCGTACCTGGCTGATAACGTCCCATAGCTGGGGGGTACGAATATATTTGTACCTCGCAGAGAAAGAATTAATGAGGCAGCAGTAACAAAAGCCAACAAGTTTGAAAACACTGAGTAACGCCAGAAGGGGTGGAAATGCTCTTCTTCAGCAAAGCCTTGATTCACACGGATACTTGCTGCCTGCGGGAGGATTCTAGAACGATATGTTCACACTAGATCCACCATGCGTGCTCGTAAGTCACAGTCAACAGTAAGCGTACACGATATGTCCCCAGATAGATAGCCGCGGTGCTGGTATCAGCTAGACTCTCACATGAACCTGGCCTAGGGGGCCTTCTCTGTCTCTATTAGAGGACTTCTCAGGGTGGAGATGGTAGGACAGCTGTTATGGTGATTGAGATGTCTGCAGGGCGGCTCGTAAAGATTGAAGGGGAACATAATAATAGGACAAAATCCAATATCGTATTAAGTGGAAGGAAAGCCTGCTTGGATAAACAGAGCCATAATTTACCACAACCTGCTCTGTGCCTTTTTTGCTCGTAATCCCTAAACTCATTACACAAGGCACATATAGTGGGCGCCCTTTTAATGTTTGATGGGGCAGATCCTTGTTATCAAAATATCCTCCCCCCTCCCCTCGAAGGGATTACTGGTAGTCTGCTCCCACTGAGGATTGGAAAACTGTGACACAGCAGAATAGGCCAAATTACTGCAGCTATGCGAGTCCAGCTCATCATCGTAGATCTGTAGTAACCTTGCCATGATGTCCTCACCTTTGCAGAGTGCAACTCTGCAGTCCGGTTCTCTTTGATGCTGCCAACGAAACCGCTGTGTCAAATACCAACATTGCATTCACCGTAGGATACAGTGTCACACACTGCAGGTATGCAGTGTTGTGTACAGAACTGATTGCCAAACTTTTTAGCTCGTGACCCAAAAGAGAGATTAGATATTTGCCCGGGACCCAAACTAATGAAAATAGCAGATCTATGAGCTTGTAGATCAGCTATTTTCACTACTTCTTAATTATTATTATTTATGGAATGTCTTAGATTTGTTTGTTTGGTTGTTTAAAAAAAATAGTATACAATTCGAGTCGTGACCCATAGAAATTGGTCCGTGACCCACAAATAGGTTCCGACCCAAAAGTGGTGTACACTACAGGATGCTATGTGCGTAACCACTTGAACCTATTGAAGTGGTTCTTTTTGGCGAAGAGATTTGGTGTAGACTATAGGGACAAGAATAGAACACACAAGTACAGAAGTATACCCTGGATCAATATACCAAGTATAGAGGGTTTAGTTGTTAAAATAACACACATTCTGACAGTCCCCTCTGGCTCTCCATGCCCCTCCGCCCCCAACTAAGATTAAATGGAAGCTGCGGGCCACAGTATACTGTGTGATAGTATTCCAGGGACCAATCATTGAACCAAGGAAACCAAGGAAAATCATTGCAGCAGCTTCCCCAGCAGCTTTAATAACAATAGTGTTCTCGCTTGCCTTCCCTCTCTCTCTCACCTACAGTACAACCCCCACCAACTGTGCCTCAACACAACCACCATTCGAAGCATTCCCCTTTACTATGGACTCCCCAGTCTTCTGATACTGTATGCATACTGATTTATTGTGTTGGCAGAGTCGAGGCAGATATTATGTCTGGTGTTTGCAGTCTGTCTGTCTGGGGTGTGTAATGTGTATACAGTTGTGGACAAAAAAAAGCCAGCTCATCTCCGTGCAAAGCTTGCAAACACTCACAGCAATGCGCCCACCTGCCCCACAGATATACGTTAAGTGCCTATACACTCCACACAGTAAAACCTTCTGTGTTCAATTTATCCATCCGAGAGTGTACAAATACAACCAAATGGATCTGAGTCCATTTTTACAAACACTAAATGTGTACATTTCTCAATAGAAGAGTAGGGAGACCATCTCCAGCGACCGCAGATGCACTGTAGTAATATAGTATAAATATTATCTCTATACTATTACAGACATTACACTATAAAAGGTTATTGCAGCTTTAAACTCGCACTCAGGATTTTACACACTGCCTTTCAATCCCAAATAGCCCAGTGTGATTCAAGTTTCACTACAGTTTCAGACTCTGAAACACTGCTGTCCTCACATGCCCAACAGACCTGAAGCTAGCCGGGCATGCAGAGCTACTCTCTGCCTCTAGGTCTCCATCACTCATCTCCCCATCACTGCCTCATTGAGGCAACCTCCAGACCAGCCTCAAGGTCAGCACATAGCGCTATCAACAAACCGGCAAAGAGCGATGCTGACGGCTTTTAACATCCACACAATTAACAAAAATCAGACCTGTCTGAAGTGAGTGGTACTGTACTGTACTGTACTGTACTGTACTGTACTGTACTGTACTGTACTGTACTGTACTGTACTGTACTGTACTGTACTGTACTGTACTGTACTGTACTGTACTGTACTGTACAAGCCCTCCTCCCTGGCCCATGTGTGTCTGACTCTGTGTCTGTGGCTGTGATGGTGAACAAACGCTATAATGCTATTTTCGTGCTCGGACACAGGGACCCAGGGACCCAGGGACCCAGGGACCCAGCCACACACATAGCTGTCTATAGGAGTGGTTGCACCACTCAAAAATATAAACAACCATGATATTAAATGGCATATAAAACATAAAGTATAACACACATAAGTAACGCAAGCAATGCAAGATAATAATAAAGAAAGAACCCACCCCACCCCCATCCCAGGACCAACAAACAACATACATAAAGTATGCATGTCTCTTGTACATATAGTCAAAGACTAAATATCTCCCTCGATGGCTCGATCCATGCAATCGTGCAGTTCTAGATTGCTGAGGTTTCCACCGAGCAGCAAGCCTCAGGCAAGCTCTGACTGACAGTACAGTACATGTCCCCACTGATTAGTACTGTGAAAGGATTTGACTCTGACTGACAGTACAGTACATGTCCCCACTGATTAGTACTGTGAAAGGATTTGGAGGTATGAGTGATTGACTGACAGTACAGTACATGTCCCCACTGATTAGTACTGTGAAAGGATCTGGAGGTATGAGTGATTGTGTGTACCGTGTACTGTGTACAGTAAAAGTGCAAAGTACCTGGGCTCCCCACCTCGTGGAGTCTAGAGATTTGAATCCAACATGGTGGATTGAGCACAATGGTCTGTATGAGGGAGGGAAGGGGGAGGCGGGGAGAGCAGGGATCTTTGATGCTGTGCTAGCGACTCCTGTGAGCTGGGCTGGTCCCTGTCAGTGGGGGGGGGGGGGGATAGACTCCTGTGGGCTGGGCTGGTCCCTGTCAGTGGGGGGGGGGGATAGACTCCTGTGGGCTGGGCTGGTCCCTGTCAGTGGGGGGGGGGATAGACTCCTGTGGGCTGGGCTGGTCCCTGTCAGTGGGGGGGGGGGGGGGGGGGGATAGACTCCTGTGGGCTGGGCTGGTCCCTGTCAGTGGGGGGGGGGGGGGGGATAGACTCCTGTGGGCTGGGCTGGTCCCTGTCAGTGGGGGGGGGGGGATAGACTCCCGTGGGCTGGTCCCTGTCAGTGGGGGGGGGGGGATAGACTCCCGTGGGCTGGGCTGGTCCCTGTCAGTGGGGGGGGGGGGGGGGGGATAGACTCCTGTGAGCTGGGCTGGTCCCTGTCAGTGGGGGGGGGGGGATAGACTCCCGTGGGCTGGGCTGGTCCCTGTCAGTGGGGGGGGGGGATAGACTCCCGTGGGCTGGGCTGGTCCCTGTCAGTGGGGGGGGGGGGATAGACTCCCGTGGGCTGGGCTGGTCCCTGTCAGTGGGGGGGGGGGGGGGATAGACTCCCGTGGGCTGGGCTGGTCCCTGTCAGTGGGGGGGGGGGGGGGGGATAGACTCCTGTGAGCTGGGCTGGTCCCTGTCAGTGGGGGGGGGGGGATAGACTCCCGTGGGCTGGGCTGGTCCCTGTCAGTGGGGGGGGGGGGGGGGGATAGACTCCTGTGAGCTGGGCTGGTCCCTGTCAGTGGGGGGGGGGGGATAGACTCCCGTGGGCTGGGCTGGTCCCTGTCAGTGGGGGGGGGGGGGGGATAGACTCCTGTGGGCTGGGCTGCTCCCTGTCAGTGGGGGGGGATAGACTCCTGTGGGCTGGGCTGGTCCCTGTGGGGTAGAACGGACAGTCACTGGCAGTATACCTGCTAGTATAAAATGGTACAAAGGCAATGGCAACACAGAAATTTATGGGGAGGGTAAATTGGCGGCATAATGACTAAATTGGGAGAAGAAAGTGAAATAAAATAAAGTAACAGCAGGGCTGAAGTGAAGTAACCCAGGCGATTCATCATCGTTCATTTGTTCTACTGCGCATTCCAGTCAACTAGTGTAACTAATCAATTATTCTACACAAATGAATAACGTGGACCAGAATACAAATGATCTTACCCGGGTCATTTTATTTGCACGCACATCCCCTCAGGCTTGGCTTTGATGGCGTACCCAAACACAAAGCGAGAAAGAAATCTTTCTATTCTACCATCATGAATTACACAGCCATGGCAGCCTCATTATAGGCAATCAATATCATTTTGATGATGAAAATGACTGGCGGGCAGATGATGTGCTTGGGCAGTGAGAACACAGAGCTGGGTGTGGAAGATATTATGGCAGGGAATTACTGACATTAATCACTAGAGCCAAGAAGATTACCTGGACGTGCTTAATTAGAACTCTCTCTGTCTCCACAGGGGGAGCAGATGGTGACACAGCACTAGCATAGCTGAGATCAGAAGTAAAGTTGGAAAAGGTCAGATCATGTTTGTCTTAAAACCCAATCTGACAGCACACACCTACAGGAAAATGTGCTATTGATGATGGCTATTTATTTATTTGACAGCAGATGGTGGACAGAATAGATACAGAGCTTACCAAACCAAAACCAACAATGATATCACTGGGATCGCATTCCGAACATTTTGATGAGCGATAGAAACACTGAGAGCCAATCGAAATTCATCACCATTTACAGGGTGTCAGTGTCAGTGCGTGGCTCATCTTTGAACGTGACTCACGCGAGTGCACCCTACCCTCAATTTCCCTATTTAAGAATCTTGTATCTACAATAGGCCACTTTAATAGTTTTTGAGTGGTGCAACCACTCCACGGAACAGCAATGTCCATGTTCACTCACTCACCTATGTGTTCGCCTATGTGTTAACCCACCTATGTGACTATGAGCACCAGTATATGACTATTAGTACCAGTAGGGGCGCTATTGTGCCAGAAACAGAGAGAGAGATAGTGCTGCACTGTTGCCTGCTAATGAGGGGGGGGGGGGGGGGTTGCAGCACTCAGTTCACACGGGTGTGATTTTTCTACTAGTGCTCGGCTTGACAACTTTGTATGCAGCCTGTGACCTTGTAGATGTGGTGGGTGTGTCAGTTTGATAATTACCCTCATTGCAAAAGCAGCTTGTTCATTTTGACTGTAATACACGCCTACTCTGCTGTTTCCTCATACCTGACGAAGACCCACAAGCGTCGAAACGTTGTTATTAATAAAGAGCATGGGAGCTAAATAATTTTAACGCGAGTGTTGTCATCACTCTGATGCGATCAGTGTGGACACTCAGACTGATATTGTTATCGTTATGGTTATCATTCTGGTGTGGAGGGTTGAGTTTAAGCTTCACTCAAACTCAACTGGGGGAGGAGTTATGTCTCTCACCCAGACCACAAGCAAAACTTGCACCCAGCTTTGTATTTTAATAACACTATGCTATAGTAGCAATTGTTATTGCAGGTAGCACATCTAAAGGAGATCTTTACATACAGTGCTGCAGTCTGATTATTTCCCAGAAAATGGCAGCTGTAAATAGATTATTTCTTTAATTGGCCAAACTTGGTGAAAACATGCAAATATTGTAGTTTGTTTTTCTTTTATCTTTGGTGTCTTTTTTCTATTGTACTGGGGTATTGTATTAAATATGTATTATTATTAAATTATTATTATTATCATGATTAGTAGTAGTAGTAGTATTATTATATGAGGGGTATGTATTTTCTATTGCACTATTTTGTCATTGTCACTTGCAAGTGCATGTTATTGTTGCTATTCTGAGCTAAAAATAATAATCAAAGAAAGAAAGTATTTTTTGAAAAGGGTAAGTTTTCCTTGGCTGGCACTTTTATCAGCAGATAAACAGTGGCATGCTGTCAGCTCTCCTCCAGTGGGGTACCATTGTGCAGGTGCCATCGCCCTGCATTAGGCACAAATAGACACAGCCAGGCAAATAGAACTTACAGTCAGATGAAGCGGTATCCGGAGAACTCGCCAGCTTTACGACTCGCCGCGTTTTAGTGCATTTTTGTTTTTACTTCACCTTCATTTAAATTGCATTGAATTGAGAGGGAGAGAGGATAGTTGTTTAGAGTTAACACTAGATGTGGTGTTCACATACTCACCTTTTTATCATCATCTAGTGGACCATTTAGTTGCACAAAATAATTTGATCACTTTAGAAATTGTATGGACATTCAGTGTGGCATCTCTGTTAGGACAAGACTATAAGGACTGTCTGAGGATGGGGTTGAGGGGACTTGCGCCTGGAGGGGCTGCTGGAACAGGCAAGGAGGCCTGTTCCTCACTCTCTGTATATTGTTTCTCTGCTGAATCTTCTTAATAAATTCTCAATACTTTGTCATTCCTTCATCTTTGGAAGATTATTTAAATTGACGACAAAATGAACTATAACATCTGTGAGTTTGACATACTACACTGATGAAGACAGCATGGTAAATGGTGCATTTATATAGCGCCTTCATCCAAGGCGCTTTACATAGATTTACATAGATTATGTTAGCATAACGATGAAGACATTGATGAAGAATTTTCACCACTGTGACTTGGAAAACTGCAGAGTTCTCCGGTATCCGATGAAGCAACAACACAAGAGCTGTCCAGGTGCAAAGGGGTGGGTGGGGATGAAAGGGCCTGGTGGGGGAGATTGTTCACATCATTATATTATAATGATGTGATCTCAGCAGGGTCTATGGCAGGGTTGTGTTGTGGTCCGAGTTGGTTGCCCTTGAAGCTAAATGCAATGTTGAGTAGGGCTGGGTAACATTTCAATATAATTATATATATAAGCGATATTGTGATATGAGAAATCAAGTGGCATTTTGGATATTAAACACAAAAAACTCATATTAAACACATTTGGTTTCTTTCAGAATTGCGATGTAGAGTGCCCAGCTGATTTAGCAGAAAATAAATTTAAAGAAAAAGCAAAAAATAAATATATATATATTTTTTTACCACAGGGGGTTATTATAAAGACGTTTATAAATTTTAAAAGAGTAGCAAAATGCGACACGTTGTGAGCTTGTAGATTGTCTATATCCGCTATTTTGGAATGATTTGAAAATGTCTAAAGAAACGTTATATTATCAGTATCACCACAATACCCATATCGAGGCCATATCGAGACCTACAAGCTCGTAGCGCGCCACAGCTTGTAGATCTGCTATTTTTAAATAGCTAAAGCATAACGTAATGCTAACACCAAAAGGGGTTCCCGCCCAAAATGGGTTAAGATTAAGCTTCAGACCTCCCAAAACAAACTAATTCGACTACTTCTTGGCCTGGGTCCCAAAATAAATGGGTCTGTAAGAGGCGGGTCGCCTCTTACAGACCCATTTATTTTGCTAGTCTAAACTGGCTTAGGGTAGAAGACACAGTTAAGCACTGTGTTAAGCAAATGGGCCTGACCTTATAAATTGTAAATGCAACCTTGCCCTCAATGCCCTCAGTGCCCGCATACCTCAAAAACGTGAGCAACACCCACAGCCACAATACTACTACTATGTTGCCGTTTATACATTGTCTAATGGCAGTTACGTCAAACATAAACATCTCTTCTTAGCCACTGGCCTCAGGTCAGCACTGAGAATCCTGCACCTGATACTCTCATCTGACCCCTTGTGGCTGCCTGCCATTTGAGCTGCCGTCACAGTGACCCCACATATAGTTAATAGTTATATCAGGCAGCAGAATATAAACCTGTAGGATACTATTTGTGCCCCGTGGGGGGATTAGGTTTTGAAAACGAAACCTTGAATCCAAGCTCAGACAGAAAAGATGAGAAAGTGAGACATCAAGGACGGAGATGGCAAGGATATAGCGGTTAGAGTCAAAGCCATTTACTCCAGGAGGAGCCGGGCGGCCATAAGGTCAGTCACTGCCATAATCCTTACACTGCTCAGGTGATTTACACTGGCTGGGCCAGACACTGGAGGGATCTTTCACAGTGCCGGAGCACACAACTCTCTCCTGGCAGTCAGATCTCTCACTGGTACAGCAAATCCAACATCATAAATCTCTGAAAGGACGGGTTGATGAAAAGGATGGGTGTTAAGGTACATATAAGCACATTTTATCCTTGGAGGAAAAAATGAGGAGCTACTGTAAACGTTGGCACGCATGAATCTGAAGGGGAGGATGAATGCCAGCCCCAAAATCACTCTGGCTGGCTAGCAAGCAAAGGAAACTTTCCCCGTTTCATTCGTCAACTGCTGGCATCCTGGAGAGGGTAAGCTGATTGCTGAAACATGTTATGCACCGTTAACTGTACTGTTAAGTGTAACATGAGTCACAGTCAACAGAAGAAAGATGAATATACAATGACTTGTCAGGGACTTAGTTAAAACACAGTCCCACGTTAAGCAGGACATGCCATTTGTTTTACGAGAGATAGGAAGCAAAATAATTGCCACAAAATGTAACAACTAACTGACGAAAGTGCTGTCCGGTGTCCACAAAGGCTGTCCTCACAACCTGTCTGCTGGCCCCTTCTTTTCAGTGGCTGGAGCAATTGATCTGAATTTGCATCATTGATCATTAGCATATGCAAGTAGGTGTGAAGCCCTTTTTGTTCACTCTCCCAAAATGTACACTGTTTATTAGCGTTTTTATATCCATTTTATACTCCTCTGTTCAGGCTATGGGATGGCTATGGGACTTATCGTCGCCATGGTTACAGCCCCCCAAGCTATGGAATGACATTCATCAAACTGCGTGGCGCAGGCGCAGACTGTTACAGTCTCACTGCGCATCCGCACTGTTTAGTCAGACACAACGCTGAAAAAGCCATGGCACAAACAAGCACAGAGAGATTCAGGTGCACTATGGATATCATTTTCCATAGCACTCACACGGCGGGTGCGTGTTCGCGATTGATCGTGTGTGTGTGTCTTGTAGGAACTGTTTAGGAGAGTGTGTGTTCACCAACGGGTCGCGCGCACGTGTGTGTGTGTGTGTGTGTGTGTGTCTCGCCGGGTCCGGGGAACACTTAAACACTATTGAAACAAAATCGCTCTCTCTGTTCCGGGGGGAGAGGGGGGGATGGTAGAACACAGCCATGGAACAGAGCTGCTCTGTGAAACCCAGGAGTATAGGACACAGAGGGAGCTAGGGTTCAGGCAGAGAGGGAGTATAGGACACAGAGAGAGCTAGGGTTCAGGCAGAGAGGGAGTATTATAGGACACAGAGAGAGCTAGGGTTCAGGCAGAGAGGGAGTATAGGACACAGAGAGAGCTAGGGTTCAGGCAGAGAGGGAGTATTATAGGACACAGAGAGAGCTAGGGTTCAGGCAGAGAGGGAGTATAGGACACAGAGAGAGCTAGGGGTCAGGCAGAGAGGGAGTATTATAGGACACAGAGAGGGCTAGGGTTCAGGCAGAGAGGGAGTATTATAGGACACAGAGAGAGCTAGGGTTCAGGCAGAGAGGGAGTATAGGACACAGAGGGAGCTAGGGTTCAGGCAGAGAGGGAGTATTATAGGACACAGAGAGGGCTAGGGTTCAGGCAGAGAGGGAGTATTATAGGACACAGAGAGAGCTAGGGTTCAGGCAGAGAGGGAGTATTATAGGACACAGAGAGAGCTAGGGTTCAGGCAGAGAGGGAGTATAGGACACAGAGGGAGCTAGGGTTCAGGCAGAGAGGGAGTATTATAGGACACAGAGGGCTAGGGTTCAGGCAGAGAGGGAGTATTATAGGACACAGAGAGAGCTAGGGGTCAGGCAGAGAGGGAGTATTATAGGACACAGAGAGAGCTAGGGTTCAGGCAGAGAGGGAGTATTATAGGACACAGAGAGAGCTAGGGTTCAGGCAGAGAGGGAGTATTATAGGACACAGAGAGAGCTAGGGGTCAGGCAGAGAGGGAGTATTATAGGACACAGAGGGAGCTAGGGTTCAGGCAGAGAGGGAGTATTATAGGACACAGAGAGAGCTAGGGTTCAGGCAGAGAGGGAGTATAGGACACAGAGGGAGCTAGGGTTCAGGCAGAGAGGGAGTATTATAGGACACAGAGAGAGCTAGGGTTCAGGCAGAGAGGGAGTATAGGACACAGAGAGAGCTAGGGTTCAGGCAGAGAGGGAGTATAGGACACAGAGAGAGCTAGGGTTCAGGCAGAGAGGGAGTATAGGACACAGAGGGAGCTAGGGTTCAGGCAGAGAGGGAGTATTATAGGACACAGAGAGAGCTAGGGTTCAGGCAGAGAGGGAGTATTATAGGACACAGAGGGAGCTAGGGTTCAGGCAGAGAGGGAGTATTATAGGACACAGAGAGAGCTAGGGTTCAGGCAGAGAGGGAGTATTATAGGACACAGAGAGAGCTAGGGTTCAGGCAGAGAGGGAGTATAGGACACAGAGGGAGCTAGGGTTCAGGCAGAGAGGGAGTATTATAGGACACAGAGAGCTAGGGTTCAGGCAGAGAGGGAGTATAGGACACAGAGGGAGCTAGGGTTCAGGCAGAGAGGGAGTATTATAGGACACAGAGAGCTAGGGTTCAGGCAGAGAGGGAGTATAGGACACAGAGGGAGCTAGGGTTCAGGCAGAGAGGGAGTATAGGACACAGAGAGAGCTAGGGTTCAGGCAGAGAGGGAGTATAGGACACAGAGAGAGCTAGGGTTCAGGCAGAGAGGGAGTATAGGACACAGAGAGAGCTAGGGTTCAGGCAGAGAGGGAGTATAGGACACAGAGAGAGCTAGGGTTCAGGCAGAGAGGGAGTATAGGACACAGAGAGAGCTAGGGTTCAGGCAGAGAGGGAGTATAGGACACAGAGAGAGCTAGGGTTCAGGCAGAGAGGGAGTATAGGACACAGAGAGAGCTAGGGTTCAGGCAGAGAGGGAGTATAGGACACAGAGAGAGCTAGGGTTCAGGCAGAGAGGGAGTATAGGACACAGAGGGAGCTAGGGTTCAGGCAGAGAGGGAGTATTATAGGACACAGAGAGCTAGGGTTCAGGCAGAGAGGGAGTATAGGACACAGAGGGAGCTAGGGTTCAGGCAGAGAGGGAGTATAGGACACAGAGAGAGCTAGGGTTCAGGCAGAGAGGGAGTATAGGACACAGAGGGAGCTAGGGTTCAGGCAGAGAGGGAGTATTATAGGACACAGAGAGCTAGGGTTCAGGCAGAGAGGGAGTATAGGACACAGAGGGAGCTAGGGTTCAGGCAGAGAGGGAGTATTATAGGACACAGAGAGCTAGGGTTCAGGCAGAGAGGGAGTATAGGACACAGAGAGAGCTAGGGTTCAGGCAGAGAGGGAGTATAGGACACAGAGAGAGCTAGGGTTCAGGCAGAGAGGGAGTATAGGACACAGAGAGAGCTAGGGTTCAGGCAGAGAGGGAGTATAGGACACAGAGAGAGCTAGGGGTCAGGCAGAGAGGGAGTATATTACAAGTACAAATTAATAGGCACACTGTCAGACAGCACTCTAGGACAGGCGCCTGGAGACTGCCCGGATGACACCATTTCCCTGTTAAAAAGATAGCATAACTAAACTGAGCCAACTGTCCCATAAAAGTGGACTCAACATTGTGTGTGTGAGTGTGTGTGTGTGTGTGTGAGTGTGTGTGTGTGTGTGTGTGTGTGTGTGTGTGTGTGTGTGTGTGTGTGTGTGTGTGTGTGTGTGTGTGTGTGTGTGTGTGTGTGTGTGTGTGTGTGTGTGTGTGTGTGTGTGTGTGTGTGTGTGTGTGTGTGTGTGTGTGTGTGTGTGTGTGTGTGTGTGTGTGTATGGGGAAGCTGTCTCTCTGACCAAATAATAGTATATATAGCCCACTATATCTACCTGTGACAGGCCTCTCTGCACATGATGCCATGATAATATCGAGCCTGCAATTCATCACTGCCAACCAGCAGCTGCCAATTCCAGCATGTAACAGCTATACATAATGTTGCTGTTGTCAGGCAGAAACCTCATATTACAGTATCTCCATTTCGGCATTCAAATGCTAATCTTGTTTTCACCTGCCAGGTAGGGTATTCATACAGTAGCCTGTACTGTACTGTACTGTACTGTACTGTACTGTACTGTACTGTACTGTACTGTACTGTACTGTACTGTACTGTACTGTACTGTACTGTACTGTACTGTACTGTACTGTACTGTACTGTACTGTACTGTACTGGAAGCACTGTACTGTGCTTAGGCTACTTGTTCACACTGAAAAGGAGTAGCCTACCAGATGACTCAGTGCCATCATGGCATTTAAACATGCTCCAGCTCTTCTGTTTATAATCTAAACACTGTGACACGTTTAAAAAGTGTTACAAATAAGTGTTTAGAACGTAAACGCTTGGGTTCAGTGTGAAACGAAAAACAACAACTTTTTTTCCCCACATGGGGGGGGGGGGGGGGGGCGTGACGTGTTCGTCAGAGGTAAATAAATTCATATGATAAGGACATACAATGAGTGCTGGCATTTTCTTCATTTCAACTTGTATATTCGAGCCTTGCACCGTAAGGACTTTATTCTAAACCTGGGGTGCTGCGGGTTGTCTGCTTCGGCAGTACTTTCTTACCCCCTCTAATGTTGAATTATATAAGGGTGCTAGGCCCTCCTATGCCCAGCTTTCTGGGGGTCTGTGTGAACACTGATCACCCCATAGCGATGTTTGACTGGCTGTGCAAAGTACATTTCATTGGCTGGCTGAGCACGGAATGTGATGTCTGATGTATGAGGATAAGAGCGCCCAGAGCTTCACACAAGTGTGATTGTTCAATATATGAATTGTATTTGTTTACAACACAACACCAGTGTGTGGCCTCTGTAAAAGCAGGTCACAAATTAATCTGTTGAAATCAAAAGAAGCCTGCTTCGCATACTTGCACAATACCACTTGTATGATGTTTATTATTCATCTTTCCCCACAGCACGAGTCATTTCATGCTTCTTCTATTGCACGGCGATAATGGATTAGAAGGCCTTAAGTGATAGACAGAGCCATAAAGCCCGCCCGCGTTTAGTTTCATCTGGGGCCAATTTGCATAAACGTCTCACATTAAAGGTGCAGTCAAGCCGTTTAGAGGCAAGACAAAGCGAGGGGGAGATAACGGCATCTGGCAGATGTCCATTAGAAGATGGCAGCTGTGTGAAGTAACACGGCAATCCCCAGGGTTCAGAGCGGGGGCAGGGGAGAGGGTCCTCGGTGAGGATCTAATTGAATGAGGGGAACAGAGGGCTGGCAGAGACGGTGCGAGGGAGAGGCGGGCGAGGTGGCGGCTGTCTGCACTTCTGCCGCACAACAGCATCAGCACAGAGGGCACCTCTGCACCTGACAGCTGGTTCAAATATATATCACACTAAACCCAAGGTGCCAACTTTCACTGATACGAGTGGCGGTGGTGGTCTGGTGGACACTGGACACTACAGTAATGAAATACATTTACAAAATAAATCTGTACTTCTATGTCTAAAAGCTATGTTTCTATGTCAGTCGTTCTTCGATTTTTCAAAAATAGCAGACCTACAAGCTTGTAGATCTGCTATTTTTCAATAGCTAAAGCATGACATGATGCCAACACCAAAAGGGGTTCCCGCCCAAAATGGGTTTGTACTTTTGACTCATTTCTAGGAATGGAACCCTGTAACATTTGACCAGGAGAATCTCTACTTTTGACTCAAGTACTTTACCGATGTCACAGCTCTATATTGTGTAGTCCGACCACGGGCCAAACCATGCATATTTATGACACAACTACACATTGCCAGCCCTGTAGAACTAACAAAAGAGCATTACAGGACATAAACTTGGACAGTGGTTTTCAAACTCTTTGTGCCAAAGGCAATGGGCAATTGTACATGTACATGTATTTTTGCCTATAATGATATGCCAAGAATAGTGATGCCAGATTGAAAGTGATTAAAATGCTTTTAGGGTAGAGAATTTGCCTGTGTTGGGTAATGTATTGATACAGTAAAATAATCCAGAGATGTTTGTATACTGTAGTTGTACACATAATAATGTGTGGTTACCAGGTGGGCAGTCAGCCAGATATTTCGTGAAGCCTCATTTGAAATCGGTAGTTCATATAATGGCCTGTTGTGGCGCTGGACTGGACCCAAAAAGCCCCATAGCTCCATAGAGGCCCATGTATTTTGGCCCAACTTCACCTAGACTGTATTACCTTAATAAACATGGTCATGAATACTTTCTGCTTCCAGTCACTAGTTTAAAGTCTCATTTCTAATGTCATAATATTCTTTTTGGAAAATTATGGTCCCATTTATTTAAAAAATGACCATAAAGTCGCGCATGTTCTGAGGGGCGTGGCTACCGTTACAGTCTATGATCGGGATTCCCCTCCCACTCGAGTCAAAATAAAAACCAACGGAGAAGAAGGGGGGAAGTCCCGCCTCGTTGTCTGGGCCAGCCAATGGCCAGCTGGGCTAAAACGGATCTAGAAAGATGGCGACTTACAGTGCATTAGAATGCAAGGGATTTCAGGCTTCATTTTACGTTCATGTTAGACCCGGGGAACGCTTTGTCCATATTTTTTACAGTCTATGGTGGTTACGCAAAATCCCAAGGCACACCTGGACTTGTCTCACTGCACACCATTTGGGAACCGCTGAACTAGGACGTATATCTATGTCACAAACTGGGGTCTTATGGGAATTATGGGAGAATAAGCGCCTTGATAAAGCACATCCTTTCAGCCACTTTGAAGAAACTTCATGAGACATGAATGTATTATTGCCAGAGGCCCGGCTCTACTTTGCTTTATAGATCACATACCTTTGAGCTGGTCAGCCACCACGCTTTGTCCCACTCTGTCAGTGACACGTCCGTCTTCCCGTTGATAGCGGTCATCCAGGAAGTTAGCGGTGGCCTCGGAAAGGTGGACCTTCCCAACCATGCCCAGCTGCTCCATCAGGTTGGCCAGGTTGACGTCGTTGGACCAGACATCAAACTTGAAGCGTTTCATGCCGAGGATGCCACACAGCACGGTGCCCGTGTGGACCCCGACCCGCATGTTGACCATCTCTCTCTTCTCTTGGCAGAACTGTTCAATAGCCTGGATCATGCCCAGGCCCATCTCCACACAGCAGTAGGCGTGGTCTGGTCTAGGCTCAGGGCAGCCAGCCACACAGTAGTAACAGTCTCCTAGAGTACTGATCTTCTCGCAGCAAGTTAGTTCACAAAGCCGGTCAAAGCGTCCAAACAGGTCATTGAGAAGCGACACTAGGGCGTGGGCAGACTTGTTGGCCGACATTTTGGTGAAGCCCACAATGTCTGCAAAGAGTATGCTGACTGGCTCCATGCGTTTCATGTTGAACGGTCTGAAAATTATCTGACCTCGAGGAATGGAGGTCTTCTTGCGCTTGTTGCTTTTGGGGCTGGAGAAGGCCGCCGCCGCACCGCCACTGGAGTATCGTTTACCGGCGCTGACGCCTAACTCCTCGTCGCTCTGCTTCATCAGTTCGTCGGCCACGAGCCTGGGCATGACCGAGTGGATCATCCGCTCCTTCAGGGCTTTCTCCACCTCCAGGTCTTTGCCATGCATAATGGCTTGTCCCACCTTGAGGAAGGTGCTCCGTAACCGCACTTCAGACATGATGAACATATGAATGCCGATGGCATGGGCGCAGAGGTGAAGCAGGGCTTTGGCCGGCCCGAGCCAACTAAGGGTGTTCCAGTCTGATGGAGATGGCAAACTCCACCCTGCACCCACCTGCGTCAGGTGCAGCCAGCCCAGACCCTCGAAAAGGACAGAGTAGAGGAGGCCCAGTAAGACGGAGGCATAGAGACGAAGGTGGAGAACGCTGTATAGTAACAGGAGAACCTCCATGCTGAGTGAGAATGTCCCTACGGGAGAAAGGCAGGGGGCCCACGGCCTATCAGCCACAATTCTGTCATAAGACAGGTTGGCCATGAGGCCTGTGCCACTGGCGTCATCCACGTCAAACTCTAGGGAGGAAGCCTCAGGGTCCCTAAACCCTGATGTCTGCATCTGGGGGGCCAGGGTCAGAGTGAAGGTCACCAGGATAAGCAGCAGTGAGGCCTGGTTGTAGCAGCGGGAGTAGAGCTTTGTGAAGGTCAGGAGGAAAAGGAGGAGGCAGAAGAGGAGAAAGGAAGCGGTGGGAAGGAGGAAAGCCGTCTTGTCACAACGGGAGGGGTTGATGGCAAAGTACAGGCCCCAGAGGAGGCCCGCCACCACCAGGTAGAACAGGACGTAGCGAAACCTCCTCTGGGTCTGGGGGAAGCACCTCTCCCGGCACGCCTCCTCTAGGATGGACGAGTCAAATTTGGGGTCCCAGAAATGGCCGGCCGACCTCTCAAAGAGCTGAGGCATCTTCCTCTGGGAGCGCAGGCTCTTCCCCGCTGGCCTCCTCACACCAGACTCTCCGGAGCTACAGCTGGAGGAGATGCTATATTTGCAGTGTTTGGACACCCCCATGAATCCCCCACCGATTGAACCCAGCGCTCCGGTTCCGTGCTTGTGTTTCACACCACCACTGATCTTCACAGAGATGTTCCCATCTCCACTCGAGTCACAGCTTGCCTCTGTGTTGTGAGGCAGCAGCTGCTGATGTTGGGGAGATGCCATCTTGCTATCAGAGACTATGACGATTTTAGAGGCAAAGCAGGCAGAAAACAAAGGCAACTTTATGAATCCAGTGTGCCTCTAAATTAAATAGAAGCAAAAGAAAACAAAAGCTAGATAAAATAAAATAAAAGTGCCTTCAGTTTCAATTTGCTTAATTAGTTAGTAGCAATTAAGCCATTTATTTTAAGCTGTTCATTATATCCTCTCTACCTTTCTGACTGTATTGACACATTTCAGTTCACCCCCCTGACAGGTCAACTGTTGCCCAAGTCCCTTCATTCTCTATTTGAGCTCTTTGGGTTGGACAAGTCACACAAATAGGCTGTAATATAGGCCTACTTGGCTGTAGAGAAAAGTAGAGAAAATAAAAAAATTTCTGAAGGTTTACATTTTCAAAGCAGCTTCCAAATGTTATCTATATATTGGCCATTGAGATATTTTGCTGATAGTAAAGAGCTAAATTGACATCAAAGTAGCCTAGTAACTAACTACACAGATGCCTCCTGAACGTCACATGGGCGCACTTAGTTTAGCCTACTGGGGGAACTTCGGAAGGTAACTTCATCATTTGTCTTCACAAATAATAATGATAGTAACAATCACCACAAAGTCATGTTTGTATTGCCGAAGTAGGCTACAAGCTATGGACCGAGATTGCGTGGCACTGTGTGGCAGCGGGTCAAGGACTCAAGGCGGCAAGTGTTAATCATTAAGGCGCAAATGAAGTGGAACAACGTGTGAGCGAGGAGGACGCAGACAGCCTGTCAGCAGAAAGCCCGTTCTTGTGTCCCTCTGCCCTGCTTGTTGCTACAGGCCTCATGGTTAATATTCCCATGAATGGAGCCCCGTCTTTTCCTGTCTTCCTACGGAACGAATCTCCACCGCGGTGACTGCACGCGCGTCCATAGCCTGTTTAATAAAGGACGCCGAAGCATGAGCCACGCGCGCGCGCGCAGATGCCATTAAAAACGGTTAATTAATCACACGTGTGCCACACAGTGCCAGAGGTGATCCGCCAACTGGCATTTAATGATATTGCTTTGATGCAAATGTGGTCGAATTTAGAGGAGTTAATCTCTTTCGGAATATTCCCTATAGGCTACTAAACTGTATTTGAAAAGATTTTTTCTTTTTTTAATACAAAATTATGTGCATATTTCATCCCCGAACGACCAGGCAGGAAAATTCCTGTCCGGATAAAGTCTCTTCCTTCCTTGCTTTGTCCCCTTGGAAAGTTTGATCAATATCCTTTCATTCAATTGAAAGCCAGGCTAATAAAAAGCTCTCCTCTCCTTAACGTCTCCCCCTGATCTGGACGCAAAGTCCACACTCAAAAGTGACGCCTCGATTCAGCGACTTTGATTCAATTCATTGCATCCTTTCCTATGATGACGATTCCAAAATTGTTATTCCAGACGGATTGACTGGAGTAGGATACAGAATAGCAATAGTCCAATGATTCCACTAATCGTCTCCAGTGTTTCCCATGATCATCTCCGTTCGTTGGTACCGTCGGCGTCGACACACTGACTGGCATGGATTCAGCGCTGGCACCCCACGCTCCGCTGCCACCATCTTCTGAGCGCTGTCAAAATGTGTCGTCCTCCTCCTGTCTCATGGCAATATGTGTGCCCTCACTGACTGTGCTGCAGCCTGCAGTGTGTGTGTGTGTGTGTGTGTGTGTGTGTGTGTGTGTGTGTGTGTGTGTATATTGTATAGTCAGTGTTGAGTGCGTGCGTGTATGTGATGTGAGGTGGCAAGCGCTAAGGAAAGGTTGACTCTACTGTCTGACAGGACTCATGAGGGGAGGGTACCGGTGGAGAGGCGTGCACGTACTGGGGAGAAATGAAAGACACTGAATGGTGGGGCGAGCACGTATAGCCTTTCAGAGGATTGATGGAGGGAGGGAAGGAAGTTGTGGGAGTGGAGTGGGTGTCCTTCCATCCCCTTTTATTTCATCCTCACCAGCTGTCACCAGAGATGGCCGTAGCCGCCTACTTTTTAATATTATTTTTGAGAGGCGCTAGCCCCGCCTATACACAGGTTTAATGTCTGTCTTTAGTTCATTGCTTGTTTTGTAAACGCATTGACAATGAAGGGAAAATGTACGTCATAATTTGTCATTTACGTCATATTGCACGCACGCAAAAACACACACACACACACACACACACACACACACACACACACACACACACACACACACACACACAGGACGCAATAGAATAGGTAAACCTACTTAAATGTATTAATATTCTGTTACAAGTAAAATGTTGCAGTACGGTGGAGCTGATTTTTATAACTTTATGCTGCTACTGGCTAGCTTATAATGTATCCGTTAATCAGTTTTGTAATAATAAATAAACTAAATATCCAAAGTAACTACATTTTCTAATTTCGGCCAATTCCCATCTGGGTCACTATAGTCGCTAGTCGCTATACTGTTTGCATGATTCCATCATGGTTCTCTTGATGAATTGAAAATGGTGGACCCTGTTGTAAGTATAAGTCTTAGTGCTTTATCATCACTCAATCAATCAATCAATCAATCAATCTGTTTTCGGCATCTTCCTCTCTCCTGTGTGAGACTGACTCCTGCCACCCTGTCCTTAGTAAAGTAACTATAGTAGTTTAATTATAGTGGAGTAAAAAGTACAATAATTGTACTGATATAGTGAAGTATTTAGTACAAAAATCACACCCGTGTGAAGTGAGGGGCGCTGTTATCATCTTCCAACATCGCTACCAATGTATGTAGCTACCATATCTTTTATGACATAATTATCAGACAAAACAAACATTAAACTCTGTTCATTGTTAATGGCATTTAATGTTTGTGTTAGTGACAAAACAAACATCAAACCTGTATAGGAGGTAAAAAATGGGAATATTCAATAGGCTCTATACCTACCTCAAAACTGTACAGTAGGGTACTTGAGTAACGGCAGTTCCATTGTCTCTTTACACACAATCCTGGAACCAAATGGACCCTAAAGGCCAAGAACTTGCATACCCAATTAGTAAATTACCCAGATGTCCTGACTCTCTGAACTATAGAGTTGGGAAAGCCTGTCCGAATGACACCCGATGTCAGATGGAGCGTTTTTACTCGCATAAATCTGAAATTGGTTCCATTTGTAATCTGTTTTAGTTAAATTAGGATTTTGTGTACATTATAGTGATTATGACTCAAAGATTTTCAATTAAACACATGAATTAAGTACAAATTAATACATTACAATCCAATAAGATTATGAAATGGATCATTCGGAATGATTACTTTCATTTGGTACTGCAAATTTTGACACCAATAGGCTACTTTTGTACTCAAGTACAAATGTAGCCTAAAGAATGTATGTAATAAAGTATACAGTATACAAGACAATACACCACAAATACATCCATAAGACAGACAAGCGCTCTCCCAGAACTGTCTACTCCCATCCCACAAGATCACCCCCAGGTGAGAGAGTATTCCCTCAAGGGAGCAAAGGAAGGGAAGTACACACTCATGAACAGCTTCCTGCTCTGGCTGTCCATTTGGACCTGCTTTGCACATATAAGGAAACAACAAGGTTCCTTTCTGTTGCAACAAAAAGACGACAACGCAAAATAATCAATATGACCTTCATTATTTAATCCTTGAATTAGGATGAGCCAATTTAAAATGTAAAGAGTTGGTTTATGTTTGTTAGAGAAGTCCATTGTTGTTATACCCATTTCTCCCAATTTAGTCATTATGCCAATGAATTCCTGACCACACATGTTTGTGTTACCAAACTTAGAGTCAAACTTAGAGTTTAATGCAGCAGTGCTGCATTAAAATGGGTGAGCTGACTGAGCTCATATAGCTGAGCGGTCATAAGCAGGTGGTTAAAGTGAATAGTAACATGTCCTCTTCACTTCAGCCAACATGTGGGGTCCCAAAGGAGCATTTTGGGTCCACTCTTGTTGAGTGGTGCAACCACTCCTAGAACCAGCAATGTCCGTCCGTCCCTCTGTCCGTCTGTCTGCGTCCGTCTGCATGTTTAGGGTACCAACAGGGGGCACTGTTGCACCACTCACTTCAGACAGGTCTGATTTTTTTATTTGGCAATGACATGAAGTCAGCCTGTGACTGTGGTCTGTTCTATTTGCTCTCCTCTATCCCATCTGGACAAATCACAAATTAGAGGTAAAACAAAAACACTCAGCCATGTAATAAGAGCATCAAGCATCACCTTATTAAATGGTAAATGGTGCATTTATCCAGGGCGCTTTACAGAGATTGTGCATTACATTCACCCATTCATATACACACATTCATACACCGATGGCGGCGGAAACCATGCAAGGCACCAACCAGTACATCAGGAGCAATTAGGGGTTCAGTATCTTGCTCAAGGACACTTCGACACTAACTCTGGGGGAGTCCGGGATCAAACTGGCAACCCTGCGGTTACAATCCAGCCACTCTACCCCTGAGCCACCACCGCCGCCTGGTAACAGGTTATCCCTTCACCTATATGAAAAACGGAATCCATTTTATTTGGGTCAAACGTGAGACTGAGGAGGGCTGATGGATTCATGGTTGTGGTGGGTGACACATATACAAACCTGAATGCCTCATTGGCCACTGCAGTTCATTGGAGCGACCTGCATTGCGACACGAGGACAGTGTGCAGTGTCAAAATATGGCTTGCTGAACTTAGGTAAAGTTAGCAAAAGTTGTGGCAAATCTGGAAAAACAATGCTTACCACTGAGACCTGCTGTCAAAATATGACCCCCCAGTCAAAAAACACTTTGTTTGAAATAGACACTCATGCTTTCCAAGGTGTGATTTGGGGTCCTATACAAAATGAATATCAACATCTTAAAAAGCTCAACCTGTCAAAAAACACTTTGTTTGAAACAGACACTCACTAGGCTGGGAGGAGGAGTAGGACTATGGCCCTACACGTCGACTCTGGGGGGGGGTATACTATTTATCATTATCTACTTAATTCCTCCCCTGGGCTCTCATGCCATTTTGATGTAAATCAAAAGGGGGGGGGGGGGTAACTACCTGCCAGTGGGGAGTGTTGGCTGGGAGGAGGCCCTATACGTCTCCAACACGGGAGTGTTGGCTGATGAATGAATATTAACATCCTAATACTGGGGGGTCAAATTATGACAGGCAATTCCTGCTGTCAAAATATGACCCCCCCCCCCCACCAGTCAAAAGACACTCACTATAGGGCTGGGAGGAGGAGTAGGACTAAGGCCCTATATGTCCTCTCTGGGGGGGGGGGTAATACCTGTCAGTGGGGAGTGTTGGCTGGGAGGAGGGGTAGGACTTAGGCCCCACTTTTATCACACACATGCATTCAAGCATTCATTCATCAGTACATTGTTTACATATATGTTTGGACTGCAATGGAAATAAGATATTAGCTGTATTCTGTGTTTTTATCCTTTTGATAATGATGGAGCCTGGCTGTATGCATGCAAAAGCCCCCCCCTTTCCAGGCAGCATTCAGGAGAATTGCTTCTGTACTTGATCACAGCATTTTGCGTTGAAATAATTTGTCCTCTGTGTTGAAATCCATGGTGTACCGCTGCAACTTCAGTACAGGGGGGGGGGGGGGGGTCACACACTGAAAATAGCTGATCTACAAGCTCTCAATGCACCGCAGTGCGATGTGTTATGAGCTTATAGATCCGCTATAAGCTCACAACACATCGCACTGTGATGTGTTGTGAACTTGTAGATCCGCTATTAGGAAGCCCTCTCTGCACGTCCCTGCCTGACAGTGAGGAGACTCAGGAGAGCCCACTGGGAGGATGCAGTGCATCTGTTCTACTCTTCCCATTTCACCCACCCTGCTGACAGGCGCTGCCCCCAGCGCACATGCATCAACACAAATAGAATGTAACGTTATAAGTGATCGATCGATTCAATGTTTTAATTTATTTATCCCACGATTTTTGTAACCTTTTTTTCACTCAGTGTCAATTGTCTAGTGTATAACCCTGGGTGCTGGCAGGGGGGAGTTTCCCCGGTTGAACGTAGCACGTGTTATTATTTCAGTTCCGTTCCCCTTCATCAGACGTCCTGGCTGGCGGGGGAGGTAGTTTTAGAGACCAGGATTACTGCATGTTTTTTGCATCCAGCTTTGTCAGGCTTCTATGCGAACACAATTGGCCTGTGTTCAGGGGCCGGGATAGGAATTGAAAGGAAGAGTATTATTTATTGAATTATTTAATATAAATTGTATTGGTGATATTGATCATTGCATGAACTCCTACAGGCTGGGGCAGCACCTGTCAGCAGGGAGTGTCGGATGGGAGGAGTAGGATGAAGGCTCTGTCAGGTTGGCACGGTGGCGCAGTCGGCATCGCTGTCACCTCACAGCTAGAAGGTGGGCTGCTTGTAATGCATGCATTCCTAAATTAATTCACAGTGAAGTTAAATTGATTGATAATGAAATATAAACAATCTACACAATGTTAATGACATTGGCGGTAGTATATTACAGTAGGTAAGTGAAGTAAAATGTATAACTTTGAATACATCGCCCGCTAATGGACATGCTCTGTAACTTGCCAGCCAGATGCAGGCCACTTCCACATAGTGCATGATTTCCATTATTGTTTGCTAAATAATAACAACAACAACAATAATTCAGTCAGACAACTCACGAATAGATTAAACAATATTTATTGCAGAATGAGTAATGCGTGTGCATATGATATTTGACTTGGCGTTCGGCTCTGCTGGATTTCTCCCTGCTCGGCATGATTAAGCAACATCATAAACATAAGGGCAGGGAGATAGATATACAATAACCCCCCCGTGGGGAGCATAGATAGCAGAGCCCACCGGTGGTGCTGGGGTGGTGGTGGGAGAAAACATCACATACAACCGGGGAACCATGAGCAGAGGAAGGCAGGAAGAGCATGGAGTCTAGTGAGCTTAAGTAGCCTGCCCACTTAGTCAGCTGACTGCCGCATCAGCGAATGACGTGAGAGACTTGCACACACGTATACTCCCACATAGTAATGCAGCATGTTAACCCCTTGAGCATAGTATGGGCCTTTGAGCAAGCAAGAACCTCCCTTGAGGTTGACTGACTGAACTGACTCCGCGAGCTGCGTTTGATTTCAGTCAGACAACTCACGAATAGATTAAACAATATTTATTGCAGAATGAGTAATGCGTGTGCATATGATATTTGACTTGGCGTTCGGCTCTGCTGGATTTCTCCCTGCTCGGCATGATTAAGCAACATCATAAACATAAGGGCAGGGAGATAGATATACAATAACCCCCCAACACACATACCTTCGGTGAACTCTCACCGTTGATCCGGGCAGGTGACCCACTATGAATGCACAGTGACGAAATGCAAAGATGCATTTCTGGAACCTGCACGGATTGCTAACCCCCCCAACAAAGCAGAACCGAGAACGCCCTACGGGCACATCCGGGCAGATGTCCCAAACATCCGGGCAGATATCCCACTCGATAGTGACGAAATGCAACGGCTATGCATTTTCTGGATCTTGCGCGGATATTTTAACTTATGTGAGCTATGTGTAGCCATGACTGCGAGCCGTGAGGCTTATCTCTGAGAAAGTAATGTGTGGGGTGAAAGCCGGACTCAAAACCCGTTGGTTTGGAGTACAAGCCTATACTAACCTTAAGCTTAAGCTGAAAAAGGCCTGCATGGCTACGCTTGCCGATAGGCCATTCCTCTATGCCACTATAGAGGAATATTCTACGCTGCTTTCGCAGGGCTTACGTGTAGTGCAACGCCAATGTTCCTCTACTGCCAGTATGAGGACACACCATTGGCCCAATTACGCCGACGTTCCTTATGAGGAAACGCCATCAGCCTACGGGAATTCTCAACCGATACACATCCGGGCAGATGTCCCACTCGATAGTGACTCGAGAGTGCAAGCTATGCATTTCTGGATCCTGCACGGATACACGTGAGCTACGTGTAACTATGGCGCATGCCATAGCCGTGAGGCTTACCTGAACTATTTCACAGATCTTACATGTAGTGCAACCATTTATGTTACCTCAACGTTCCTCTAACGCCAGAGTGAGGAAACCACAATTACCCCGATGTTCCTTTAATGCCATTGTAGGAACATCAACAAACCATTATTAACATTAGCTTGTGACATGCCACCAATTGAACTACCCCCAGCGACCACCGTATATGAAGGTAATAAGATTACCATTCCTGATCGAATACAGCACTTGCACTCATTACATCCTGAATAAACAACTGAAAGCTCTTCCGATTAGATGCACATGATGATGATTCATGGGCAGATGAGGACCATGGCCTGAGTTTCAGGTGGCGACTGGTGCATCAGCGTGGCAGTAGAATCGGGAGTAGCCAGGGAATGTGCTGAGGAGACCGATAGCCGATTAAGCAGGGCTTACGCCACCTTACGGAATCCGGAACGCAGCCGGAGCAGGTTGCCCAATGTAGAACTAAAAGACATGAGCAGAGACAGAGTTACTTATACTTCATCCTGACTGAATGAATTAAAGAGTGAATAGGGGATCCTAAGCACGGAGAGACTTCCCACACCCACGAGCCAAGATACCAATACTTAAAGAGAAGCCTTAGATCTTAATCCTAAACTATTTAAACACCCAAGTGATAATAATAATAATAATAAACTTTATTTGTATAGCACCTTTCATCCATAAATGCAGCTCAAAGTGCTTCGCAGGGCAGGACACAAAAATATAATACAATAAAACACAAGTAGTTAAAATGATAGAACAATGGCAAAGAACAAAATTGAATATAAGAACATAAAATAAATAGAAACAAATAAAAACAGCACATGCAGCAAAACAGTCAGGGCAGGGTAGGAACGTGCATAGTAAAACTCAAGTAAAAGCAAGAGTGAAGAGGTGAGACTTGAGTTGAGATTTAAAAAAGTCTACAGAGGGTGCGTGTCTGAGCTCGAATGGAAGTTTATTCCAGGCTGTTGGGCCGTAAAAGCAAAAAGCTGCCTCTTTTTGAGCACATTCTTTTAGGCACTTCAAGTAGGCCAGCATTGGAGGACCTGATAGAGACCCTTTATGAATTAACTTACATGAGCGGCATATGCTCTCAAGCGGCCTTTGAGCAATTGATTCTGAGCTTTAAAGAAGTTAAGCTTCATGTCATGCGGACCCGAGAACTGTTCGATACCACTCTCGTCCAGAACTAAGATGAGATGACCCATGCAAGCAATCTATAATGCTGGAGGATCGACGGCGCTGCAGCCTGCACATGGGTGATGGTGATGGACTTACTTCTTCGCTAGATACTAGAACCATCACTTCCGAAGAAACCCCAACCGGCCCACGCCGGCTGAAGAAGCATTGGTGAATCTCCTGACTGAGCGACCCGGGACATCTGTGATTGTGCTGAAAGAAAGCTTAGGACCAAAAGATCATCTGGGGGTCATGACCTGATGAACGAATGAGCCACAATAACAGATAAAACATGATATGCTTTGAGAGAAAGCATGCCTATATATGTGCCTGTCCTGAATAGCCACTTTTTTGTATTAAATATTAGTTATTATTAATAATTAATTAATATTATTAATTAATTTAACACAACGTTAACAGCTTCTATGAAGAAGCAATGACAAAGGCTACAGTTGATTGACAACATCTATGCAATTAACTATGAATTGATTACTGTCATCCAATGCCATTAGTTGCAATAACTAAGATGAGCAGAAAAACAGCCTTGCCGAGTCATGAGGCCCGAGGGCAGAAGCCTAACTCTTGTTTCAGTAGAGTGAGCAGATGATGTACACGTACAGCCCCTGGACGTGACGCTAGTATGACGCAGGGACTTACTCCATTCCGACCATTGGTGCCGAGTGCAGAGGATCGAAGGAGGCACTGGTTCCCATTTTTTGAGTCTTTGGAATGACCCGGCCGGTGATCGAGCCGCAACCTCCCAGTCCGGGGGCGGACATGTCTAACCACGAGGCCGCTGAGCTAGTGCCAGAAAAGTAGGCTTACAGTAGGATTCCACCTGATAAAGTAGCTACCAAGCAGCCCCAAGAAAATCTGCCCCATCCCTACTAACTGCGACGTTGAATAGGTTAACAAGATATACTGGCCATCTTGCACGACTATAGACTACTTAACATAGACGTTTAATGAGCACCATGAGCCAAACATTTGGATCCGTCGTCCTGATGACGCACTGCATGAGGTCACACAACTAACCAGGGGTGGCCTTAGGAATCTGGAGGCTCGTTTCGAGACCAGATATGAGGCCTCCATGTATACCTATGACATAATTATCCTGTTGGGTTAAGGTTAGGGTTAGGGTTACACTTGGATACATTTTGGTTACATTTTCCTAATCCTGTTACTCAATACTATAGTGGCACTGAGCGACATCAAATCAATTACTGATCTGAATACAACTGGCAGAGTACATTCCCCAGACTGCACCGGGGAAACCACAACCGATAGGTCGCACAAGCACTGCGACACGGAAGCCAAGCTTGCTGCGAACATAGACATAGTCTATGGCTGCCTTCCTTCAACCCGGATCCTCTCACGGATAAGTGATGAATTATTGCTTAGGAGTTTCAATTTAGAGCTCCTGGCAGTGGATGTTAGCTGTGCAGAAATGAAGCAACACGGCAAGCTGCTAACCTACCACCTTCTGAAACATCTTCAGTCCCACGAAGCAACTGCCATTACCTAATCCCACTCAAGGACTGATCAGACATTAAAGTGACAAATGGGCAATGGGACGCACGGTGACAAGACGTTATATACGTATACGTATATATTGATCTGAACTTCTGACCTCAAAGAGAGTGAGGAGGGTATACACTAGTGACTAGACCGACAGCTAGATAGGCTTGAGGGGCGGACGGAGGCAGCAGTTTGTTAAGGCTTTCAACTCTTCTCCAAGACAGCTCAACCCGTATAGAGAAGCTGAGACATGATACCACGACAAAGGAAGCACTAATTAAATGCCCATTAAGAAATACATCCACAATAAACAGCTAGAAACTAATCTTACAGAAGTAAATAAACTAGACAGAAGGCTATGACACTTGACATGAGATTACTGCAAATGCAATTTGCAATCTTAACCTACTTTAATATGACACTGGACATAACTGAATCGATTGAGATGAATTAACAATAACTTATGATACTGTCCTGAATGGAAACATGGAAAACTTAAGAATAATAACTATGCCACATATAAATTCAAAACTGAAACATAATAAATCACAGGGAGAAAGGGTGCTAGCTTTAGCATTAGTTTAGCATGAACGAACCCTCATGGCAATGAGGAAACCTCAACAACCACATGGCTACAAAGCAGTAAAGCACCAAATCTATATAGAGATTGCCATTAAGGTAGTTAACTCACAACAATACTTTCCAAAGCACATAATATAGAAGGTGTTAGGTAATAAGTAAGCAGAGTGTGACTGAAGCCTTGCTTCAAAATGAATGAAACTGATAGGAGACACAACCAGGCAGCTGCAGTTGCCAGATCTTGAGAAAGAAAGCAACTAGGTGTAGAACCATCCCAACCCTACTCGGACTCACCACATGAGAACTTAACTTACAATATAATACACCCTAATGACTATTATGACTTGAAACAATACATTTCATTGGACAAGGTCATTTGGATCCATGACAGAACACCAGAACAAACTATTGACTACAGAAACCAAGCCCAATGTTGCTTATAAAAGCGCACGTGGCAACCGCTGCACATGAGTTGAGGACCCATAGCTGGAGGGGACAAACACTGCACATGAGCTGACTTGGCAAAACATCAGCAAAATTAAAACGTGGCTTTGACTGACGACACATACCACATTACAATAGAAGCTGCAGCACTGTCTGCGCATCTGGCTTAATTACCAGAACAGGCTATTATGAAGCTTGTTGAAGCCACATGATAGAACTCAGCAGCATTAGCAGAAACATATCAAACTCAATATTTTGCATACAACCTGCAGGCCCTTATCACAGCATGGACAGTAGCTGAGAAGCATAATTTAAGCAGCAGTAGCTGCACACGCGGACAGCAAAAGCAGCAACAACCACGAGGAACAGAAAACATCACATACAACCGGGGAACCATGAGCAGAGGAAGGCAGGAAGAGCATGGAGTCTAGTGAGCTTAAGTAGCCTGCCCACTTAGTCAGCTGACTGCCGCATCAGCGAATGACGTGAGAGACTTGCACACACGTATACTCCCACATAGTAATGCAGCATGTTAACCCCTTGAGCATAGTATGGGCCTTTGAGCAAGCAAGAACCTCCCTTGAGGTTGACTGACTGAACTGACTCCGCGAGCTGCGTTTGATTAGTTTTCTAAATACTGTACGTTGCTTTGAGTAATCGATTTTCTGTTTTCGAGCATGCTGTCTCTCCAGGAGAAGCTGGTCGTAATTGAATGTCAAAATACTGTATAATATGCACTTTGGCCTTGTGGCACATAAAGGCCTTCAAAAACAGCAGATAGTGAAATATCAAATCACTTCACACACTTCACATTAATCCTTAAACTGCCTCTCATCTTTCATGTGTGTATTTACTGTACCATCCTATATTAAGATTGCAAAATGAGATAATGGAGGGTCGACGGTGGACACCGGACGTTGGGTCGACGTCATGAACGTAACCATTTGTGATCAAACACTATACTCGGAACACTTCAAATGGCCATATATCGGTGAGCGTTGCTCTGATCAGTGGACTCAATTTGAAGGCGGCCTGAAAATCTATAGTAATCAAGAGATAGCTAACAAACACACTCCTTCCCACTTGATTTGATTTTTATTTGGATCTCTTTTAGCCTATTGGCTAATCTTCCAACAGTCCAGTCATAAATAAATAAAAACATTACAGAATACATTAGAGAATACAATATACAATACAAAATACAATAGTGAAAAAACAATCAAGTATCACAGCATACCGGTATATCAAAATGCATAACTGGTTGTTTCTCACAGGCCGTTCTGCTTGTCAGCATTGACGCTGCTGAGGATTCCAGCTTGGGATCACAGAAGAAACCCTGGTTGTCATAGAAGGCTTTCAATTCAATTCAATTCAATTCAATTTAATTCAAAGGGCTTTATTGGCATGAGAAAAGATACGTTTACATTGCCAAAGCATATAGAGGTTGACCAGGAGAGCGTGGATGCGCACGCGGATGCCGTGCTGGCGGATGAAGGCGATCTTGTTCTCCAGGCGGTTCTCAATCACCATGTTGAGATCCTCCAGGAGGGAGATCTCTTCGCGCTTGAAGAGCTCGCGGCTGGTGTCGGGGGCATAGTCGTACGGCCAGAAGGAGCTGACGTAGACTCGGGGAGGCTCGGTCACGTTGATGAGGGGGGCTAGGCTCCAGAACAGGGCTCCATACACCCTCATAAAGTCCTGTGTGTCCATTTTGTCAGCCTTGTTGAGGATGATGCAGATCTGGGACTCACAGCCCTTCAGCTGCTTGAAGATCATCTCCAGTTCCAGCCCCACGTCCAGCTTGGTGGGGTCAAACAATATAAAGATCAGGTCAGCGCGGTCGATGAACCACTGGCAAACATCTTTGAAGGGGTAGCCTGGATAGAAAAAAAAGACGAATTGTCAATATCACTGTTATAATTGGAAAGCCCTGCGACTGTGAGTTTGCATGTTCCCCAGCTTCCAGACTGGGACATACCCAGACAGCAGATTGAAGATTGAATGGAATTGGCTTGCCAACCTCATAGGCTGCAGTTAAAACACTGCCTTCTCCAGGGGAAAGATAATCGGCGGCATTCTGCATTTATAACAAATTCTCAAATGACTTTTCAGAAATAAAACGACTTGCAGCCTAGTGCCTCCATGTACTGTATATCAGTAGGCACCAGTAATGACCTACAGGCGAGGTCACGCTGAAACAGAGCTTATTAATACAGCACAGTTAAGAAGCAGGAGTTAAACTATTAATCTGGTGTCTGTGAGGTGTCCCCTGAGTCTCACCTCTCTCTTGCTGCTTGCGGTTTTCCATAATTCCAGGTGTGTCTACAAAGGTGACATGTTCCAGCATCTTGTGGGGCATCTCAAAACCCGTCAGCCTTTTCAGGAAGTTCTGGCCAAACTTCTCTAGAGGTGAGAAAGGATGGGAGCTGTCTGCTGCCATGACGATACCCTGGACTTTGCTGGTCTTCTCCCCGTGCATGATTACCGTAAACTCAGAGGTAGTGGGTTGAGCACCTGAGGATGTTGAACAAATTACAATATGAGGAAAACCTGAGAAAAGCTGGTTGTGTCAGAAAGACAGAGAGAAGTCCAGCAAAGAAAAGGACATGTTTTTAATGCAAGATAAGAAGAGAAAGAGACTCATTTTCATGAAGTGGGAAATCAGCTGTTGGCTAACCTATGTGAAGCTGGTAGGGACCGTCTTTCATGCCCAGGAGATAGTTGATCATTGAGGACTTTCCTACACTCCAAGGTCCCAGTAACAACACCATGGGCTTGGAGGTAATCTCCTTTTCTGTAAGACAAGAACAGTAAAATAAATGTGTAAAACCGACAAACAAAAGCATAACCCTCAACTTCACAAATTCATCTCAACATATGGAAAATATGGATATACTATATAAAACAAGGAGAAGCGTCCAGCATACCTGAGATCTGAGGCTGTCCCAGATCGTCGTACTTGTAGGCCTGCATCAGGGGTATGATGGATGAGCGGTAGATGTTATGCAACTTCTCCAGAGCTAAACGAGAATGAAAAAGCAGTGAGAATAAGTCAGATATGTCAGAGGCCGAAAGAGGCAACTGGAATGGAAAAAAAGAGAACACACTAATTAACAGAGGATGAGATGGCTTGTTCGTTAGACTAGTAGTGTTAACTACCTTTCCCATTTGCACTAATATATGCTACTCTAGCATTCCTATCAGAGAAACAAACATTTCAGGCTCGCGAACTTACTCCACCACCAGACATGTGCTTCTAACCTGTTTGGTACTGTGTGTCCTCCTTATAATCCAGCTGCAGCGTTTCATTGATGTGAGATCTGTCTCTGAGGATGGAGGGGGCATCGTTTTCTTTCTCTGTAAAACACATTCGAAAAGTATTGTTAGACGTTGAAAGCTAGACCGTTGACAGTTCCAGACACCTGTGTATAATTGATAAGCTACAGATACGGACAGATGCTCTCAGTAGAGTGCTGTGCAACATTTTCCACCACTCTAATTAAATATATCTACTTAGTTTAGTGATCTTTGGATAAACGAATTCATTTATGGCCAAATTTGAACCAGGCCTCCAGCAAGGGTGAGATCCCCGACCGACCGGGCAGTCGGCCGTTTTGGATCTGGAACTCTCTCGTTATGAAATATATTAACCCTGAGTTCTGCAATTATTAGGCTAACACTTTGTAATTAATAGTCTGATTTGTCTTATGCCATATCCTCTAACTGCCTTGTTGACTTTGTTCTACTTTGTTCTACTTAGCTAGCATAATCATTATTGGGCATTCATCTTCATCCTCAAAGTTACCCTACAATTTATACATTATATATTGCAATTATCTAGTTTTACTGTACCATGAATTTGAACTTGTTTGCAGTATTTTTCACATTTTAAGATACACATATGCAATATAAATATTTTGTGGAAATACTGCCCATCCCTGACAAAGTAGCACAGTACAGTATTATTAACCCAACCATGAACGTATAGTAGAGTAACAGTAGAGAAAATATAGTAGAGAAAGCAGCTAGAAACTTACCCAGATCAGAACCCTTGCCTTCTGTGGGATGCAAGAGCAGCATGGAGACAAAGCAGATTGAAACTAGAACTGCACTCTGTCGAGTGCATACTTGCTTGTTGCACACTAGTAGGCCATAAATGGCCAACTAGTGCGCAAGCAGAGCGCGCATGTAATGTTTTCGCCCGCTGTAAACTGCCAAATCTCAGTATCTCTGTGAAGGAATGTTTGAAATGATTAATGTTTAGATGTAATTATTTGCTACCTACTATACATGTAAACATTTAGTATTAAGTATGATTCTAGTTTCTATCTATATAAGAAATACTGTTTTATCATTGTAGATATATTCTGGATCCCTTTTATTTTTCAGAGAAAAATAAATCACTTATATGTGTTGAAAAAAAAGGTATATAAACTGAATTAAAATATGTTATACAGTATACTTTTTCTGTAAACGGTGGAATCTCAATATCTCTGTGAAGGAACATTTGAAATGTGTAATTATTAGGTGTAACTATTTACTACCTATCTAATTTATGTATGTAAACGCCTATAAAAAAAAGTATATAAACTGAATAAAAAATTTAATTTTAATTTTAAATCTATTTCATGTTAGACTATAGTGATATTAATACTAAATCATGGTCAGAGTAATATGTGTCTCTAACTTCAATTTCTATAATAATACTTTCACATTTGTTAAAATATACATGATCTAAAATATTTCCGTAATCTGTAGTTGGATTTGTATTTAATTGTTTAAAGCCTAATTTTGACATGTAGGTCTTTATACTTCTTTCTATCTTAGTATTATGGTCTTCATTGAAATCTCCTATTATCAAAATTGCAGAAGTCGGAGATGATATATACTGTACCATGTATTCGAGAAATGTGTTTAATTTTGAAAGCTCTGTTTTAGGTGATCTGTACATAAGAATGATATATAGATTTTTATCTTTTACATGTATACATATATGTTCTACTTTCTCTAATATCCTGCTTTCAGTTGGAATTTCTTCAATGGAAATATCTTCTTTTATAGCAAACATAACTCCCCCACCTATATCTTTTTCTCTATATCTTTTCCTCATCCGCAGAAAAACATCAAATCTGTGCCCGTATTGCTGGATCAATGATGACGAAATGACCATATTTCTTACGTCATCATTTAGAGCTAGTCATACACGTATTTCTTACGTCATCATTTAGAGCTAGTCATACATCAAATCTGTACCCATATTGCTGGACCAATGATGACGAAATGACCATATTTCTTACATACACACCACATACTCTAGTCCCAGCAGATCAGGCACAATTTGGTAAATTTTTTTTTTATTGATTATGTATATAGTATACGTATGACTAGCTCTAAATGATGACGTAAGAAATATATATAGTATATATATAGTATACTGTATAAAGTGTGTAGTTGTAAGTTGATTAGCGGTATTCTGTGGTCACTTTGGTCCAAAAACCGTGACAGCCGTTCCGCCATTTCAGGACCCCCCCAGAAAAACATCAAATCTGTGCCCGTATTGCTGGACCAATGATGACGAAATGACCATATTTCTTACGTCATCATTTAGAGCTAGTCATACACGTATTTCTTACGTCATCATTTAGAGCTAGTCATACACATACACACACATTTGAGGCTTACGCAGAAAAACATCAAATCTGTGTCCGTATTGCTGGATCAATGATGACGAAATGACCATATTTCTTACGTCATCATTTAGAGCTAGTCATACACGTATTTCTTACGTCATCATTTAGAGCTAGTCATACATCAAATCTGTGCCCGTATTGCTGGACCAATGATGACGAAATGACCATATTTCTTACATACACACCACGTACTCTGGTCCCAGCAGATCAGGCACAATTTGGTAAATTATTTTTTATTGATTATGTATATAGTATACGTATGACTAGCTCTAAATGATGACGTAAGAAATATATATAGTATATATATAGTATATAGGCATATACTATATATGTATACATATATACTCTATACTCTATACTGTATAAAGTGTGTAGTTGTAAGTTGATTAGCGGTATTCTGTGGTCACTTTGGTCCAAAAACCGTGACAGCCGTTCCGCCATTTCAGGACCCCCCCAGAAAAACATCAAATCTGTGCCCGTATTGCTGGACCAATGATGACGAAATGACCATATTTCTTACGTCATCATTTAGAGCTAGTCATACACGTATGTGTATGACTAGCTCTAAATGATGACGTAAGAAATACGTGTATGACTAGCTCTAAATGATGACGTAAGAAATATGGTCATTTCGTCATCATTGGTCCAGCAATACGGGCACAGATTTGATGTTTTTCTGGGGGGGTCCTGAAATGGCGGAACGGCTGTCACGACAAATGGACCAGACCGATCACATTACTTGCGCGCTCTGCTTGCGCAAGTAATGAAACCCTTCATGATTGCTGAGTTCAGGAGAACTGTGACATTATGCCTAGACACAGACTATAATACTGTTTAAAAGTTAAAGGGGGTGGGGGCACAGAGACCCTAATCCAGCTATTGATCAACTATTGATCTAATCAACAGGCTCTTGAATATCCTGAATGGATGATGAGAAGGTTGGATTGAACCACTGCACGCAATAGGTGCTCATGAAGGTGTGAGACCACACATATTCATGGTCATCAATCATCACTGATGCTCTCTCTCTACCATTGACTATTCATATGAATAACACAGAGCAGCCTTAATCATTCTCCACTAAACGGGTCTGTCTGTATTCAAATTATGTACAGGACTTTGACTGTGGAGGGCAGGATTATTGTATACAGTATAATAGTCTGACGGAAATTAAAAGAAAGTGTAAGCACAGCTGCAGCTAGAAACTATCCCAGATAAATAATTAAAACAGATACCAACAGAAAGTGACTTCAAATCTTAAATCTTGCGAGTTGCTTTGAAAGCATAATTTTGCAAGCTAATTAATTCACACAGGATATTCAGTATATTTGTGTGCTAATATATTTTTTGGTTGTTAAAATGTATGTCGATATTGTGTTTCTAAGCACGCCTGTTGCAGTTTGGAATTGTGTATCACATTGTGGCACATTTCCTAGATTAACCTCATAAACCCTATACTATGCGGTCCCCCAGGGGTCTATACTTGGCCCCCATATTTTTATACTGTATATGGCCCCTCTACAATACATCAAATATCTTTGCTGAAAATAGCCGATCTACATCAGCTGTTTTTACAGAATGTTTTCCTATTGTTGACCACTCTTTGCCTATTATGACATGCCCAGAATAGGGACGCTAATGTTTATGTTCATGTGATTATTAATTGTATCGTGGAAGGAAGAACATCTTATTTAGCATCGGTTCTTATAGAATTGTGGAATCTGAGGAATAAATGAAAAACACAAATGGTGTCTCTTTGTATTATGAACAGCTTTCTCAACGATCCATATCATAGAGAAATCTTTACTCGTTCACCAGGAGGGAAATTCATGGTAAAGGAAATCAGCATCAGACAGGACAAAATAATGTGTCCTTATGTAGCTCCTCCGACCAGACCATATTTAATGTGTGTGTGTGTGTGTGTGTGTGTGTGTGTGTGTGTGTGTGTGTGTGTGTGTGTGTGTGTGTGTGTGTGTGTGTGTGTGTGTGTGTGTGTGTGCGCGCGCGCGTGCGTGCGTGTGTGCATGCCCATCCCTGTGATGTGCGTATATTACTAAAGAGAGAGATAGTTAGTGTGCATAGACCTATAAAACAATATTTGTTACAACCGTGCTTTGACCTCGAGTACATACTAGACTTCAACTCCATCCAAATTTAAAATAAATTAATTTAGGCCAGTGGTTCTCAAACATTTTCATGACAAGGACTTCAAATTGATATACAGCCTATTTGGCCATCCAAAAAGATGTGCCAGAGACCCCCAGAAGAAAAGATTTGTATTAATTTTGTCAAATCGTTATTTTTCAATATTTGTATCAAAACTTTTCAGCAATCACATTGCGACACATTGAGCTTGTAGATCAGCAATTTTTTTATACTGAAAGAGTTTTTAAGTATTTAAACTGTTCCTCATTTTTGTTGGGGACACCCTGGAACCCCTCATTGACCCCTGGGGGTCGGTCTCAGGATCCCACTTTGAGAAGCACTGATGTAGGCTACAAGTGTGACATACTAAAGCACATAGCATGAACACATACAGTAGTCTGCCTTCTGAGCAACAGAGATAACACTGTGATATCATAATAACAAGTCAGACAGCTGCATACTTTCACCTTCAAAACCAAATAGCACCCCCATATCTGAACGGACCCTACAGACCCTCACGCTCACTCAGATCAGCTGATGCAGGGAGGATGGAACTACCTTCGCAAAAAATGCGGGGACAACGTTCCACACGTCCCAAACTCTTACCTTCTGTCTCCAAAACTATGTAATGCACTTCCCATTGCAAAAAGAACTGCAGACTCACTCCCAATCTTCCGCCATAGTCTGAAAACCCACCTCTTCAGACTCATTTTTTTTGATTGATTGAAATATTTATTAACAGTTTGTAGAATTACAGTACATTTCAAGCACAAACTCAATACAAAGACTGTTAACTGTGAGTGGACGACCCAATTAAGCATTACACTTGTTTACAACAGGGTCCACATTGTTCAATTCATCAAAACATTTAGAGACATACAAATAGACACTTCTATGTAGTTAAAAAACAGAACAGGAATTCATCATATAGGAAGCAAAAAGGGAAAAGATACATACATATACAGTGAGGGGAAAGGGGGGGGGGGGATTCAGATTTTACAGAGGCCAGTTTCTAATTGCAGCCATCCGTAGGTGCCCTTTGAGAGCGGTTTTGAAGGAGTCAAGGGATTCACATGTCTTAATGACTGTTGGTAGGGCGTTCCACATTTTGGTGGCATAGGAGCGAAAAGAATTTAGTTGAATTTAGTTAATTGTTCTCTGTCAACTGGCATATTCCCCTCGAATTTTAAAAATGCGTTGGTCCAACCTCTTCTAAAAAAAAAACTCATTGGACCCCTTAGTTTTAAACAATTTTAGACCAATCTCTAAACTACCATTTTTATCAAAGATTCTAGAAAAAACTGTATCTACTCAATTGATCAATTTTATGAATCTTAATTCTGCGTTAGAAACGTTTCAGTCTGGCTTTAGGGCCTTGCACAGCACGGAAACGGAAACAGCACTTTTAAAAGTTACGAACGACCTCCTTTTAAATGCAGACTCCGGTGACTGCTCAATTTTATTCCTTTTAGACCTGAGCTCCTTTTAGACCTGAGCTAATCGAACGCCTGAAGAACCTGGTCGGCATAAACGACGTTGCTTTAGAGTGGTTCCGATCATACTTAACAAACAGAAGCTTCTCAATCGTGATTGGGGAGGCCTCCTCATCACGAGCTCCTTTTAAATGCGTTCCACAAGGTTCTATCCATGGTCCACTACTTTTTACAATTTACATGCTGCCAATTGGAAACATTATTAGGAACCATGGAATCCATTTCCATAGCTATGCGGACGATACGCAGCTGTATGTATGAACAATGTGGACCCTGTTGTAAACAAGTGTAATGCTTAATTGGGTCGTCCACTCACAGTTGACAGTCTTTGTATTGAGTTTGTGCTTAAAATGTACTGTAAATTCTACAAACTGTTAATAAATATTTCAATCAATCAATCAAAGTATATCCCCCTTAAACCTGGTGTTGCAGGAAACGTACCACGCCTTCTTGCGTGTCTCTCTGACATAAAGAGTTGGATGTCTCATAACTTTCTGCAATTAAATGAATCCAAATCAGAAATTATCATATTTGGCCCCCCAAACTCAACCCAATCATTTCATTCTGAACTTGGCACCCTATCTGCAAACATCACACACTCAGCCCGCAACCTAGGTGTTTTCTTCACGACTGGATTACTGTAACTCACTGTACTCTGGTATGAGCAAAAAATATATATCTCGCCTCCAGATGGTGCAGTGAACGTGAACGTGAACATATCACACAGATTTTAGCTAATCTTCACTGGCTCCCTGTAAGCTACAGAATTGATTTTAAGATTTTATTGATTACTTTTAAAGCTCTACAGTCTACATGGTCTAGCTCCCATTTATTTAAGAGATTTGCTGAAACCCCATAACCCTGTGCGCTCCCTTAGGTCATCAGGGAGGGCCCTCCTAGTTCCTCCTGCAACGCGTCTGGTCAGATCGGGGTGGCCGGGCCTTTGCGGCTCAGGCACCTTTGCTCTGGAACTCCCTGCCTTTGGCTCTTAGATTAGCAGAATCAGTGCCTTCTTTTAAAACGCTTTTAAAAACACATCTGTATGCCAAGTGTTTTTCCTAATATTGTTTTTTATTGTTTTATGACCTGTTATTTTCTTCATGCTTTATTATATCTGATGTCTTGATGTTTTGTTGTTTTTATGTTTTTATGATTACTGTTTTATAACCTGTCTGTAAAGCAATTTGTAACTATACGTTTGGAAAGGTGCTATACAAATAAAATTCATTCATTCATTCATTGTGGACCAGACCCATTGCAAGATGCTGTACTCTGTCGTCGACCCTAAGCCATCCCAGCCTGTCAAAGTGGGCAGTGAGGTGGGTTCGGGGGGTGAGGCCAAGTAGGAGCCTGACCAGTTTGTTTTGGGAGGTCTGGAGCCTTGTTTTAAGGGCCTTTGAGGTGCTGTGGTACCAAGAGGTGGATGCATAGTCAAAGAAACCTTGTACGAGGGCTCCTGTTAAGGTCTTCAAGGTGTTTTTGTTGACCATCTTAGCTCGTAGCACTTGCCGTAGCACTTCGACGACGACCATACAGGTGTATGCATTAGGCTCAATTTATGTAACATAACACTCTACACCTAGTTTCATTATATGTAGATATTCCACTATTAGGTTCTTCGTTTACATATGACTCATGATGACAATTTTTATGCATCTGATATTGTATTACCATGTTTTTGTTCTTGCTTACTGTTTATAGCTCTGGATTAAGAGTGTCTGCTAAATGCCTAAATTGTAATTGTACTTTATCTGTGGAACAGAGTCAAACAAAATGTAATGCCTCAAAAAAGTAGGCTAATGACTCAAATCATTAGCCTGTCCTCCCCAGGTCCCCTAGGGTAGGTAAACGTCACAAAAACATGCAGTAATCTTGGTTTATCTAAGCTCATCTCGCTCAAGAATCGCCTAAGGGTGGCGCCATTTCCATGGTGCCAACACAGAATAAATCCATATACTCACGAAACAATACTGATTGGGTCGTGCAGCTGTCTGTCACGACTGTGGCTGCAAGCTCCGCCCAGAGCCTATAAAGCAGCGCACAGCCGGAAGACGTCATTCCTGCCTTTTTCTGCGCTAACACAGATGTATTTTCTAAGACTACCACTTCCATAACTCCGTTGAGACTATTATTCCCCCTGGACGAGTGCTTCACTTGTACCCTGGAATTCGCGGTGGAAACCCGGTGGTCTTACACTCACGAACACAGAAAAAGAAACTAGGTAAGTTTCTAGGACTTTTTCAAGCAGTGCCGAGAGGCCTCTTGAACATAGCTCTATTAGCGTTGACAAACGCTAGCTTAGCTCTTCGCTTAGCCTAACCAGCGTCGGAAGACCTCACGTTAGCCGCGAAGCTTTGCCTGGCCCTTGGACAAGAGCCAGCCGACAATGGACGAGACAGCCGCTCGTCGGAAAGAAGCGATCCGCGGACGTCAACCTGCGCTGCTCTGCTACGGTGAGTTGTTAAGCCTCCGTTTTGCAACCCCAGCTTGTTAGCTCTGTTTTCCCTTGTTTTCTCTGCTGCTAAAGCCTCGAAAACTGTTAGGGACCCTACTAGCTACCACGCAGTTTTACAGACTCCCTCAGCCCGCGCTGAACCACGCTCTTTCTCACTACGTTGTGTCGCAAGACCCCGTCGGCTCGGAAGCCCCCGCTCCACGCGATCACAGGCTTCCATACGGCCTCACAGCCCACGGCTAGATTGGTAGAAGACCCTAGCTACTAGCTAGCTGCTTTTAGCAGCCTTTCTAGCTACCTCTAGCCTCCTCTAGCGGCTACTCCTGTTGCTACTCCTGTTGCCTCTAGCTACTGTTTGTATTATGTTTATTATATATATATATATATATGTATATATTATATATGTAATATGCAATCTATGGTTTGTTGTTGTGGTCCTGTAGCTATTTATTAAATATATTGGATATACATTTAACATGTATTAAATATGTTTATTATATATATATATATATATTTTATATATGTATATATATATTTCTAGCTGCGTCTACACTGCGCTTGACCTACAAGACTCTTCCATGTGTCGGAAGACCCTGGTTAGTTTTCTAGCCTTTACTACACCTCAGTGGACAGTTGGAAAACTAAACTAGGCAACATGGCTACTGGCGGTGACGCTACACAGCACAACCAGACCCAGGAGGACCCTCAGTGGGTATGTTTCAGTCGCAACTTCAACAGAACCCTGGCAACAGACAACCCGCATAAGCAGCAAGCTGCAACGATGTTTCGCTTGCTACCGGTGTTTCTAGCTAATCCTCTGCCGCTAGGCGTTGATTTTAGCGTCACCAACAACAAGCAACCACCGTAGCCGGGTTACGACGCTAGCTTGCTATCCAGCCGCAGCTTCGCTAGCCTTCCTAGGTTAGCTAGCTCCCGCTAACGCAGCTATAGCCTTTTAGCTCCGCTAGACACTAGCTAGTTTCCAGCCGTCAGGCGTTGACTACAGCTTCTCTAGCTTCCTTTTGGCACGGTTGTTTTTGCTATCGAAGGCCACGGGCCTGCTCTACGCAACCCGCACTACCCAACGAACCGCCGCATCGCTCTGTGTCGTCAGACCTAAACAGCACCAGCCCGACGGCCGCGCTACGCGAGCCCCAGGCTTTGCGGCCTTCCCGTAGTCCGGCGCCTTTCTTTCACGCAACTAAACAGCCTCTCTGGCCACCACAGTTTCACAACGTGGTCCTCTCTGTTTAGACAGCTGATTTTCAGTGGAGCACCACGAGTCCTACTCTTCTACTCCACCACCTTCTTCTTTTATAATTTTATATTATAACTTAAAGGAGAAGTGCTTCTACAATGTCTTGAACTGCTGGTTCCTTCTTTAAGCTACAACTGTGCTTGACCTACAAGACTCTTCCCTGTGTCGGAAGACCCTGGTTAGTTTTCTAGCCTTATTACACCTCAGTGTACAGTTGGAAAACTACACTAGGCAACATGGCTACTGGCGGTGACGCTACACAGCACAACCAGACCCAGGAGGACCTTCAGCAGGGGTGACAACAGCCCTCCCGGGTTCCCGAGGAGGAACGCCACCGGGAATTTTCTCATGCAAATGCAGCAACCTGCTGTCCCCTGAGGACAGTCACTCTCGCTGCATGGTCTGCCTGGGTCTAGAGCATGCTCGCCAGGCTCTCGAGACCTCTGGTCTCTACCCCTGCTGCTTCTGCTTCGCAGACGGGGAGAAAAGCTGACGCATCTCACGTGTCAAGAGTCACCAAGACAGGTCCCTGGTCGACACCTCCGAGCCCGGCTGTCCCGACCAGCCCCAAACCTCGAGGCCTAGGCCCACCACCTCGTCCTCTCTCTCCAGACCCCTCAACCTTGACGCGTCTCAGAGACACCATGACGAGTCCTCCCTGGGCTCCTCCCCTGCCAGGAAGGCGGCTCGGACCGCCAACAACAAGCTCCACACGCTCTTCACCACACTGGTAAACAGGCCTGTGGAGCCAGACCCAAGACATCAGCCAGGCCTCGCCGGCTGGCTCTGGGTGCTGCTCTCCCTCCAGCGGGATCTCATCGGCCCACCGACGAGGCTCCCCCGAGCCGGGTGGTTGCGACAACGAGATGTCGGATGCAGTCCTAGGCCTTCACCGACAACTACCGCTGCTACTACTTCACGCAGCGGCCAAAGGCACGAGTCTCACTCGACGTGGTTCCCCAGCGACCCTCGACTACCGACTGCTTCCCTCAACATTACAGGTATGTACATTGTGAAGCTAGGGTTGTTTAGCTGTTTAGCTAACCTTTTCGAGGTCGGGAGTAGCAACCTCGTTGGATGGCCGATGCCACCCTAGCATGCTTAGCATTCTAGATAGGCTGCTTTTCAAGGTGGACGACGGACAGCAAGCTCCTCCAAGAGCTCCCTCCGCACGCCAACCCCAGCACACCAGCGGTGGTAGGGGTGGCCGCTCTGGCTCCAAGCCCCACCAGGAGAGGGCAGGAGGCCAGCTGGCACCGTCCGGTGCCTCGGCCGACACCCCCAACCGTGACAGACGCCCGGCTGGGCGTGGCCACGGCCGCCCGCCCCATGGCCCCAGACGAGGCCAGGGCAGAGGCCGTGGGGAGCCACAGAGCAAGTGACACCGTCCCCATCCCAGGGGAGACGAGACCAGACGTCTCCCCTCCCCCCCCCCGAGCCTGGATTCGAGTGTTCTTCTCACACTCAGACCGCCCAGGAAGAGGCGGGGGCTCACGATGCGGAGCATCACCACGGGTGCAGCCGATCATCGACATGTTGTTGTTTCCAATGTTGTACCTGTTTTATTTCCTGTAATGAAGGCCTTCACGCCATTAAAACAAAAACAACGACAACAACATCGGGGGGACATGAACCCACTGCCAGGAGTAGCCCCCGGGCTCTCCGACAGTGGGGCGGGACCTTGGCCTTGTGGCGGGCCTAAACGCCACTGGCAGGACGGGTCATGCCGAAATTTTCTCTGGTCCACCAGGGGGCGCCAGCCCTGCGCGACGACGCGCTCCCCTGGCGATGGAGAACCCCCTTGCGCGTCGCCTGACACAGTGGGAACTGTGCGGAGCGTCTCCTTGGGTTCTCCGCACCATAGCGAGAGGTTACAGGCTCCAGTTCGCTATGAGACCCCCTGCATTCAGAGAAGTCCTCTACTCCGATGCACGCGGTGAGGCGGGTCAGGTTCTCCAGCAGGAGATCAACTCTGCTGGAGAAGAAGGCTGTCAGAGAGGTACCCCTGAGCCAGAGTCGCAGCGGGTCTTACTCACGCTACTTCCTGGTCAAGAAGAAGGGGGGGGGGGCTACGTCCAATCATGGACCTACGAGCTCTCAATCGGTACCTCAAGTCCTTCCGCTTCAAGATGCTGACAGCCAAGTCTCTTGTGCGCTCTATACGCCTGAACGACTGGTTCACATCTATAGACCTGAAAGACGCCTACTTTCACATCCCTATCTACCCACCTCACAGGAAGTTCCTGAGGTTCGGTTTCAAGGGGAAGGTGTACGAGTACACGGTTCTCCCCTCTGGGATGTCCCTGAGCCCCAGGGTGTTCGTCAACCGTGCACCGAGACGGCTCTGGCCCCTCTGCGGCGACGAGGTCTACGTGTAGCAAGCTACATCGACGACTGGCTTCTGAGTGCGGGCTCGCCACAGGAGGCACTGTGGAACACCACTCGGGTGGTGTCCCATATGTCCTCCCTAGGGTTCACCATAAATCACGAGAAGAGTGTTATGGTGCCCGCCCAGTCGATCAACTTCATAGGCATAGCACTGGATTCAGTCTCCTTCACGGCTCGGTTGAGCCCGGAGAGGATCGACGCCTTCCTGAAGTGCGTGGCCCTGTTCCAGAGAGGACACAGACTGCCACTCAGGATCTGCCTACGTATGGCGGGACTGATGGCATCGGCCATCTCTCCGGTGCGGTTGGGCAGACTCCACATGAGACCCTTTCAGCGCTGTTTGAGGTCTCTACGGGTGCCCACCAGATTCCTCTCGCGGCGAGTGACAATCCCCGGGGAATGCACGCTCGCCCTGAGATGGTGGTCGGACAGACGGATCCTGACGGAGGGAGTCCCCCTTGGTCTACCGTTGACCAGGAAGGTCGTCACTACGGACGCGAGCCTGAGTGGGTGGGGGGCCACCCACGAAGGCAGGTCAGCCAGAGGGATATGGGATGGAACCTTGAGGTCCGCCCACATCAATTATCTGGAACTCCTAGCGGTCTTCCTCGCGCTGCAAGCGTTCGAGCCGCTCATACGGGGTTGTCATGTCCTCGTCCGTACCGACAACACGACAACGATGTGCTACATCAACAGGCAGGGTGGACTGAGGTCCCTACGCCTGCACACGTTGGCATACAGGCTTTCGACTTGGTGCGACAGACGTCTTCTGTCACTGACAGCCTGCCACGTCCCGGGACTTCTGAACGCGGGTGCAGACCTGTTGTCCAGAGGTCCCCTCCGCTACAGCAACTGGTCCCTACACCCGGGTGTAGTGGAACAGATCTGGGACAGGTTCGGGACACCGGTGGCAGACCTGTTCGCTGCAGGCGGGAACGAGGAGTGTCCACTCTTCTTCTCCCTGACTGCTCCCATTGGGACTGGACGCGATGGCACATCGGTGGCCTCAGGGCCTACTCTATGCTTTTCCTCCACTGGAGTTGATTCCCTTCACCTTAGCCAGGGTGAGGGTTCAGGGCTCGAGCGTGCTCCTAGTGGCGCCAGCCCGAGGATCCTGGAGGCAGGACATCTGTCCCCTCCTCTACGACCGGCCCTGGCAGCTCCCTCTATGGAGGGATCTGCTTACCCAGGCGGGTCACGAGATATTCCACCCGCGCCCGCAGGACCTAGATCTCTGGGTATGGCCGGTGAAGGGTCGACCCTAGTAGCCACGGGCTTGCCCCCTAGAGTCATTGGGACGATTTTGGGAGCCAGGGCCCCTTCAACTAGACAGCGGTACAACACGGCTTGAAACGTGTTTGTGCGCTGGTGTGCTGCGAGGCCGGAACGGGTGGTTCCTTTTCAAGCCTCGGTGGTTCTTATCCTAACCTTCCTGCAGGAATTGTTGGATAGAAACTTGGGGAACTCCTCGGTCAAACTCAACCTGGCGGCCGTTCGGCCTACCATGTGGGTATGGACAACAGACCAATAAGTGAGAACTTATTGATTCGTCAGTTCATGAGGGGTGTCAAGCGTGCTCGGCCGGAATCTAGATCCTTAGCTTGGTGCTACACGCTCTGTCAAGAGCCCCCTTCGAACCACTGGACACAGTGGGTTTGAAATTTCTCTCACTAAAGACCGCCCTGCTGGTCGCCTTGGCTACAGCGAAGCGATCTAGTGACATGCATGCGCTCTCAGTGAGCTCAAGCTGCATGAGGTTCAGTGGGAACGATAACAGGGTTTTCGCTCAGGCCGAACCTGTCGTTCCTGCCTAAGAATTTTCCTTCCGGATGTGCTCCGGTAGATTTGGCGGCTTTCCACCCGCCCCCGTTCGCATCGGCGGAGGACGAGAGACTGAACAGTCTCTGTCCTGTCAGGGCACTGAAACTGTATGTGAACAGGACTGCTGCCTTTAGGAAGGGCAGTCAGTTGTTTGTTGCATGGGACCCTCAGAGAAGAGGGACTCCCATAACCGAGGTGAGATTTTCACAATGGGTTGTGGAAGCCATACAGTTGACTTATGCCGAAAGAGGAGCACAACCCCCGGAGGGTTTGCGGGCTCACTCTACGAGGGGCATGTCTGCATCCTGGGCCCTTGCAAAGGGAGCCTCACTTCAGGATGTGTGTACGGCGGCGAGTTGGTCGTCCCCTTCGACTTTCGCCACGTACTACAACTTGGACGTGGCATCTTTTGGAATTGCTCACGCCGTTCCGGGAGCTGCCGCTATGTGATGGGACAGTTGGGAACAACGGTCACACACGCGCACTTCAGGAGATAGATCCTAGGGCATATAAGATGGGGTACCATCAGCCCGCGTCTGAGTGCTTAGACAGTCTACGCTGGCTAGCTCCTTGGATAGGTTCTTGTCTACTGGGCCTGTGGTCCAGATAGCCTCCTTGCCTTTCCTTCTCCCCACGGGCAGGGGACTGCTGGGGGAGGGATCCCGGGTCGGGCCTCCTTTTCAACTGGTGGTAGTGATACGGGGGGTTTATGTACACCCTTAGGCGATTCTTGAGCGAGATGAGCTTAGATAAACTCTGGGTTACTTTAGTAACCTCAGTTTATCAAGCGAATCGAGCGAGAGAATCGCCCTTACTACCCTTCTTGCTTAGAAAGAGCACAGAAAAAGGACTGGTTGATAGGAATGACGTCTTCCGGCTGTGCGCTGCTTTATAGGCTCTGGGCGGAGCTTGCAGCCACAGTCGTGACAGACAGCTGCACGACCCAATCAGTATTGTTTCGTGAGTATATGGATTTATTCTGTGTTGGCACCATGGAAATGGCGCCACCCTTAGGCGATTCTCTCGCTCGATTCGCTTGATAAACTGAGGTTACTAAAGTAACCCAGAGTTTCTATACTGCCTCCCCCTGGTCAGTCAAGGGCGCCTGATGCATGCGGGGAAAGGTTGGTGGTTGGAATAACGTATTCCTTCCACGCGTTACGTCCTACCGGGGAAACTCCTGTGCTACTGTGCTAAGTGGCCTGCTGACTCCTCATGCATTGAAGGTATCATGAGCTCAGTTCGGAGCTCTCCCCAGGTTGGCAGAGGGAGAGAGTAGCACCCAGGAATACAGCTTAGGCAATTGGCACAGAGTGAAAAAGTGGGTTGAGATAAAAATGTAAGAAAAAAAACAAAGGGATAAAGGCTCTACGTTCTCCTGGCAAGGGCTCCTCACTGGCAGCAGGTGAGTCAGTAGAATACATCAGTAGGCCTATAATGTTAGGCTACTAATGTAACACAGAAATGTGTGCAGGAAAGAAATGAAGAATTGTCATGAGGACTAAGTTGGGGAGAAAAGGGGGTACAAAAATATTGTCTAAGAAAAAAAGAAAAGAAAATTATCAAATGTGAGGCCAGAGGTTATTTAGGCTGTATAAACAGTGCACACACATACACACAACCGTACACATGCACGCCTCTCCACTTCTAGTCACGACAAAACTACTGATGCAATGCAGCTATAACCAACAACCATGCCATGCCATCAGAATAAAAAAATGATTTTACAACAAACAATCCTACCATTCTGCTTGAGAGAAGTGGAAAATAGAGTGATTACGTCAGAAAATAGAGGGATTACGTGTCTGTCTGTCTGTCTGTCTGTGAGTGAGTGAGTGAGTGAGAGAGTAATGCATGCATTACTAAATTATTCACAGTCAAGATAAATTGATTGATAATGAAATATAAACAATCTACACAATGTTAATGACATTGGCGGTAGTATATTACAGTAGGTAAATGAAGTAAAATGTATAACTTTGAATACATCGCCCTCTAATGGACATGCTCTGTCTAGTGCATGCTTTCCATTATTGTTTGCTAAATAATAATAACAACAACAATAATAGTTTTCTAAATACTGTACGTTGCTTTGAGTAATCGATTTTCTGTTTTCGAGCATGCTGTCTCTCCAGGAGAAGCTGGTCGTAATTGACTGCCAAAATACTGTATAACTATGCACTTTGGCTTTGTGGCACATAAAGGCCTTCAAAAACAGCAGATAGTGAAATATCAAATCTGCCTCTCATCTTTCATGTGTGTATTTACTGTACCATCCTATATTAAGATTGCTAAATGAGACGATGGAGGGTCGACAGTGGACACCAGACAGTGGGTCGACGTCATGAACGTAACCGTTTGTGATCAAACACTATACTCGGAACACTTCAAATGGCCATATATCGGTGACCATTGCTCTGATCAGTGCACGGTAGGACTCAATTTGAAGGCGGCCTGCAAATCTATAGTAATCAAGAGATAGCTAACCACCACACTCCTTCCCACTTGATTTGATTTTTATTTGGATCTCTTTTAGCCTATTGGCTAATCTTCCAACAGTCCAGTCATAAATAAATAAAAAATATTACAGAATACATTAGAGAAAACATTTCAAAATACAATAGTGAAAAAACAATCAAGTATCACAGCATATATCAAAATGCATAACTGGTTGTTTAGTTTCTCACAGGCCGTTCTGCTTGTCAGCATTGACGCGGAGGAGGAGGTCAGGTAGCTCACGTGTGATCGCCTTCTCGAGCCTTTCCATCAGACAACCTTTCAAGTAGGAGCAGTGAGACGACAGGGCTTTGAAGTCAGTGATACTATTGGTGTTGAAGAAATCACGATATGTACTGCGGTTGGGCAGGTCATATTTGTTGACATTGGTCATGCTCAAAATGGATTTGAAGATGTAGAACTTGTCGGGGTCGTCCACAATCCCCTTGAAGACCAGGTTGGGATCACAGAAGAAACCCTGGTTGTCATAGTAGGCTTTAATATAGAGGTCGACCAGGAGAGCGTGGATGCGCACGCGGATGCCGTGCTGGCGGATGAAGGCGATCTTGTTCTCCAGGCGGTTCTGGATCACCATGTTGAGATCCTCCAGGAGGGAGATTTCTTCACGTTTGAAGAGCTCATGGCTGGTGTCAAGTTGGTAGGCGTACGGCCAAAAGGAGCTGACGTAGACTCGGGGAGGCTCGATCACGTTGATGAGGGGGGCTAGGCTCCAGAACAGGGCTCCATACACCTTCATCAAGTCCTGCGTGTCCATTTTGTCAGCCTTGTTGAGGATGATGCGGATCTGGGACTCGCGGCCCTTCAGCTGCTTGAAGATCATCTCCAGTTCCAGCCCCACGTCCAGCTTGGTGGGGTCAAACAATATAAAGATCAGGTCAGCGCGGTCGATGAACCACTGGCAAACATCTTTGAAGGGGTAGCCTGGATAGAAAAAAGAAGACGAATTGTCAATATCACTGTTAGAATTGGAAAGCCCTGCGACTGTGAGTTTGCATGTTCCCCAGCTTCCAGACTGGGACATACCCAGACAGCAGATTGAAGATTGAATGGAATTGGCTTGCCAACTTCATAGGCTGCAGTTAAAACACTGCCTTCTCCAGGGGAAAGATAACCGGCGGCATTCTGCATTTATAACAAATTCTCAAATGACTTTTCAGAAATAAAACGACTTGCAGCCTAGTGCCTCCATGTACTGTATATATATCAGTAGGCACCAGTAATGACCTAAGGGCGAGGTCACGCTGAAACAGAGCTTATTAATACAGCACAGTTAAGAAGCAGGAGTTAAACTATTAATCTGGTGTCTGTGAGGTGTCCCCTGAGTCTCACCTCTCTCTTGCTGCTTGCGGTTTTCCATAATTCCAGGTGTGTCTACAAAGGTGACATGTTCCAGCAGCTTGATGGGCATCTCAATACCCGTCAGCCTTTTCAGGAAGTTCTGGCCAAACTTCTCTAGAGGTGAGAAAGGATGGGAGCTGTCTGCTGCCATGACGATACCCTGGACTTTGCTGGCCTTCTCCCCGTGCATGATTACCGTAAACTCAGAGGTAGTGGGTTGAGCACCTGAGGATGTTGAACAAATTACTATATGAGGAAAACCTGAGAAAAGCTGGTTGTGTCAGAAAGACAGAGAGAAGTCCAGCAAAGAAAAGGACATGTTTTTAATGCAAGATAAGAAGAGAAAGAGACTCATTTTCATGAAGTGGGCAATCAGCTGTTGGCTAACCTGTGAGAAGCTGGTAGGGACCGTCTTTCATGCCCAGGAGATAGTTGATCATTGAGGACTTTCCTACACTCCAAGGTCCCAGTAACAACACCATGGGCTTGGAGGTAATATCCTTTTCTGTAAGAAAAGAACAGTAAAAGAAATTTGTAAAACCGACAAACAAGCATAACCCTCAACTTCACAAATTCATCTCAACATATGGAAAATACGGATATACTATATAAAACAAGGAGAAGCGTCCAGCATACCTGAGATCTGAGGCTGTCCCAGATCGTCGTACTTGTAGGCCTGCATCAGGGGTATGATGGATGAGCGGTAGATGTTTTGCAACTTCTCCAGAGCTAAACGAGAATGAAAAAGCAGTGAGAATAAGTCAGATATGTCAGAGGCCGAAAGGCAACTGGAATGGAAAAATTCACACCCGTGTGAACTGAGTGGTGCAACTCCCCCCTAGACTAGTAGTGTTAACTATACCTTTCCATTTTGCACTAATATGCGCTACTCTAGCATTCCTATCAGAGAAACAAACATTTCAGGCTCGCGAACTTACTCCACCACCAGACATGTGCTTCTAACCTGTTTGGTACTGTGTGTCCTCCTTATCCAGCTGCAGCGTTTCATTGATGTGAGATCTGTCTCTGAGGATGGAGGGGGCATCGTTTTCTTTCTCTGTAAAACACATTCGAAATGTATTGTTAGACGTTGAAAGCTAGACCGTTGACAGTTCCAGACACCTGTGTATAATTGATAAGCTACAGATACGGACAGATGCTCTCAGTAGAGTGCTGTTCAACATTTTCACCACTCGAATTAAATATATCTACTTAGTTTAGTGATCTTTGGATAAACAAATTCAATTATGGCCAAATTTGAACCAGGCCTCCAGCAAGGGCGAGATCCCCGACCGACCGGGCAGTCGGCCGTTTTGGATCTGGAACTCTCTCGTTATGAAATATATGAACCCTGAGTTCTGCAATTATTAGGCTAACACTTTGTAATTAATAGTCTGATTTGTCTTATGCCATATCCTCTAACTGCCTTGTTGACTTTGTTCTACTTATAAAGATAGCTAGCATAATCATTATTGGGCATTCATCTTCATCCTCAAAGTTACCCTACAATTTATATATTATATATTGCAATTATCTAGTTTTACTGTACCATGAATTTGAACTTGTTTGCAGTATTTTTCACATTTTAAGATACAAATATGCAATATAAATATGTTGTGGAAATACTGCCCATCCCTGACAAAGTAGCACAGTACAGTATTATTAACCCAACCATGAACGTATAGTAGAGTAACAGTAGAGAAAATATAGTAGAGAAAGCAGCTAGAAACTTACCCTTGCCTTCTGTGGGATGCAAGAGCAGCATGGAGACAAAGCAGATTGAAATGAAACCCTTCATGATTTTTGAGTCCAGGAGAACTGTGACATTATGCCTCGACACAGACTATTAATACTGTTTAAAAGTAAAAGGGGGTGGGGCCAGCTATTGATCAACTATTGATCTAATCAACAGGCTCTTGAATATCCTGAATGGATGATGAGAAGGTTGGATTGAACCACTGCACGCAATAGGTGCTCATGAAGGTGTGAGACGCATCATCACACATCACACATTCATGGCCATCAATCATCACTGATGCTCTCTCTCTACCATTGACTATTCATATGAATAACACAGAGCAGCCTTAATTATTCTCCACTAAACTGGTCTGTCTGTATTCAAATTATGTACAGGACTTTGACTGTGGAGGGCAGGATTATTGTATACAGTATAGTCTGACGGAAATTAAAAGAAAGTGTAAGCACAGCTGCAGCTAGAAACTATCCCAGATAAATAATTAAAACAGATACCAACAGAAAGTGACTTAAATCTTGCGAGCTGCTTTGAAAGCATAATTTTGCAAGCTAATTAATTCACACAGGATATTCAGTAGATGTGTGTGCTATAGTGTTTCTGGATGGGGGTGCTCGGAATGTTAGAATGATGAAAATGGGTGGTTGTTTAAATGTATGAATGTATGTGGATATTGTGTTTCTAAGCACATCTGTTGCAGTTTGGAATTGTGTATCACATTTTAGCACATTTCCTAGATTAACCTCATAAACCCTATACTTTGTTGACTGCGGTCCCCCAGGGGTCTATACTTGGCCCCCATATTATTTCCCTCTACAATACATCAAATATCTTTGCTGAAAATAGCCGATCTATAAGCTTACAATTTGTTGCTTGTACATCAGCTGTTTTTACAGAATGATTGCCTATTGTTGACAACTCTTTGCCTATTATGACATGCCCAGAATAGGGACGCTAATGTTTATGTTCATGTGATTATTAATTGTATCATGGAAGGAAGAACATCTTATTTAGCGTCGGTTCTTATAGAATTGTGGAATCTGAGGAATAAATGAAAAACACAAATGTTGTCTGATAGGTATTTTTCTTTTGTAGATCTGTTATTTTGGTGGATGACGGTTTTCATGTGATCTATGACTCAGTGTCCCCTATGGTCTTGCAGAATCATGAATTATGAATTGCCCTGTGACTGACATTTGATGTCAGGCTGTCCCACTGACTTTAAAATAGTATGGTTCTGACTGAGTTTCGATAGTAACACTTTTCCCCTAGCCAGCGTTGGTAGATAAGAATTGTTTTGTTTCCGTTGGCCATAACACCCAGCCTCTGTGTTTTTGCCCTTGAAGTTAGTATTCGCTCTAACAGACTGGTAAACTGCACTCAATGACGTGATGCCCTGTCCCCCGGTTCCACTAACTGATATTGCAGGTCCGGACTATCTCTGCCCGTGAGATAGTTCCTGTGTGCAATATTCGTGACGTCTTGCATCTGTCCATTTGTAAACAAATATGTTTTTTGACTTTGTTGTTCAACACATTTTCCGGTGTATTGATTACGGTATGCTATATCAACCATGTTCAATTGAACATGGTCAGAGATCGTTGTGAAACGCTGTCCGGATGGCATGTCTTCTTCTCTCCCGAAACAATGGTGAATATATCTGATTGAACCTCCCTCTAAGTTCTGCTTGTCTGAGTTCTCTTCATTGTGTCTGTCAAATTCATTCTAAGGTATTTTGGTTAACTCGGTTATACTCTGACTTTTACTCATTATAGCCTAAAAGCTTTTTATAACCATTTCTGTAAAGTTACAAGCACTCTGCTTCTATTCTGGTAAAGAGTATTTATGGTATTTAGATTACTTTCTAAAGTATTTATACAGTTCCGGTGTTCCGGAGCTCTCTCTAGCTCCAAGCTCTCTGCTATCGAAGCTTTTCCTTATTTATCATAGTTATTAATTTATACAGTCCTCAGTCTTATGGTGGAAAATTACCCATCAGTGTCTCTTTACTAATTTTATATTATGAACAGCTTTTTCAATGATCCATAGCATAGAGAAATCTTTCCTCGTTCACCAGAGATGTGAGAAAATGTGTCCTTATGTAGCTCCGAGCAGACTGTGTGTGTGTGTGTGTGTGTGTGTGTGTGTGTGTGTGTGTGTGTGTGTGTGTGTGTGTGTGTGTGTGTGTGTGTGTGTGACTGTGTATGAATTTTGTCAAATCGTTATTTTTCAATATTTGTATTAAAACTTTTCAGCAATCACATAGCGACACATTGAGCTTGTAGATCAGCTATTTCTTTTATACTTAAGAGTTTTTAAGTATTTAAACTGTTCCTCAACCTGTGGGTGGGGTCCCCAGATGAATAGCTTAATGTCCAACACTGTTTTCTCACTCAACAGTAAATAAACCAACATACAGTAGAAATGTATTACAGGGTGTCTGCACATTTCTAAAGTGACAATTGGAGGACCTTTAAGACCATTTCATACTGCTAAAATGAAATAAAAATCATCAAAAGTAATCAAACTATACTATAAAAAAGTCAAACATTGGCCAAATTGTGAAATATTACCTGAGAAAGAGGTACATGCTATACAAGATTGTAGATCGGCTAATTTCACAACGTTTATCTGTGGAACAGAGTAAAACAAAATGTAATGCCTCAAAAAAGTAGGCTAATGACTCAACTCCTACAATTCAACGTGCATTTATTTGCATTAAGTATTTTTTGGTGGTGGTCGTGGCCTGGAAAGGCTGAGAGCCACTGCTGTAAAGCACATCATTTTTATACCCAAGTAATAACTACAGTAACTATATTTATGCTACATCAGTAAAATATCTAGGTACTTTTACTTTGAGCAATGCCTTATATACTTCTATTCCACTACTCACTTCATAATCCCTGATGTTATCAAAACCGTGTTTGTCTGTGCCTTTTATGCCCATAAATGGAAATCCCTGATGTCATCAATATAACATTACTATAGTACTGACGTCATACTGTGACAACAGGTACAATGGACTGATTCATGGGAGGGGCGTGTGTGGCACTGTGTGCATTAATGCTGCAGGGGTTTTAGCGTATTCACTGAATTTAGATGTCACAGACATCTCAGTAGGTATATTGGTCATTTGGTAGAATTTTAAGATTGATTTGTAAACATACTAGGAAGCCAGGTTATATTAATGTTTCTTTATTTAGAATCTCTGACAATGCCTCTCAGCCAATCACAATGTGAGGTCTGATGTCACAAGGCCAATATAAGCCTGCACACTTTGAGTTCATTTGTATGGCTCTGTTTCTTTAATCTCTGAGCACTTTGGCCAATTAGCATCCATTAATAGCATTCATTAACAGGTTCTCCAGATTTTGGATATAAAGCGACGTGTTCACAATGTCTATCATGTCCTATAATGGTGGGGCCGTCATGGCCATGCGAGGGAAGGACTGTGTGGCGATTGCAGCCGATCGTAGATTTGGCATTCAGAATCAAATGATCACCACAGATTTCCAAAAGATCTTCCCCATGGGAGACAGGCTGTACGTTGGCCTGGCCGGACTGGCCACTGACGTGCAGACAGTTTCGCAGAGTCTCAAATTCAATCTGAACCTCTATGAATTGAAGGAGGGTCGCCAGATCAAGCCCAAGACCTTCATGAGCGTCGTGTCTAACCTGTTATACGGAAGGCGGTTTGGACCATACTTTATTGAACCCGTGATTGCTGGGCTGGATCCTAAGACCTTTGAACCATTCATCTGCTCCCTGGATTGTATTGGTTGTCCTATGGTGACGGAGGACTTTGTTGTGAGTGGCACGTGCTCCGAGCAGATGTATGGCATGTGTGAGTCACTGTGGGAACCAGACATGGAACCGGAGGACCTATTTGAAACCATCTCCCAGGCAATGCTGAACGCAGTAGACAGGGATGCTGTGTCGGGAATGGGAGTGATTGTACATGTGATTGAGAAAGACAAGGTTACCACACGTACCCTCAAGGCCAGAATGGACTAGAGACGTCTATTCATTACATTCTCATATTTTGTTCTACCTCTGTAGGTATAGCGACTTTTACTTTCCTAGGCAGTGTTGTGGACACCACCTGACATGAAGCAGAAACAACAAGGCTAGAGTGGTGTTTAACATGCTCAGGAAGATCTGAAGCTCAAAGAACAAATCCATCGACCAAAATGTGCATCTTTAACTCGCTAACTAACCGATGCTGCATGGATCTGAGACATGGAGGACAGAAAAACAAACACCACACAGGCTGCAAACATCCATCGACTCCGGAGAATCCCATCTGGTGGAGAGACAAAGTAAGCAATGTGGACCTGTGGAAAAGAACAAGTCAGGATCCCATTGACTTACAAATCCAAAAGAGAAAGTGGAGTTGGATTGGCCACATCCTCAGAACCTGCTACAAATATCACCCGACAAGCCCTGACATGGAACCCCCAGGGGAAAAGGAAACGAGGTCGCCCCAGCTGGAGAAGAAGTGTTTTTTATGCTGTTGCTCTGTATGAGGCTAGCCGTCTGTCTATTTGTGCGTATGTCTGATGGAGATCATCTTGCTAACCGTTGGACCGATCAGTGGAAAATGTCTTGTGCACTCTTGCCATTAGGCCAAGGAAATATACCTTCATGCATTTGTCCCCACATAGATGCGTACTGGTAGCCTACATAGACAACCAGACAGGCTTCCCACATGAAGTCTGGGGTTAATGGACGCTACACCATTTCAATCTAGATCTCAAGATTTATTATTTTATAATGGAAGTCAATGGTGTTCGAATTGGGCTACAACCTTGCCCAAATTTGGGTAAGTTATATATACATCATAGCATTGCTGATGGGCAGAAACGTATTATCTCCATATTTTAACTTAATGTAAATCATACCACAGCGTCACACGAAAGCATCAAAGGTAGCAGATGTACAAGCTTGTAGATATGCTACTTTTGAATCCTGAAAAGTAAGTGTTTTGGACATATGAGGTTTCCACCCGACAGAGACGACAGATAACTGATGTTATAGACTGGAGAAGTCCGAGATCCACATGGACACCAAGCCTTCATTAGACAAAAAAAAACTAATGTTCAAAATGTCACAGTGACGACTAATCAAATCAAACAAAATAAAGAATATATACCGGTACTATGGGGCCTGTCATCTGGATGAGACTTGAAATGGTTTTTTTTCTTGTTTTTTAATCTATGGATTAATATTATTTCATATAGCTTTCATAGGCTATTGCATGTGTATGTTCTTATTATTCATTCTTATCTTATGGTGCCAACTACCAGATAACGTAAACATAGTTCTCCATCAGCCACTGTTAGCCACCTCTTTTGAATGCTTCAGACAGAACATCTGCAGTAGGCTACTTAGCAGGGTGACGCAGTAGACCAGGGGTGTCCAGGCTACTTAGCAGGGTGACGCAGTAGACCAGGGGTGTCCAGGCTACTTAGCAGGGTGACGCAATAGACCAGGGGTGTCCAGGCTACTTAGCAGGGTGACGCAATAGACCAGGGGTGTCCAAACCTTTTTAAGGGTGCCATATTAAAAAAATATTAAAACATGCAAGGGGCCAACTTCATAATGTACCTTCGATTCTAAACGATTCAATTTAACTATCATCTTCAATATTTAATATCAATGGTATTTTGTCAGGTGTGCGCTATGAGCAAAAGGTGTAACTCAGCCTTTTTTCATCCTTTTTACCAAATGTAACCAGACGAACAAGTTAAAAAAAAAAGAACACTCACAAATTATACTCTGGGAAATGCCCACGTTAAAAGACTTTAATGTAAAAGTACGCCATACTGTTGGGCGGGCCGTTCATAATACAATTCAGGTATGAAGCTGCGGGCCGTATACAATTCGCCCCACTGCCACATTTGACATCGTTCAAAGAGTCCAGTAGCAGCACGCTCATAAAGGAGAGGGAAGATTGCTCAGGTAATATGGACACAAATACGTTTTATCTGTAATTAATTAATTAATTAATTGTAACGTCTTTGAGAGGGTCTGTCTGTGTATGGTGTATTGTCTGTTTGTCTAGAGCTAAAATCTTGCAGACTGCACTGGACCAATAAGTGTCACCTTTCTTGCATACGCTGCCATAAGGCAGTACCCAAACTTTACGAATATTATACGGTGCCTATGAGGCCATTTATTATGATCGAGCATCATCTCCTCGTGAGATGGAGATAAAACTGGGAAAGGGGGTTTGCTTTTAACCATAAGGGCGAGTGAGGCCTTTGCTGTTTAGCCTTTTCTTCTTTTCTTTATGGCAATGTCTAGACATTTATTATGTCTAGAACGATTCTTCCAATTCTTCACATCTAGAAAGACTTGGAAAATAGCTGGAGGCACAGATGGAGCCGCAAGGTACAAAATACTAATGTTCTACTAAAATCTCTGTGTTGTAAGTGTAGCAGATATGTTGACCTCTGATCTGGCCGGGTCTAAAATGGTCCAATGGAACATCAAAAAACCAAGAAGGGGTAGCCCACCGTGCCACATTTGTGTTAGCCTCGGTCCCAGGCGTACTCATCTGAGAAGAGAAAAGCCTGGTCACAACCTAAGGCAGAGACGCTATCGGCGGAAGTGTTGCGCCAGAACATCTGTCAGATTTATTTCCCCCGGATACGATATTTTTTCGACCAATCACAACACTTGTTTCATTCACGGAGATGTAAACAGATTTGTAAAGCGTCAACGTAATTTCCTTGAGCGGTACTTCCGTCAAAATCCCACAACTTCCGCCTTCCTTTTGTGCCCATATATGGAAATCCCTGATGTCATCAGTATATGGCCAAACAGGCATGCCGATATGGGCATATCGGTTGGATCGGCGGATCTGGACAACTGGATATCCATACATGTGCATGACCATATTTGGGCATAGCGGTCAGATCTGTGGCTCTGAACATCCTGATCTCCACATACAATATGCCTATATATGGGCGTATCGGGTTTGTTTGTTTATGGTTCTTACGTCGGGGGCCAATATAAGCTTGTGCAGCTAGATTTCATTTAAGCAATGATGCTACCAGTCAATAATTAGGTTACACAGATAGTTTAGACACAATTTGCTAGACTAGACAATGCTGTGGTTTCAGGGCTCCATTCACAATGCCATTGCCTCTGCCAAACAACAGACGAAGATCTTCGTTGTTGTTATCACAGGTGCGGATGAGCAGTCTGTACGGCTGAAGTCCAGCTGGGAGGACGACAACGTTTCGGAAGCTGCACAGAATTGTGTGGCGATCAAAGTGGATGCCAGGAGTGAGACATGCGTGCAGTTCTCCCAGATCTATACGGTGATGTGCATACCATCCAGCTTCTTCATCGGAGAGAACGGCATTCTCCTCGATGTCGTCGCCGGCAGCGTGTCTGCCAAGGAACTCACGGGAACAATCGGAAAAGTCAAACAGATGCACGCTCTGCAGATGCGTGGCAGAGTAGAAGAGTTAACATCGGGCGACACCGCCAAAAGATCTCCGGTGGAAAACCGGGTGACCAGGGAGGAGGAAAAGTTAACAAACACAATAGACGACAGACGGGAACAAAGAAAGAAGGAAGAGCAGGAGATCAAGAAAGAGATGGAGCGGAGGAAGACGGAGAAGGACACATTGAACTTCAAGGGCAAACTGGAGGACTCAAAGAACAAGCAACTCCTGGATGAGTGGACCCGTAAGAAGGCTGAACACAAGGCCGACCGGGAGCGTGTTAAACAGCAGATTGCTTTGGACAGCGTTCACAGAGCTTCACGCTACCATGAGTTGGAGGCCCTCAAGCAGGCAGCACTACAGGCCAAGCAGGCAGAACAAGCCAAGAAGGAGGCCTTAGTCGGGGACAGACGTGACATAGTGAATATACAGTTCCGTCTCCCAGATGGCTCTTCCTTCACCAATCAGTTTCTATCAGACAGCAGTCTGCAGGATGTGCAGCAGTTCGCGGTTCATGAAGTTGGGGGCCGCTGGTCATATGCTAACTTCTCCCTTGCCACCATGTTCCCGCCGCGGAAGTTCGCATATGAGGACCTGAACAAGACCCTGCTTGAGCTAGATCTGGCCCCTAGTGCCTCCATATTGCTTATGCCTCAGACGGGCTGGCCTACCAACACACTGATCCGGTATTCTGGAGATGCAATATGTATTTTATACAACATAATTTTGAATATAACGTTGAATCCCCTGCTAGCTGTATGGAGGTATTTCAGGGGACTCCCCTCTCCCCCAGACACTCCACAGCCCAACGCTTACCCCAGCTCATCATCAGAAGCCACCTCTGATACACCGCAGAGTGAATCCTTCAAGAAGGACGGCAACGTCAACCGGTTACTTGCCCAGGAAGACAGCGAGGACGACAACAACACTTGGAATGGCAACTCCACCCAGCAGATGTAGAGTTGTGCTGTTTTAGAGGGTTATTGTTTTCTCTCTTCCAGGGCTGTGCTCCCTTGCATGGAGTAGATAATAATGTAGCCAGAGGGAGGTCCTTTTCAGTTCAGCTATAGGATTAGACTGCTATTGCCCAGGTGTGGCATGCATAGCGTTAGTCAGTGGCAGTTATTAAGACTGACTCAGTCATGTTGAACATTTTATCGAGTGAACATTGAATGCATTACACTTTGCATGTTGTATTTTTGTGTGCCCATTAAGTATATGTTTAAGTAAGCTGATTAAAGCTATAATAAGAATAAACTTGATTCGGATTACAGCAAAACATCAGCAAGACAGCAACAGTAGTTATTTGGAGGCTATTTGTATCTTTACAGCTGTTCAGCCACAGTTATTTTAATAGTTTTATATCTATGCTGCTACTCTTTTGGGGCGCTAGATCCTCCAACACACCTGGCTTTGTGTTTGCGTGTGCCCCTGTGACGTCATGTGGCACCAAGTCTATGGAATTTTTATGTTTGCTTTAAGCATGCCCCTGTAACTTACATGATCATCATGATAAAAGCTACTTCACAAGTGCAATTTTTTTTTGCCGCTGCATCAATCATTGGTGAGGTTACCCTGCTTATGATGTGTATGATGTTGTTGTTGGTAACATGCGTGTTGGTGTTGATGTTTACTACTGCACACAGCAGAGAAGTTGAGCTTGATATGTGGAGGGAGGTTCAAGTACACACTGGCCATACACCCATATCACTAGGCCTCTCTACCGTGGCTAGTGACTGGCCATACGCCCATACCATTAGGCCTCTCTACTGTGGCTAGTGGCTGGCCATATGCCCATATATACCATTAGGCCTCTCTACCGTGGCTAGTGGCTGGCCATACGCCCATACCATTAGGCCTCTCTACCGTGGCTAGTGGCTGGCCATACGCCCATACCATTAGGCCTCTCTACCGTGGCTAGTGGCTGGCCATACACCCATATCACTAGGCCTCTCTACCGTGGCTAGTGGCTGGCCATACGCCCATACCATTAGGCCTCTCTACCGTGGCTAGTGGCTGGCCATATGCCCATATATAACATTAGGCCTCTCTACCGTGGCTAGTGGCTGGCCATACGCCCATACCATTAGGCCTCTCTACCGTGGCTAGTGGCTGGCCATACGCCCATACCATTAGGCCTCTCTACCGTGGCTAGTGACTGGCCATACGCCCATACCATTAGGCCTCTAACTTGTACACACTGGCCATACGGCCATACCATTAGGCCTCTACCGTGGCTAGTGACTGGCCATACGGCCATACCATTAGGCCTCTAACTTGTACACACTGGCTAGTGACTACCACATGTCCTTCAGTCGCCAAAACAAATGAAAAACGTTTTCAAAAACAGTTTCATTTTAGTTATGAAGCCTTTACTCAGTTCACTCAAAGGAATGTGTAGTCCTTTTCAGATTTTGGTTATTTGCACCACACAAGCAGGCTAAAATGGACATGCCATCAGACTCGGTACACAGAAAGGGCTTGAGTGGTGAATGTATGCAATTCTAAATAAGGCAGCACTGGCCTACTTTGGATTGCAAATAGGAAATGCATGAATCCCACACCCTGTTAAAAACCCATCAGAGTACCTGTTGTAACTGTTTATCTTTATATAACAATCAGAACCATAAAATTGTATGTCTGATTATATTAAATAACAAAAAAAAATAAAGGTGACAAGGTCCTGTACATGCATCAGTTATTCTTTGTACTGTAACCAAACTGTATTGCAGACCAAAATTAACTCAACTGTTGCTTTGAAGTTAAATTGTAATATTTTTTGATCAACCAAAATAATAATTGAATTGAACAATCAAGATTTCAAAGTGCAAATTAAAATGTTCGATCTCTTTAAGTCCCGCAATGTAAAGTTCCTTTCAATGTCGCCAAGGAGTAAGGTATCAAAAAAGTTAGCCCTAGAATTTCTGTGATCTTGCATACAGCCAGGTAATCCCCAAACAGGGTCATCTGTGTCCCCAGGATATATGTTCCCCAGAATCCCCACTTACCTTATGATTAGGGGTTAGGTTCAGGTTAGATTTTAAGTGGGGAACATAGAACCCGGGGAACATATAAACATTCCCACACAAACGTATGGGGCACACAATTGACAGGTACGTTTCCATTGGTGCAGGGTGTATCGCTGGTCAATTTCAGATGACGTTTGTGCTTCCCAAAGGATGTTTTGATTATATTCAGTCCTGCGATCATTCAGGGCCCCTCGCCCTGACAGAATGTTGTCCGTGTGCAGCTCGTGAAAAAGTGCAGATATCTATCTATCTATAAATGCACCAAGTCTCTGTACGTATATATGTCTGTAATCCACATTACTCGAGAACCGTTCCCCCCACCGACTTCCAACTCCACACATGCATTCCACACCACCACAGGGAGTGCAGTGTCCGGAACCAGCTCAAATAGCCCGCGCAGTACTTCTGCCCGGGCTCTGGACCTACAGTACATCTCCATATAGGCTATGGAGCTGGCCTGTAGCCGGGCACCGGTCTAGTTTGACTAAACACACCTTTTGGCCTACTTGTGCGCAAGCAGAGCGCATACATACTGATGTCTATTACAACTGCTGTTCTAAATCCTTGTCCTGTTATTGACCTTATACCTTATACCAACCTTGAAATGTACCGTAGTCACCGTAGCTATAAGACTACACACACACACACACACACACACACACACAGTTACACACACACACACACACACACACACACACGCACGAGCGGAGAGGACTGATCTATGGTTGTGATACTGGAATACATGAAATGTATGTAAGATTGTAGATCTATTTTAGAAAAATCAAGTAATCCATAAAGTCATCAAATAGAAAGACAAATGCATTGCTCAAAAAAGGAGAAAATATATTCCTCACCCAACCTTCAGGAGGCAGGTTCCCCTTTGCCCAAAAGCTCTGAATGGATTCAATACTTTCAAAGCAGAAATGTTCCTTAACCAAACTTTTCTTTCTGCAGATCTAAAAAGTTAATTTCTGGACCTACTACTGGTTTATCAATTTCTGATTATGGTTTAGTATTGTCCTTAAAAGAGTCTCTTTGACAAGCCACCACCAAACAGAACACTCTTTTTGATACCTGTCACCTCACTTCCTGTAGTTTTCCTCCTGCTACGTCACTTCCTTGCCTTTTCCCCACAGCTCCCCTTATGAGCAAACCTTGTCAACAGAAAATCAATGACCATGGTTTAACTATACACAAAACAAATTATATTCAACCATATTTTAACCGATGTATTCCCTTGTTATCACCCAGTATTTCATGTGAGTCATTCTGGTATGAGTTGCGGTCCCTCTGACCTTTTCAAGTGTATTTTATCAATGGGTCATTCATTTTTAAAAGCTTTTTATCATCGATTGAAATGTTCCGTTTAATATTGTGTAAAAATTACATACATTGTATCTTATATTAAGAAATTATGTTGCTTTCTTTCAGTAGACAGTACACCACCTATTTTGTCCATTTTGTCTTGAGCTATTGCTACTAAAAATTTACAAAAATCCATAAATGATGCCATTCACATATACATCTATCTGTGATTTATTGCATGTTTAGTTTTTGAATAAATAGATTCGCACTCAACCCCATTACATTCTCCCTTCCATAACAATAATAAACTGGCCCTCACCTATAGGAAGTCTTCTGAACAACATGCTACAGACTTATTTTACATTTATACTCTCATATTTGGTCGTAGCTTGACAGCTCAATTCTGTTACATGGAATAAAGATAGAAAATAATTAGTTGTGAAAACAATTAGTTGTGAAAATTACGTTTGTTATTTCAACAATATATTTGATTTCTTAACTCATGCATGCCATGTGGTCTCCTCTTAATCCCCACAGGTAGAGTAGTTAGTGGCCATCTTGAGTAAAAAAAAATCACAACCCTGTTCCACTCAACCCCATTAATATATATATTATTCTATATTAAAAAAATAATGTAATGAATGAGATTGGAAAATAATGTTGTTCTGCAAATTAAATGTCCTTATTGTTGTGTGTTCATTTCAAAAAAGATAAAATCCAAATTGTACATGGTTTGGTGGAATGACTCATGTTTCATTTTCTTTCAATAGGCCTACTCATAACAGGACAGGAAATATTTCTTCACACATTTATATGGCAGTGTCACCTTTGTGCCCATATATGGAGATTTCTGAATCTGTCTGTCTACCTGTGTTAATGTTAATGTATGCCCTTATGGAGATTATTGATGTCATCAGCATATCGGGGGGAATGGCGGTTGTGGAAAGTCCTTGTGCAGTAAACGCCTGACTGAGGAGAATGTGTGGAGAATGTCTGAAGAGTGCAAATTGACATGTGTGGGGAAATTTGACAGGTGTGGGGAACTTCCCAAATCAAGCTTTGGCTGGGGTTGCCATGGCAATCAATTGGTTAGTTTGGGCCACGTCTGGAGACTCTTCCGGCGGTTCTGGACAACCCGTTGGGAACTGCACTCCCTCGGGTCGTCAGCGACGTGTGAGGCAAATTTGAAGTCGGTCGGGCTAACTGTTCTCGAGATGGATTACAGACGTAGGCCTACAGAGATTCCTTGTAAGATATAATGTGAATATTAAAGTATGATTATGAATAGCATGTCAATTAAGTGTCAATTAAGTGCACAATAATCATCTCCCCCTCTATTGTCTTGACACCACCGGTTGTCTTCGTGTACCCTGTCTTCTTCCTCCTTTGTTAAGTCACTTTTAATGTTAAATGTCTTCCTGAGCTCCTCCGTGGTTTTGCCTTTGATCATGTTGGCCACCCACCTGAAGGTAACATCTAACAATCCTTGGATGTCTAAATAGTTGGCAACCATGATAAGTTCAAACAGGGTGCCCTGGTCAACGTCGAGGAACTTCTGAACCCACACAGAGATTTCATGTGTCCCCGTGCCCCTGTCCTGGGGCGGAGGAGGGGGGTTGTCTTTGTGATGGGCGAACCACTCGATCACCTTCTTGAGGATGGCAGTGTTTACATATGGGAGAGAAATTGGGTCATCATCTACTTCATCATCCATTCCCAAATCTTCTAACATAGTCTTGATGACGACAGATTGCTCAGCCATTTCCACAGGCACTTCGAAGATTTCTCCGTTGGCGCTTTGCAACTTTATTTGGGGCATAATTGTGAATGTTTATAGTCAACTCACCGCTAAAGACAAAGAAAATTACTGAAACAAGAGCTCAAGTATTCTGTCGTGGCTATAAACTTCTTTAGTCAAGGCTATAAACTTCTGTAGTCATGGCTATAAAGCTGAGAGCTGTCCTTTTTTTGCTGTGTAAGTCTGCTGTCAGAGGGATGTGTCATTATTCCGCTGTCAGAGTGACGTGTCGTCATTCCCATTATACTCTCTGAAGATCCAAGTGATGGCGTCAGTGTTGGTATGCCCATATATGGGTATTCAGGTAATGTAGTCTCGATGGACGGTCCCGTGGAGAATGACACTACAGTGTCCACATGAGCACACAAGTGCTCTTAGGACAGCTTTCTTTCCAACATTACTCTGTTGTTCTTAATGTAAGAGTAGGCCTATACATATATAGAACAAATATTTTAAGAGGGTTTAGAGAGAAAGAGAGAGAGAGAGAGAGAGAGAGAGAGAGAGAGAGAGAGAGAGAGAGATGCATCATGCATCCTAACTGAAAATAGAACAAACAACATTTCCACTGCATCCAAAATGTAGAATGTCTTTGCCTTCTGGAGGCTTCTGCTTGAACAAAAATAAAAACAACGTATCACTGTGCCCAGTCAATCAAAAATCTTTATTCTTGATGATCAAGCTTCCAAAAAATGGCTACATTTAAGTTTAAAATGTACACCAAAAAACAGACATTAATTAACAGCGACTGGTGAGATATACACACATTCCCAATGTAATTCACAGGCAAATTAAATTGCTTGATAATTAAATATAACAAAAGCACAGCCACACAATCTCAGTTAAATTGCCCTGGGCTACCACTGTAATAGGTAGCCTATTATGTATGTAAATTAATGCTGCAAATAGTGATAATGGTATGTATAACCTTTTATACAGCACTCTCTAGTGGACATGCTATGTAACTGCAGTGTAAACATATGCCTGGACCAATTTCCTTAGCATACAAACACAGGTAGGAGTAATTGAGTTCCACTTATTTCACGGTTCACCCATAGGACTTTGTATTGTAGATCCAGTGCATTGCTTCCATAGTGTCCTCTGATTTCATTGTATGGCATCGGCTACTCATATCATACTGTAGGATTAGTAAGGCAAGTACATCATTCCAAATCCAGGAACTCTATGGAGGTTGTACTGTATGGTTAATGCCTACCTGTATGGTTTATTAGGGTGCTGTCCAGACAATGTGCCCAGTCCATACTGCTGCAATATTCATTGGGATAGGCCTACAAAAAACACAGATATAAAAACCTAGACACCTCCTTCGCCGCTGCAGTTCATTGGAGCGACGTATCTTATGGAGGCCGCCATATTGAGCTCCAATATGGCAGAGGCCGCGCTGCCACTCAAAGTGACTACTGGTCAATCACAGTCTTTTCTGGGACTTGTCAGAATTGTGCGTGCGTTCAACGAACGCATCTACTCACTGGGGAGGAAGTAGTCTCACGTGGCCAGACTGTTGCCTCTCGAAACTTTCAAATGCTTCCCTCATCATACTACATAGCGTTCGGAGATTGTGGAATAGTTTTCTGGCTATGCGAGACTAAGGAGGAAGTGATGCTACTGGTGATGCTACTGAGGAGGAAGTGATGCCACTGAAGAGGAAGTGATGATTCTGACAAGTCCCGGAAAAGACGTGGCAGCGTGCCGTGCCTCTGGCCCGCGCTCCGCGCCACTACATTGGAGCTCAATCCAATATGTAAAGTATGGTACTACACTACTACTACTATGGTGCATACTTTACACATGCCCCAGAGCCGGAGGAGGAGTCTACCTTTTTATGACTTGGATGAGCTACATGGCATGGATCTAGCCCAGCCGCAGGGTCCTGATCGAGGTCAGATATCTCCTTGTAGGACTTTCTTACACAGAGGTCAGGGTTCAGGGGTCACTGGTTCTCAATGTCGGGTTTGGTGACCGCCAGGGACCACAAATGGAACCTTACGGGTCTGTACACTCTCACAGTAACACAGTAACGCCGTTACAGTATAGATTGTGGTTTCAAAGGTATGTATGGGTCCATTTGAATCCCTAGCAGTGGACCCCTAGTGGGCCCCGGGCCAGACGTTGAGAAACAGTGCTCTTCTACACACCACGCCAGTCTACTCCTTATTCTCCCACGGAATTACTCTTATCTATTTGATCCAATAATCAAATTTGACAACATCTTTTAACGATAGAATGCACATTTTACAGTAGCTTTATTTTTTGTGATAGATAGATAGATAGATAGATAGATAGATAGATAGATAGATAGATAGATAGATAGATAGATAGATAGATAGATAGATAGATAGATAGATAGATGCTCATTTATATCGATCAATAATTAAGAAATTGAAAAAGACAGCTATAACTCAAACACATTTTTATTACTGCTACATCATGGACGTGTTGTCCTTTACTCGTGTGCCAATGGTCATTCAGCTAAATCGCTGTGAAGCTTATCTTAAGAAGGAAATAATACACATTACAACGCTGACTTTGCTGTCAAAGGAAAGCAAACATAAACTTAGACAACAGTAAGAATAGTTAAGTGAATCAGAATGTACACTTTCGAAGACATGACCCTTGAGCCCTGACCTCCACCTACATAACAAAGCTCATTTCCAGGCTGTCAACAACCATGAGCGATACGTATATAAAACAAAAAGGAGAACCATGGAACCACTTTTGCTTGTCAGACACCTTAGGATAGGAAAATGATTGTGTATATATTAGAAGATAAATACATGCACCATCTGTTAAATAAAATGTGACACCTAACATGCAAAGTTTAGATCTAGACAGAAATAAATGCTTTGGCTTATATCAACTAGATTGAATGGCTTGTATAGCACCCGAAAAAAGGCTACTCCAAAAAAGAAAAAAAGAAGAAACTTCTTAAGCACATGGAATTGACCTGCTGCAATGTAATTTTTCATGATCTTACAAAACAAATGGGCAACTCTTGTTTCCAATTTCCCATTTTATTCACATACAAGGGAGCTGGTATCGACTGCTTTCAGTCTTTAAATTAAATTAGATGCTTTTTCCTCCATTTATTTACTTCTGTCCCATGGGTGTTTTCTGTAGCCTCAAGAATCTCAGACAGTCCATTGAAATCGCGCAGAGAGAGAGAGAGATGGGGACATGTTTCCACTAAGCTTGTCAATAATATTCTCATCTCTTCCGCACATTCATTCTTCAGCTGCCTCATCATTCGTCCCTCCATCTCCTTCATATATACCCTACCACATATTCTCCTGAGAAAACAAACACACACATTACTCTCCTCACTTCTTGACAATACAGGCTTTCTAATAAAAGCAGGGTTGGCACAACACCAGACCTGTTTTCTTTCACTCCGTTCTTTCTCTCCATCTTCCTCCCTACTCCTCCCCACTTCCCATTATCTTCTTATTTTCCCCCTCAGTTTTTCCGATAGCGGTTCTTTACTGGTTTCTCACCACAGCCGGTGGCCTCACAGTTGGACAGGCCGGGCTGCTTGCCAGAATTGACGCTGCTGAGGAGGGCAGGCAGCTCGTGTGTGATCGCCTTTTCGATCTTATCCAGGAGACAACCTCCCATGTAGGAGCACTGAGCCGTCAGGGATTTGAAGGTGGAGATCGCATTGATGCCAAAGAAGTCACGGTACGCGTGGGCGTTGGGCAGGTCAAACTTGCTGACATTGGTCTTGGCCAGGATGGACTTGAAGATGTAGAATTTGTCGGGGTCATCCACGATCTCTTTGAAGACCAGGTCGGGGTCACTGAAGTAGCTCATCTTGTCTTTGAAGGTCTGGACGTAGCGGTCGACCAGGAGAGCGTGGATGCGCACGCGGATGCCGTGCTGGCGGATGAAGGCGATCTTGTTCTCCAGGCGGTTCTCAATCACCTGGTTGAGATCCTCCAGGAGGGAGATCTCTTCACGCTTGAAGAGATCGCGGCTGGTGTCGGGGGCATAGTCGTACGGCCAGAAGGAGCTGACATAGACTCGGGGAGGCTCGGTCACGTTGATGAGGGGGGCTAAGCTCCAGAACAGGGCTCCATACACCCTCATCAAGTCCTGCGTGGCCAGGTTGTCAGCCTTGTTGAGGATGATGCGGATCTGGGACTCGCGGCCCTTCAGCTGCCTGAAGAGCATCTCCAGTTCCAGCCCCACATCCAGCTTGGTGGGGTCGAAAGTTACGAAGATCAGGTCAGCGCGGTCGATGAACCACTGGCAAACATCGTTGAAGGGGTAGCCTGGGTAGAAAAAGAGAACGTTTATATAATCATAATTATCGCCAATGAGATCGTATGGCCTCAAAAAGATTAAATTAAATAAATGAATGAATAAAACCACATTAGATTATATGTGAGAAAGGATGCACTTTTTTTTAACAAGATGATGAATTGTGTCCAGCGAGCCTCACCTCTCTCTTGCTGCTTGCGGTTCTCAATAATTCCTGGTGTGTCTACAAAGGTGACGCGTTCCAGAAGCTTGTGGGGCATCTCAATTCCGATCAGCTTCTCCAGGAAGTTCTGGCCAAACTTCTCTAGAGGTGAGAAAGAGCGGGAGCTGTCTGCTGCCATGACGATACCCTCCACAGAGCGGACCTTCTCTCCGTGCATGATTACAGTAAACTCAGAGGTGGTGGGTTCAGCACCTGAGGACAACGGGATTAAAGAATATTTCATACATAAGGCATTAAAAGGTATTTAATATGTTTAAAATGGACAAAAGGCATTTCAATAATCTTATATAGGGAACTTAAACCCAAACTACTAGGGGGACTTAAAGCCCATGACAAATGGGTCGCTCAACCCACACAATATAAAATGCATTCTAAGTTAATTTATCTTGTGTATTCTTGGTTTATGTTTCAGATATTATGATACTTTCATTTCATTAGTTTGTTTTATGTATGTTTTATATTGCACTTACATTTGTGCTTGACTCCAGGAAAAGTAGATGTTGCCATGTGTGGTAGCTAATGGGAAATAAACTCTCCACTAATATAGCATTATGAGAGTCAAGCCCATATTAATTATTATTATTTCTGATCTACCTACCTACCTACCTACCTACCTACCTACCTACCTACCTATACAAACCTAGCTTCCCAGCCTGCAGTCTGGGAAGCCTGCATAGGCCTATGTTCTGCAGTGTTGGAATTTTGTTTTCATAGCAGTCTTCAGTGTTGATAACATTTAAACTTAAAGTTATTTTCATGTGACTGTAGTGACATTTTGTTCGACATGTAAGTATTGATGGCTTGTCTAGTAGTGCTTTAACAAAAAGAGGAGAGGCGAAAAAGAGAAGACACAAAGTTGTGAAGATAGCAAATGGGTAACGTACCTGTGTAAAGCTGGTAGGGGCCTTCTTTCAAGCCAAGGAGATAGTTGATCATGGAGGACTTGCCTACACTCCAGGGTCCCAGGAACAACACCATGGGCTTGGATGTAATCTCTCCATCTGTAAAGAAAGAACAGGACAGCAATTGTCATAAAACAGGATAGCAAAAGAATGACTCACCGTGCAAGTTAAGCTCAGCAAATTTGGAAAATAATGGAAGTAAGCAAATGATGTGAGGGGAAAAGGAAAATACAGCTTTCATATTTTATGTGGGTCTCACAAAGAACATTTTTATTTTGATTCTTAGACTCCTAAAGGCTGAAAAAGAAACTAATAAAAAGGGATCTAGAAAAGATTTAAAAAAATAATACACTGCTGCTCATGCACTGTACTCATGCTAGGATTTTACAAACAGTAGCATAAGGCAACCTCAACCAAATGCTGCAGCCAGGTCTTAAACAAACATTGATCGATACATTGATAAAATAAAAGACAGTCATATAAATGGACAAAGCTTCCATAGCAAGCTGAGTTGTGTGTGAGTGGACATGGTGTTGGAGTGGCAGGGCTCAGTTTGTGTTATTCATCCAATTATACATTATCAATCTAGTGTAGCCACAAGAACACAATGCCTGGCCAAGGCAGAGGGTGGTGGTTGTGGTCTTTTAACTCTACGGTACCCAGATGTCCCCTTAAATCACGATTTCATACTACCTCGATATTTATATACACACTATGCCGGTTTAGTTCCCAGTAGATTGTTTAGATTGTTTGAGTTTGCATATTTACACTTTTCAATAGTCAAGACCACCCCTCATTAGTATTTTTCTCAACTCTGCAACACAACAAAACAATCTTGAAATAAAATATTGAAAGAATTTGCCAAAGGGTTAACAGTGTAAATGATAATAGACAGCACAGATGGAATGGTGGCATGATTCCAGTCATAGTTTGATTGCCAAAAAGAATCAAACCGGTCCATTAAAACAATCAATGTGACTGGGATCAAGGGGGGGAGGGATGGGGGCAGAGCACCTCAGGCAGTGCCATGCACAGAGAAGCCCCCCCATTATACCCACCTGTGTTGGAGGCCCCCAGGGTTCGTCCGGGGTAGGCTGTTAGATGAGTGGATAAATAGGTGTAAAGTCAAGAGAGAGATGAAAGGAATAGGAGGTTTAAGAAAGAGGGAAGACAACTCAGTGAGCATGAGGGGTTTCTAGAAGCTACCGGGGGGAGCTGGGGAGTAATGAGGGGTTTCTAGAAGCTTCCGGGGGGAGGGGATTAATGTAAAAAAGAAGATTCATGGAAGGAATGGGAGATGTTGGGTGGCATCTTATGTCATGTTTGACATGATATGTACTTCTACAATGGCTTGTGTGATTTGTTTGGCCTTTTCCAATTATCCTGCTATGATTTTAGGCTAATTAATCCTTGTACTTAGTCGTATGACAAATAGCAAAAATAGACTCTACACGCTCTACACGCTCACAATGCGTTGTGAGCTTGTAGAGCTGCTATTGTCACTATTTGTGATCATTTTCGGGAAAATAAAATATGATAAAAAATAATAATCTCTCGCCTATAAAATAAAATGCCCAAAATAGGGACCCTGGAGATAACGTGGTTAAACTCCCCACCTCAGTACATGTTAAAGCTCCTATATAGAGTTGGTGTTGGATGTGTTAGCATGAACACCAAGCTAGCCAAGCCACAAGATGAGTTGTGTTGTTTGTCCTTTGGCAGTTAATTGTACAGGTAGAAAGGAGAGTGGAAAGAGTAGGTGGGAAAAAGCTAAAGAACAAGAAAAATAAAAGAATATGCAGAGGAGAAAAAGAGGGATGAATATAGTAGAAAATATAGTAGCCTACCTTTAACCACCAGCGCCAAGAATGCCATTGCTTTCAAATACTTCCAGATTAAATACAGGGCATTTTCAGAGAGAGAATGTTTTAGGATTAAAGGTGGTGTAAGTGATGTGTTTTTGTAAAAACACTTTTTTATATAAATATACAGTATATATATTTAATCTATTACGATTGTTTAACATTGCTAAAAAGTTTGTTCAGTAACAAAGGTCTCCCCATCTCTCCAGTGAACAGAAAATATATTTTCAAGTCGAGATACAACATTTAACCAATCAGGAGAGAGAGCTTCAATTTCAAGACACCTGCTACTGAATACAGCTTGCAAAGATTTATATCACTTACACCCCCTTTAAACATTACGTTTAGGTAGTCTATTATCATATTACAATGTTGCTTAAATATCCATTTTTGAACCCAAGAAGTAGCCATTCCTCTCCAGGATAAAAGTAAAAGTAATATACTGTAATGAAGCCTAAGACTAAACTGCCTTTTACTGTGTGAGAATGACGATGTGTGTGTGTATGTGTGTGTATGTAAGTCAACAGATCAGTCTCCAAATCAATTCAAATATTGAAGTCACACACTAGAATAAGGTGAAGCACAATGTGCACACACAGAGCCACAGCCTCCATCATACCTGAGATCTCATGTTGTCTCAGCTCATTGTACTTGTAGGCCTGTTCCATGGGCTTGATGGCCGAGCGGTAGATCTTACTTAACTTCTCCAGAGCTCCTGCAGGGGGACAAGAAAGAAAACAAACAAGCAGAGAATTAAAAAACTGGGTGAGACTAAGATATGTTGTAAGAGTCTGTTCTTGCTACAAACAAAACTAAGTCTATTCATGTAAAAGGTCCTCCAGCAGCCCCTAGAGGCCAAGCTGCTCCTTACACCCAATAGGACTTTACATGACCCAGCCAGTAGTGCCAGAGCTCAAATGATGATTTGAAATTGAATTACTATTTGTCCACTTTTGATTTTGTTTTCTAGTTTTTAACCTTTTAACCTTTAACTAGTTTTCTAATAAAATTGCTTTTACTTAAAACAATTTAAACGCCTTTGGGGACCTTATGACTCATAAGAGTCATAAGGTCCATTTGTACACTCGGAGTGATACAAAAAAACATACTAAATCAGCCCTTTTCATCTGTGACCTGGAATAAGTATTGCTGCCTGCCTGCTGAATGTAAAAATGTAATGGATGAGCTAATGCCATAGAGCACATTCTAGTCTTCCCATCAGAACAACATCCCTCTTTTTTTTTTTTTATACTGTTTTTATTAGGCATTTTTTGTATGACAACTTATATGACAATCTTTGACAATAATAATGAGTTATTCAGTTATAAAATGAAAGATAAAGACAGGTAATGTAAATTCCACATACAATACATAATAAAAAAGATATATAAATGTGATAAAAACGAAAAAACAAAAAAACAGTTAAACAACGACAAATGTGAACAGACAAACAAAACAAAGACCACAGGACAGACACACTTGCTCTCAAAACTTTCCCAACACGTTGTTGTAAATTAACAGAATTACAGACATTTCTTTTTAAATGAGAATAAATAAAATAAAATAAAATCCTCAGTTCCTTTTTTTTCTTTACTTTTCTTTCCAATTTTCTAATATGTTATCTATTGTGTAGGAGGGGTTAGCGTGCACCTATTGAAATGGTCAATGAAGGGTTGCCATGTCTGGTAAAATCTATCTTCACTCCCTCTCAATTCAAACTTTATCTTTTCCAATTGCAAGTAGTGCATAACATCTTTCATAAGTGTAGTGTGAGTGGGAACCTGTGCTTGTTTCCAATTCAACAGTATCAGTCTGCGAGCCAGTAGAGTCACATATTTTACCATGTTATATTGGAAAGTAGACAGTTTGACCCCGGGCCCCCCGACCCCCAGAACTGCTGTCAGTGGATCCGGGTCAAAAGGTCTTCCAACAATGTCTGACAGTGATTTAAATATACTTTGCCAAAATGATGTTAGTTTAGTGCAGTGCCAGAACATATGAGCTAGGGTGGCCGGCGACTGGCCACATCTGTCGCAGGCTGGATTCACATTTGGAAACATTCTGTTGAGTTTTTCCTTTGACAAATGTAACCTGTGTAATATTTTAAACTGTATAAGACCGTGCCTGGCACATACTGAAGAAGAGTGCTGAACAACATCCCTCTTGTTCAGGCCCACAGGCCACGAATGTCCTCTGCCACCACACACCCTACATCCGGATTAATCCTTTATTATGTGCCAGCCCAGCATCAAAAACAGAAGATCTACAAACATTGCATCATGATTCGTGACGCATTGTGTGTGTTTGTAGATCGCCTATTGTCCAGGTGCAAGTGACACGGCGTGCAACCAAGCATAAATCAGCCATATGGACTTCTTACCGGTATAGTCTCGTCCCTTATTCTCCTCAGTGGCGAGCCGCAATGTCTCGTCAATGTGAGACCTGTCTCTGAGGGGGAGGCCGGTGACCACATCTTCCACCGCAGTCTCCTCTGTAGAAAAAGCAAAACAAAAACAATAAGCTTCACTACCAGTCCAGACCAATACATACAATTGTAGTGTTTGTATAGGTGCCTTAATCCTTTTTTGTCCAATTGCAACTTGTTGGGTACTCCAACAAAGTGGAGGACCCCCGTGGGCGTGGGGTCCTTATGGGGGTTCCAGAGGGTCCACAACTAAATAGGTTAATATAGCATCAAAATCAGTCCAACCACTTTAACCCTATTTCATACTTTGGCTATTTGAAAACCGCCGATCTACAAGCTCACAACGCATTGCATCTGCCCATTCCTGGCACAAAATCCTTTTAAATGCACTTTCTTGGGGTCTTTCACATGAAGATGTTTGAGAATCACTGAGTTGGGCATACATAAACAAAAGAGCCATTAAGACCTCTGTCCTCTCCCTTTAGTGGCATCTTTACAGCTCAGCAGTGAGAGTCAATTGGACCCAGATGCCAGGGTAACAAACATAATGCTGTTTAATGGCTGTTTCGTGACAGGTTTATAGTACTATTCAGGCAAGGAGAGAAAATGTGCTCTTGATTTAGACTGATAGATAGAGGCATGTTGTAAATGTTTGAATGTTCCATAAAGCTGTGCTGTACGAGGCTCATTATGTTGTTATTACTTCTTGAACTGCATTGATTGATCGATCAATCAATATAGGCTATGCTCCTACTGCTGGGAATGTCTGTCTGTGTATAGCACGATGAAAACTGCCAAGATCTGAATGTGACGATGATGATGTTCTGCAGTCCTGAAATGTCTTTCTAACTACTTAGTGTCTGTCCACTTTGTCATCTTATACAAAAATATGTTTTTATTTTTATGCAGAATGTGTGATATTGTATGACTACAATTGACAATTTAGGCATTTAGCAGACGCTCTTTATCCAGAGTGATACTTATAATAAGCAATGTAAACACATACGGTACATCAAATGCATAGACACAGTGTCGTGCCTCAGTCATCTGGGGTTATTGGTCATTTGGTAAACCAAGATCCAATAGAATCAAAACAGTATATTATAAAGAAATAAGACAACGACAGTGTATTGTGTTGCCTGTAACTACCGTAGTCTGTCTGTCTGTCTGTCTGTCTGTCAGAACAACCGTAAACTGTGAATGGACAGAGTTTGCAGGTAAATATAGCTGTGCTCCCATTAATTTGAATTCTGTCCAGAGAACACAGCCTACAAATCAATGTGATATCAGTAGGAATAATAGCCTATAACAGAGAGAGAGAGAGAGAGAGAGAGAGAGAGAGAGAGAGAGAGAGAGAGAGAGAGAGAGAGAGAGAGAGAGAGAGAGAGAATGTATTTACACTAGACTAGTGCTGTGTGACATCTCCATATTTGAATGTATCATATTGCTTAGATCACAGCTGCTAATACAAGCCACTCTCAATTTAGAAATTGCATGACTATAAATAGCGAGACAAAGACATTTGTTTGACGTCGCCATGGCTTTACAACAACAGAACACAGAGATATAGTGACTAGAGGGACTCCCCCCGGTTTCATAACAGATGAGGAGGAGAACATTGACAGGGCCAGAGCTAGACCAGCACTCCCCATTGCCCACTGTACTGGAGACAGTGACATGTAATCATCTGCCTTTCTTCTAAATTTAAAATCCTTGTCAGGGACTTATCAGCCTGTGGAACAAGCCCGACCACCCACCCATTGCATTTCTCTCTCTCTCACACACCCACCCATTGCATTTCTCTCTCTCTCACACACCCACCCATTGCATTTCTCTCTCTCTCTCACACACACACACACACACACACACACACACACACACACACACACACACACACACACACACACACACACACACACACACACACACACACACACACACACACACACACACACACACACACACACACACACACACACACACACACACACACACACGACCAGGGGAGGTTAGACTCTGTGCACTTGATATGCAACTCCCACATTCGGTATTGACTGATTCATTTTTTATTTTAATTTGGGGTCATTTCCCATTCAGAGAGGCGAGTGTAGACAGACAGGACACTGAGGGCATGGGCAGAGTCTAATAATTCAAACTCGGATGCTTGCGACTCACAAGGAGCATGTGGTTACTGGCTAATTTCGGTGTTGTCTATTCTCAAAAGGCACTCGGTTGATCTGAGCATACTATGTTTTATTCATAAGGATTAGTGCTTATAATAGATGCAATTGCAAATGATAGGGGGTGGGGGGGGCTTATTTGTACATGCAAACTTTGAAATACAGTAGATATTCTATGACTATAATATTGATGCATGTGAAATATTGTCATATGTCTTTATTGTGTCTACATTGGCAGAGAGTTAATGATTATCTCAAATATAAGGAAGATCATTATATTGATTTGCTTAAGTCAGCCCTCTCACACAAGACCAGAGTAAATAGAACATTTACATATTTCCACAACATCCTGATCTCAGCTGGTAACTGGCAGAAGTCCCGCTGAGCCCAGGCCATGCCATGCCTCTTGTGTATCCAATAACCATCATCACAAATCACAAAGCCACAGAGCAGGGGTTCCAAAACCTTCCCAGGCCAAGGACCTCCAAAGTTTTGATTAGAGTATAATGATATGCCCAAAACATAGGGATGCCAACAATGTTATGGATTACATTTGAATGGAAATTAAAAACATAATTCATACGGGCCCGCCAGGGGGCTTTGAGAACCACTGATTTAGAGCATAGGTTTTTATAGATGAAGTCGTTTGGGGAGGCAGACAAGTGGTTCAGTTCAATCCTCTGCTCCTCTTGGCTTAATAACAAAGTGTCCTTGAGCAACACACTGAAACTGCTCACCATGAGCTGTTGCGTGTGAGCCTCCACCGTCTGTGTATGAATATAGTTGCAGTTAACCGAACTAACCAATTTAAATCGATAAAAAAAACAAAAAAAACATTCCATTATAATGAATTGGTATCCAGCCGGCTGGACTAATTGGCTGAATGTCACTGATATGTTCTCCGTTTGCTTTTCCTGTTTCTGTCTGCAGTTCTACACTGCATCTGTCCGAAGATATAGACAAAAGAAGAAAAAGGTTGATTTGCTGATATAAAAACTAAAGTAAAATATATACTTACCAAAAAAGTGATATAACCACTAAGAAAGCCCTAGATCACATTTACAGCTTCAGGTCATGGTATTTATTTTTCTTTCAGTGAGCCACTAAAGGAAATTCAATGCAAGCCAGTTTCTGGGATCAAACTGTTTTCATGCCAATGTGACTGAAACATCTGGTTTGCTCTACAGTATCAGAATGTTCCAACACCATTGCACATTACTGCTACATTGCCAACTTTTCTATCCCAGTAGGTTGAAATTCAAAGCTCCTGGAATTTTCTCACATTACTTTAGTTTGCTTGTGTGAGAGTGGCTTCTGAGCTGGAAACAATAAGAAGCATCGAACCATAATGCATAAAACCATATTCCCTGAAACAGCTACTGTACTTACATGCTCTTTAACCAATACATCACATTTACCCACAATTAGTCACGATCTTATGTCATCAGATCCTGTCACTATCATTCCTTTTGTAGAAAAATAACACTGAAATAAATTATGCACTCTATTGAGGGTCAAAGGGTATGCTCTGATGGTGATTTGCACAATTTATGGCATTATGTTGTCTCAGATATAATTCCTAGCTGCTTACCGACGTTTACCCAACCAAACATGCTTGGCTGGACAGAAACCACTCCATTTAACTCCATTCAGCACCCTAGTCCTCCCAGACACATTCTTTGTTTCAAGGACGATGCTAAATGTCTCCTAAGTGGAGATACTTTATGGCTGCCTAACCACTAGATCTTACATAGAACTACTTTGTTGACCGAGGCTCCTCAGGGCTCTACTTTCTTAGTTGAAAATAGCTGATCTGATCTGCTATTTTGCCCAATGTTCGGCTATTTTGCCATGCCCAGAATGGCGATGCTACGGTTTAAGTGGTTAAATTAGCTGTGGGAGTGTGGGTCTGAGGCAATGTTCATTTTCTCACTTGCAGCATTTCTTATCAAGTGTCTAATGTGATTGTCTCATGATGGATCAAATTACGAGTAGTCTCCCAAACGTCAAGCTGGCACTGCAGTGACATTGATCCATTAATGAATCTCTTCGCTCACATTACACCAGGTTCCCACTGTAAAGGAAACATACCAAAGGAGATACTGTTTTCCTAATGCTGGCATAATAATATATACTGTACTTCAGGCTTTCATTGAGCACGCGACAGATGCTCCTTTCAGCAAAGCGGCGTCTGTGACGCGCTGCTTGTTAAGGAGCAGCGCTGCTATACCCTCAACCTGCTAAAAATAGCCATGGGTAATCGTGCTCCCAGCATGGCACAGCACAAGAGCAGCCAAAAGGTTAACAGTCTAGATAAAAGGGGTACAGTCAGTGCCTCAGAGACGATTTGATAACAAATCTATAATAGAGGTTCCAAAGACCGATACTACAGGAGGGGAGATTATTGTGGAGAGAGTATGAGGGAAGATTAACGCCGTAAAGCCTATACTCCATTGTATAATTAATAGCAAAAAGAGAACAATCTTGAAAGTATCACTATTCCAGAATTTGACAAATCTGTGAAAGTGGTTTAAGGATGTAAGGATCTAAGGAAGATTATGGTCCAAGGATGTATAACATCAATCTGTCCTTGAGGCCTATTGAGGCCGGAGTGGAGGTCAACTAACATCATCCGTCCAGATTCTACTACAATGACTTGTATTGGGTGAATGTATCCCACAATGTAAAGCACTTACATATTGTACATGCAGACCATTTTATTGACCATCATCCATTCCATCTTCCATTTTTGTTGTGCGAACTTTGAGGTATTGCAAAGTGTAAAGTGGAATTTTTAACATATTTAAGCCCAGTGAATATGATATAATTAAAGGATGGATACAAAATAAATTGTATTTGTTCACGTAAGTGTGTGAGCTTTACATGGAAGTCCAGGCAATGGGGAGTGTTGTAGGAGTGTTGTAGGCGGGAGTGTTGGGCAAAAGTATCTTGCTCAAGGAGTGGGGTAGGAGTTTGGATTGGGACGGTCCGAGGGTTGTATCTGTGGCCTTCTGTTCTGATTACCAGACAGCCCTCTCTACCCACTTAGCTACACAGCCACCCTAAATCCTGACGTGTCATTCTGAAGTACCAACTGTACTTGACATGTACCAAGACCTTGCAGACATCTTACACTAGCTTCTCACCATTCTCAAGTTAGCGGCAGGTCAAAGTGAGTTCAAGTGGAACTTGAGTAAATAGGAAATAGAATTATCTTTTCGTAGGCCAACCTGAAGTTACCTCCCACCCGAGGATTCCCAGCTGTTTGGGTTTGGAAGAAACACATGCATTATGTTGAACAAGATAATCTCCGCACATGAACATGAACACACATTACAGAACCACACAGGCATGTGTGAAATAAAAGCTAATGACAGCTTCAAATTCATGGTTGTGATAAATACGAATGATTTTAAAGTCATAGAATAATGCTTTCAAGCTGGCTTCCCCCATATATTGGGATATCTTTATAAAATAAAATTTAAAAAGGAGGGAAGGAATCATTTAAAAAAGTAGCGGCAGATATACAAGCTCAAGATGCATCACAATGCGATAAATTGTGAGCTTGTAGATCTTCGCTAGCTGTCGGGTTTTAGGATTATAAACTGTAGCATATAGACCTATGTGGACTGCACAGGCAGTAGATTTGATTAGAGATTTTGAACATAATTTGACGACACTACAAACACTCCTATAAATGGCCACTAATTGCATAAAACTGTTTGGTGCAAGGCTGCAATGGATAAGCATAAAAGTATGGCTATCACCAGCTATGGTCTATCCTACATTACAACCCTGCATTCACGGATTCTGCAAGAGCAGGATGACCTAGTAGGGATTGAAAATGGAGGGTCAGCTGACAGCATATAGAATAGTACATCCGAGGTACGGATCACATCTTCTCAAAGCATTATACCTGTCAGCGTTAGGCAGCATAGAGAGCTTAGGGAAACTGCTGTAACTTGAGGCGTCATTGAGAGCAGTCATGTATTCTGACCCAAGCCTCTTGAGAGGGCCTTAACTGCTGTGAACTTGTTAACGCCTGCCCAGGACTGGGCTGCACAAAGATGAGAGAGTATGTCTTGCTAGCGGACAGCGAACCTTGCATCAGTCCCGGAGCACTCTAACTTAACCCTGCAGGCGCCGGGGGAGCAGATACATATGAACCCGGGACATCTGTCACTGAGACCCATGTGTCCTGGTTGAGCCGGTTGCCAAGCAACTGTCCTCAGTTTGGGGAAAACATTCCGATGGCACCAGCATATCCTTTAGGAATGTCGGTGATTTGGCTTCAGTGACTGAGTAAGTCACGCCTCAATTATATCAGTATTAGCTCAATGATGGTCGCATCCACGATGTGGAGGGAACTCAGTGATTCTGAATTATGCACAATAAGACTTTAGATCAATTAGTAGCAAAAATCTATTAATAAGTCAATCAATCACTCACTATTCATATCATAGGACACAGCAAATTTTGATAGTTTTGAACTTTAAAACTAAAAGAGAATGTTGAACTTTCATATTTAGCGTCTACTCTGGATACTGTGTGTGTGTGTGTGTGTGTGTGTGTGTGTGTGTGTGTGTGTGTGTGTGTGTGTGTGTGTGTGTGTGTGTGTGTGTGGGGGGGGGTGGGGGGGGGGTGCACTATGTGTATAGCACAGTGTCTGCTTGCAGCAGTGGAGATCAATTTAATTAAATTGAACATGATGAGGGCTGTACAGACTGGAGCTTCTACTCAACAGGATTTTCCACTCAAGAAGATTTATCCTGAGGGTTTTCATGAGCTTATACAATCACCGACAGACGACATATTTAAACATGAGTACCTCAACAAGAGTCATTCAATCCTAATAGACCATCTCTGCAGGATACGTCTTCATAGAGCACCTGGTCAATAGCCAACTAACTTTTGTGCTGACAAATCGAATAACAGACAAAGAAATGCATAGATTTAACACGCACTCACACGCCAAACTACTTTCCTCCCACCCTATAGTGGTCAGTCACTCACAGGCCTGAGAACGGACAGAGCAGTGCCTGGTGAGTTGGGGGCAGTGGTGGCAACAGGTGCTGGCAGAACTGGTACCACAAATAGCCCTACAATGGGTCAGAAGACGGAAAGAGGAGGGCTGGGGGTGGGGGAGGAAAATGGCTATTTCCTATTTTAAGGGTGTGAGTGTTAGTCAGTCTGGAGACATCCCCGTCCGTCCGACGGGCCTTGTGCAGTGAGTGTGACATGCAAAGGCCCATCACTTCCACCACACTAGAACTGCTCTGGTGTACTATGCTACCATCCACCTATAGGGGTCGCGAATACAGTGCTGCTTCACACTTTAAACTTTAAAGAATACAACAAATTGATGCCCATATTTTGGGTGCAAAGGAATTTTCCAAACTTCCCATGTTAGTAGTCTATAGACTCTAGACTAGATTAAGGAATTCTATTGACATACAGAAAGCTTTGGTCCCATGTATATTAAGTCTGCATCCGAGCAGCCCTCCGCAAAATTCACAGACAAAAAAGATTACTGAATTAAACTACTAAAGTGGGAAGTTTGGAAAATTCCTTTGCACCCAATATATGGGTGTAAACAGCTTAGTGAATTGGACCCAATCTTAAGTCATGCACAATTTTAATTTCAGTGCAACTTCGATATGTCCATGGAGTTCTGATCTTGATGCGTTAATCGAAACTACTGCGGGCCGGGTACAACGTGTCAACAGCAAAACATATTCAAAGCACGTGAGCACGGGTTGCTTTTCAGGGCCAATCTTAGTGGCTTAAAAGGCCTTCCAGACCAATGCCATAGGCCACCAGCCTATATGGAGCAGGCCATATCCGGGTGGTAAGTCCCGGGATCAATTCGAGGACACACATGAAAATGGGAAGAGGACCGAGGGGTGTTGATCTCATCCCTGCTCTCCTGTCCCTGAGCCAGAAGACATCAAGTGACCTTGAGGCTGGACCACGTGTCCCGTGGAAGGGTGGGGACTGGGGAGTGAGTGGGTTGGCCATGACTGGAGGGTCCCCTCTACTACTATCACCCGAGGGATGTCCCAGACATGCCGTCAGCGGACAGCCAATGGATGCTTTCTGCCGCCAGTGCCAAAGACATTCTGCTGTATCAATGATGGCGATAGCATTGCAACTCCAAATGTAAACAGAGTGGACTAAAACACAAACTAAGGTTATCATTTGTGGAACAACTGTGTCACTCACTGAAAATAACTGCTTAAAAAACAAAACCCAAAAGACACAATGACAATTTCTTTTCATTTAGAAATCAGTTATTGTTAAGAGAGTGATGTCATACTGCCCTAAGACTAGGAGGTGCAAGGAGCCTGACCTATAGGGTCTAGCACCTTGGTCTTTGACCCCAGGAAAGTGTGTCTGTAACAACAGACGTGACAGGCCACTGAGTCAACACAGCATTTTCCAGGAATAATTTTGCATCCCCAGACCTCTCTCTTATAAGGCACGTACTGTACTCATGTGACAAAACATTGCAAAACTTTCAAGAACTGATTTTTAAGGGGTTTTTTGGAGCCATGTAGTAAAGGCTTTAACATTAGCTTCTTAAGAGGCATAGCATAATTATACCAGCTACTGTATATATTACCTCACCTCAGTATGTCTATTTTAGTCAAATTACATTGCATAATATACTGATGTGCATCTCAAGTCAAATGGTAGAACATAGTAACGTATTAATCATCCAAATCAGCAAACTATTGTAAATTAACAGCGTGCTTATTTTGCCTGTGTATTTGCACTCTGTCCGACATGCTTTTAACTTGCTAGAATCACAGGCACACTGACTTTACAACACCAACATTACCAAACAGTTGCTCTACTACTTCGCTGTTTTATCTTGTACAACACACACTCCAAAATCAAACTACTCAGATCATGGAGCAGACATGATCATCCACAATGTGAATGATAACATGATAGCAACTTGACTTCACATTTAATTAGAGGGACACTGCATCTTCTCTCAATCTCCACATAGCTGCCTCTATCTCCAAAATATCAAACCCAGAACACAACTGCTTCTCACAACAGAATAGCTTGTTGGCGCCAATGTGTAAGTTGTGCAAGGACTGAAATGCGCGGCAGCCAAATTTGAAACAGAAACATCAAAACGCATGAGTCTGGAGGACAATTTACAATATAGGCAATTACTCCATACACTATAATTAAAACAATACCTATTCACAATTGTCTTTGTTATAGTTGTGGACTGTGGTGTGGACTCTGCCTTTAACTATACCTACTATAACTATGTATCTTCATAGTTTTAGTGCTCTGTGTTTAGCAAGAGCAACTTAGTGTAGGAGTGAAGTAAATGACATGAACCCTAGTCAACAAACGACAGGAGAAAATAGACAAGAAAAAGAGTGCAAAGAGAACCGGTAAGTTCTACAAAGTACTGTATCTAGGATAGCAGGTAAACATCGAACCTAGCATCTGTCTAAACAACATGCTATCAACATAGCATACTTAGCACTTGTGGACAAGCAAATGGAGGAGTCTGAATGGATGAGTCTATGAAAGCCTGAGCTTCAACCCTGGCCCAAACTCCAGTCCGCCCCTCCTGCCAAGAGAATGCATGTCCCTATAAGGTCAGCTGCTGGGAATAAATTGTGATTGTGACAGTGCCGGGTGACAGCAGCTGCCCAGGGTAGTGAGTGGCGTGGAGGGAGGGGTGAGGACTCGGGGAGGGGGAGGGGCAGTTCAGGGGAAGGGAGGGAGGAGGGTGGACCTACTAGTGGACGGTGTAGGGTTTCAGGAGGCCTTCCAATCTTAGACACCTGGCTGGGATTTGAAGGCCTGGCCCTCGGTTCTGGGACTGAATGCCCCCTCAAGGACGGACAAGGGTGACAGACAAGGGTGACACCGATGGACCCATCAGAAATCCAACCGATTCTGTATGAGGTCATCTGGATGTAAGCACTAAGCAGCAGGTCACCACATCACTTACAGTAGCCCCATCGGTGACATGTAGCCAGAAACCGTTCAGCCGTGATCATCACCGTTAAAAGTCTATTGATAATATGCCCAGATAGAAAGTAGAGTATCATTTGCACAAATCCCATCATTTAAAGCATGGAATAATTTAGTATTATGACTTTGAGAATGTGAAGCACAGAAAAAAAGCAATCTATGATAATCTGTATGGTTGCTATCTTTTACGTTAAGCCCTTCCATCAGTTGGTTCCACGCTTTAAGACAGCTGGCACACTGCATCCCCAGGAGACCCCAGGCTCGTCTATTATTCTACAGCCTCAGTGACATCGTTGTTAAGACATTGCAGTGCCATCATGTTCGTTGTCCATTTCTGTATAAAACACACGTCAGGAGGATTGCTTCCCACGCATGCAGTGCACATACTGCAGTTATTTAAAAGTTGCCTGTTAACAGGCAAAGTTTAAATAACTCTCTGGTCGACTTGGGTGACGCTATCTTCTGCCAGTGTGGCGGTATATGTTCCCTCACACTAATCTCACATGTGTTCCGGCCAACTCCCCTGATATCCAACTCATTCAACGGCCGACGGACGGAGGAATTGGCCCGGGCAGATCTGACAGTGACGTTGATCAAGGCTGATCAAGGCTGACCAAGATTGACTGTGGCAACAATCTGAATCACATTATCCAATTCGCCCATTTTCACTACATCTCACAAACAAAGCAACAAAGTGTGACCACAGTACTTGGTCGAAGCAGTACACCACTGACTGTACATTAGCAGTATCGAAGCAGCACAATAAAAGCAAATGGCAGTGCAGAATGCCGAAGCCCACGTGCCATTTGACCCTGGTGAACAACACGCAGTGGGAAAGCAGCTAGAAATGGACTCGTATAGTTTGTTAAAATGTTTGAGCTTACCTGCTGTGGCCTGCGAGAGCAGCACGGAGACAAAGCAGCATATTGAGACTAAACCCTTCATGATGGTTGCCAGGAGAGCTGTGATAGTCACACTGACTATATATACCACGGCAGGAAGGTCAAAGGGCATCACGGGAAAAGGGGGTGCGGCATGGAGAAGGCCAGCGGGTGGGGGGTGAGAGGTGTGTGTGTGTGTGTGTGTGTGAGTGCCAGGCGTCACAGAGTCACAGCATACCAAAAGGTCCTTACGTATGCAAACAGCTGACTCCTTTTTGAACAGGTTGCAGCTTAGGGCTCTGCATCGAGGCAAGGGACCCAGGCTCTAAAAATCGGTGTGAAGTCATTGCACATCACTATGGCAATAATAATAATAATACACAGGCTGACCGTAAATATATTTGGAACCACTTAAAGGTGCCTTCAATTATATTTATTCGTTAACACAAAACATTATTTATTTTTGTTAAAAGCTCTATTCCCATGGCAATCATCACTATAGTTTGTTCAGTAACAGGGGTCTCCCCATCCCTCCAACTCCATAGTAAAAAATAAAACTATTTTATACAAAAAATATTTTGTATAAATTGACTTGAATTCACTTGATGTGAATGCTCTGATGAAGGCTGCATAGCCGAAACGCGTAAGCGTTCCTTTTTGGTATAAATAAATGGAAATGTGAGTACTTTGTCCACCACTTGTTTAATTTATGGATTTGCTAACCTTTTTGGAATTTTTTTCATTCCTATTAAAAAAAACGTTGTTATTCTTTAAGCTCAAAACACACTGTGCCTGTGATTTTGTTTGTACATCTGCAGTTTTTGAGAATAAAATAAAATTTACCGTAGATAGTTTTGCAATTCTGAACTGCATATCTAACAGGGTATATGAGGCCCTACATCCATGTAATAACATCTAATTAGAGTAAACGGGTTGAAAAGAAAAACTGCTGTGCTAAAACAAAATCAATGCTGACGAAATAATGTAAAATGTTATGACCACGGCATAATCAAAAATCGATGCGACAATTCACTTTCCAGAATCGCATCCATTAACAAATTAAAAGATGGAATCACAAACTGCAGTCCTGGTCAGCTCGTCCCAACCATGAATTATCATCTAATGTCCGAGGCAGATTTATGGCCTAGAGAGTGAGACCACAAACCGTTCAAGAAAATGAACCATTATGCTGACACTTGAAGGAGCTGTCGAATGCTCAATTTAGCAAGAAAACATTTGGCTGCCATTTTGGGAAATTATAAATTAATGGGTAACAGGGGGGGGGGGGGGGGGGATTTTCTTACTTAAGTCCTACACGTTGCGAGACTGTAGATCAGCTATTTCCCTTTAGGGGGATATCAAAACGCATTATGAACTCTAGGTGCCAGATCTGTGCATGAGAAAGAAGGATGATTGGGTGTAACCATGTATGGCACAGAAAGGCCCTCCGAGTCAAACTAGAACTCCAAACGCTAATCAGATTAAGCCTAATTTATACAGTGCTGTCTGCCAAAAATAACCCATCTCACAGACCGCTTCTTTTTGGCGAGCAAACTCGTGAGATGGAGCATAAATTAAGCTTTACTGCTTTATGACAGTTATAAGCAGTCACAATCTGGTGATCATATTCTCACAAATCTCTGGAATCAATGTCTCCACTGTAAATGAATCCGCAAACATGGCTGCGGTTCCTTATTCATGTCCATTCCAAATTCCTCAGAGCCCTCATGCAAACAATGCATCATCCTTGTGTGTACCCACATTTTCACCAGGATCATGCCTTAACCACTTTCAAGTCCCTATTTCAGTCCTGGCATCAGTGGTGGAAGAATAATTCACATTTTCTTATTTAAGTAAAAGTACCAAAAAGTACAAATACTGTCTGCAATATAGAGGCATGAATACTATTCCAAATGTACTTGAGTAAAAGTACAAAAGTATTGGCATCAAAATGTACTTCAAGTACTCCTTATGCAGGATGTCCCATTTCATGTTTGTAAAATGTTAAAAAATCATTTGAAAATAGCTGAAGGGGTTAATCAGCTTTTTTCAGGGTTTACGTTTTGTAAAAAAATAATCAAAATCTACAAAGTAACTAGTAAACGTGACATACTCAAGTAAAGTACAAATAGGCCTACCTCAAAATTGTACTTTCCACCAATGCCTGGCATTGTAGGTGTTCAAAAATCTTCAAGGAGTTTCAAGCCTTTTCTTTAAAAAACAATATCCGGTTTCCATGTTCACAGCTTGTCCCATCACAGCGGGTTGTACCGCTAGTAGATCAACAACTTAAGATGACATAACACATGCACATGTACATGTTACTATTTGTTTTACTCTTTGGTTGCTCTTTCTTGCACTTTTTGGTTTATTCTATCCCTTTGTCAGGGGGGAATCAGTTAAGCCAGAGCTGAATTGTTTTTCCCAGGGACACTTCGACACCTACTGTAGACTAGGAGACTAGGGTCGGGGGGCAAACTGTTCTACTTTTTACACTTTCTTTTAAGAACTGTTCTTTCAACGCCTAATCACATTGTAAATTGTGTGTAATATAGCTGGCTAAATCCTTCCACCCGTGTTGTACTGTATGTGTATGTATGTGCATATATTATGTGTTGCCATGTAGTGTTTATTTTTAACCAACTCTGAGTGATCCCCAAACCATTTGTTTTTGCTATGCATGTATTTATTCGGCGGTGATGTGTGTTTTAGAGTGCCACACCCATTCATACTGGGAAAGCATCAGTGTCATTTTAGATTTTAGATGCAGTATTATAGCAACATACGTTTTTTGGGAAAAGATGAGATCTGCAAGCGAGCTAGTATTGGTGATAAATGTTTATAAATCTAGAAAGCGTTTGGAAAATGCTTTGGGGATCCTTGGCATAAAACATTTTCAGATTGAGGTCCGCAGGCAAATACATTTACTTTTGGGGGTTTTTGTCACAAAAAGGTTTGAGACTGATTTAGAAGGCATTTGTAGAATCTGCCTCAGGTCAAATGGGTTAAGAGCGACAACAACTTTGTACCCACAACATCTAGTGAAATTTGGAGACCTGCTTTTAATTTTAAAGCTTCATCAGATTGGAACAACTTGTCTGTTTCTTTGAGATTAATTACATCATTTAATATTTTCAAGGCTTCTTTGCTGGTAGACCTGAAACCCATTTGTACTTGTTTTTGATTTTTGGAGAGAGGTGTGTACTTTAATGCTTGATTATTCTTTTTAGCTTTATCTTTATTTTTATTATTTTCATTATTATCACGATTAGTATTTTGTTAGGTGTTTCAGTGCAGTTGCTTCTGGTCTTGATGTAGTGTTTGAGTGGTTTGGAGAGCATCTATGTTTTGTATGTGTATTGTTCTACGATGTGTCGACATGTTTAATGTATTGTTTTTGTCTATGTACTGTATTCATTGTGTTGTGCCGAGGACCCCCTCTAAAACGAGATGATACATCTCAAGGGGCTATCCTCTAAAGGAAATAAAATGTCAATATATATAAATACTATGTATCAATCCTGTTCTCCAGAAGGACATTTTGAGTGACACTCTCCAAGTGTGTGAACAAGAGGCAAAACGAGATGCCACCTACTGTCTCTCTCTGGTGTAGATTCCAACACTGTCACACAAATGGCTGGCAATCCCAATTTAGCGCTGAGCCAGTCAGGGCGTGTGGGTGGTGGGGCTTTCACCTCCGATACACCAATCACAAAGAGACACTTGTGCAGCAACTGGACCACTTGCGAGTGACACCCAGCCTGAGGTAGAGAAGAACAGATGAATTGTCCTGATCACGTTATCATTAGCACCAGGGGACAAGGCTCAAGCTCTCTAGGTTTGGAACTTCAAGAGATATGTTCTTGTGATAAAAGAATATCACTAATATTAAGTTTTTAAGTAAAGGTTAAAGCTCTGTTCGAGTGTATGGTATTCCAATTGTAATCATTGTTATAGTGTTCAGCAACAAGGGTCTCTCCATCTCTCTAGCACTTTAGTAAGCAGAAAATACATTTTCAGGTTGGGATACCAAATTTCATCCAATTGGGAGCGTTTTTTGTTCCAATTTAAATTGATTTCCTGTGACATGCATAAATTCAATCTCCTGAAGGGATGAACCCAAATAAATTCAATTTTATTATAGTGCCTATCACAGAAAGTTGTCTCAAGACACTTTATACATTTGGTATCCCAAACTGAAAAGTTATTTTCTGATTACTAACGAGAGAACAGAGCCCCTGTAATCAAACACTCTAGCAATGATTGCTATTGGAATATTATATAGAGCTAGTTAACACTCATTTTAACAAATAATATCAAAACTCCCATTACACATCAACAAAATGACACCCAATGTGTAAAAAACAAAGTACAAACTTTATTATTCTCTCTTTACAAAAGGCACAAGCCTCTTTATCCCCCCAAAGAGTTTTGCTCCTTGAAATAAAAACAAAACAAAAACAAAATAGCTTCTTGATGACAGCGTGCACATGACGCTAAGGACAACAAAAATAGAGGGGTACAAAGTATTAAACATTAAAAAACGACAGAATTTTTTTAGAGATTAGATTTTTAGAGATAAAATTAGAGAACACAGAACAAGAACAGCTGACGACACCAGGAGAGTAAAGAATAATAAGAAAAGAGAGCTGACATAACAATGTGTAAGAGGGACCGACAATAGGAGAGGGGGGATACACAGCTGTGCGGTTTTATCTCACAATTCAAGAGCTTCAGCCAAGGAGGAGGGCCTCCCGTTCGTTATTGTACAGTAAAGGCCTTATTTATACGTCGGCGTACGATGGCGGCGCACACGCCGGGAATAGCCAATATGCGAGCTTGCGCATCGGCTATTCCCGGCGAGTGGCGCAGACGCACGACTGGGTATAAATTCAGCATAAGTGCTTTGTGATCTTCACCTCCGTTATATTGATGACCCCCGCAACCCTCCCCCTCGTCCCGAGTCTGACAATCTGATATGTGTCCACTTTTAAAACTTGTGCCGCGCGCTGGGCTGAGAACAGAGTGGAAATGGACCTAGAACAGTGCTTGGCTTCAATGGAGGAAAAGTTCTGATACTGGCACTCAAGAGGATATAGAAACCGTTCTACACAAAAGCAAAAAAAGAAAGGAACAAGGAGGGAAAGCACGCAAACATTTCATTGACAAGGAACTGGGGGGGGGGGGGGGTCTCTGATAGATTCCATTTGTCAGACGAGTCACTCAGTTTCGTTTAGGTGACATCCAAGTCTTTAAAGGGTAAATGCAGCAAAACATATCATGATAGATAAGTGTTGTGTTCCACTGAACACAGTATCTGTCCAGCAGTTCAGGTTCCATCAATGCATACAGGACAAGCGCAAATTACAACAATTACGACAAAGTCATAAGATAAAGAAAGAAAAAAAGTATACCGTTGTTTGGCAGTGTCGTGCCAAACATAACCGCTTGATTGCTGAGAAGTATTTATCATGAAGAAGGAAAAAAACAAAGACAATAGATGGATAATTTCTCTGGAATGTCTACATTTCATTGTGGAATTTCCATCCACAACTAGTGTTCGAGAGCTCGTGTGAACTGGGCAAACCGGGGGCTCCGGAAATAGCCCATCATACAAGCTTGCATCTGCTATTTTCGGCACGCCTGTTTACATGCGTTTATGCAGATGTTTTGTCAATAAAGATGACACACAAGCTGTCAAAACTTGGGTGTTCATGAATCATGAATTGTCACATCATTTTTGAGCTGAATTGATTTAGACAACTGTTCAATATTACGTAAATACGTACACACGAAACACATGTCCATCCATGCAAGGAAACCTTTAGACTGCCATATAAAGTCCATTTCAGATGCTTTTTGACAAGTTGTTTCCATTTTTGCATGAGATGATGACAGTAGCTAGCTATACAAATTATGTCGCAGTTCTACTGAAAATAATCGTATGTGCTTTAACAAAGTCCATGTAGTTATAACGTACCCCCTCCCCCCCAAAAAAACATAAACACATTTTTGAGTGGGTGGAGGTCAAATGTAATCAATATTATTTAAATGACAAATAAAAATGAAATAAAAGTAGATGATGAGTGAACGATCTGTCCATTGTTGAGGCTCTCGGGTAAAAAAATTATAATATACCTCAAGAGAACACATTTTTTTGCCTGGGTCGGTTAAGAGGGGTTTCAAATGCCCATCAATAAGGCCTAGAATCTAGATCAAGTGTTGGTGTACTGTTTATCTTCCACTGAGACCCCAGGGCTGAGTTAAGGCTTCCTGCACCTACAGGCTGTTAATAAGGCAAGCCGCTGCCTCTCTAGATCACTCTTCATTATTTGTGACAATTTTGCACCATTTCAACGAGGGGACACATTTAGCAAAGACAATGCAGAAACATGTACGGTAAATTGCATGGTGTTCTATTGCAATACTTGTTGCAACAACAAAAAAAGAGCGCACAAGAGGACACGTACGTACTTAAGGAAATGCATAGAGCGTGTGTGTGCACGGTGTGGAAAAACCAGTCACCCCCACCATGCAACACTCAAAAATGTCATTGGGCATTCCGAGATGTTCTTCAATTTAGAAGCATATTCAAATGTATGTTGCAATTAACTATTAACCCTGGCGTTCCTATTTTGGCCATTATAGGTGAATTTTTTTTAATCTTTTCAAAAATGTCATAGATTTCAAATATTTCCTTGTATTTCCTACAAGCTCACAAAGCGTTGCATCGTATCAGGAACGAGATACTACTATTATTACAAGGGCTGAATAAAACTAGCCCTTTCGATTATGCAAACAAATGATTGGGGGCGTCAGTCAGTCTGACCCTATCGGGTTGTGTGAGCGTCGGGCACACATGCAGTTACGCGTGTCAGTGTCAAGGTTTAGAACGGCACCGCGGGCAGACTGCCAGAGTCTGGAGGCACCACTTTAAGCCTTGCCGATATGAAACGAAAGGAACAGAAAGACGAAAACACACACACACACACACACACACACACACACACACACACACACACACACACACACACATCCCATCTCCCCAGCGGGATCACTCAGGAATACCCATAGAGTAGCTTATAAACTATCAAGGGGGTGGGACAAGAAATGAAGCAGCGATTATAGATTTTCTGTCAGGCCACGAACAAGAGGGTCAGCATGCCAAACACATCAGCATGAATACTGGGAACCCAGCCCAGTAAAAAAGAAAAAAGGTAAAGAAAGAGCAAGAGGAGACAGAGAAAGGGGGTGGGGAGGGGGGACCGTAAGTGCACTCTCGATTCTCTACATAGCAAAGCTTGGCTTCAGCAGCACCAGTCATCCATGAAAAAACGGCTTTTAAAATTCCTGTCAGTGTGGCGCTTTTTGTGTTTCATACAATCACTTATAACTTGCAGGCTGGGAGAGCCCCCAGAGGAACGTAAAGTTAACATAAAACATAAAAGTAGACTTCATACTCAATTAAAGTAATAGAAAACAAATGTTTTCTGTCGTTTAGAAGCCAAAACGTAGGAACCGAGTGGAACTAAAACGGAGACTCGAAGTCTCGTGGGCCTCTCCAACGAGTTTGGATGGTGGTATGGAGGGGACCAACGTGAGGTCCACTGGGGTGTGGGGGACCAACGTGAGCTCCACTGGGGTGTGGGGCAGTACAAGAGGCCGGGCCGCTGGGCTCTTCACCCAGGTTCCCCTCCTGTTCCGTGAGTGTCCCTCACGTATCGTTGAAGGAGAGCTGCCCTGCTTGTTGATGAGAGAAACTATAGCAAGCTTCGTCCAATGCGACTGCACCCAGAACGGGAAGGGTTGGAGTTCAACATTTTAAGAATGAGTCAGTCAAACAACTTCTTGTAGACGAGTGAGCAGCTGATTGGGAAAGCCGAAAAGAGAGAGAGAGAGAGAGACTGTGTGTATTCTCTTAACCACGGTATGACTGTGTAAAAGAAACTAAACTAATTATGTCCATATGACAAAGGGTTGTGTGCCTCCCATGGCCCTGCCTGCTTGGGGCAGTGTCTTTCTGTACGTGTGTGTGTCTGGTGCTAGTAGGGACATACGAAGCGAAGGAAAGAGGAAAAGAGCTCAGGGCAGCTCGTCGCTGTTTGAGGTGTCCGTGTCAGGGAGGACACGCCCCGGGGTGACGATCACCGCCCGCCGCTGCTCGTCCTCGGCACCCTTGCCCTGGTTGCCCTCGATGTGTTGGATTGCCTGGAACAGATGAACAGTGGTGTAAAACAGTGGTTCTCAAACTATTTTCATGTGAAGGACCCCCAAATCACTATTAATTTAACTCAGAGTGTACAAATGGAACCAAATGGACCCTAAAGGGTCCATTTTGTTGATTTGGAAATACTCAAGTAAAGTACAATTATCTCAAAATTGTATTTAAGTACAGTACTTAAGTAAGTTACTTTCCACCACTGCAGATGAAGGGAAGCACATAAGAGATGTTTGGGACATGATCAAGGACGGCGCCCTCTTGTGTTCAGAGACGATAATGGCTGTACTGCTGTGACTTGACAAATTTTGGTCAACAAAATATTTTTTGTACAACTATAGGGCTGGCTTGCAAGACGTAAACAAAGGGATTTTTAAATTGTAATGTAAAATACGAAATTATGAGTGAATGCGAATGTTGCAAAAAACATAAATAAATATTTATATCGTGTTGAGTCTGGCGTAGAGAATTGCATCCTGTGCCAGAAAACTTTCAATAAACTTAAAAAAAGAATTCCGAGATGTAGTGGAGTAGAAGTAATAGTAGTGAAAATTAGAAATACTTAAAGGATCACTTCACCACTTTTCAACTTATCTTCATATAATTGGTCCTCACTAATGTTGATAAAATACCACAATTTGTTTCTACTCAGTCTGTCTCATAGGAGGGCTGTGGGTAGTTCAGCAACCCGTCCACCAGTGACATTTTCTTTTTAAAACAAGATTTAACAATATATATATTTAGGTTTGTGAACCTAATTCATTATTGTATTGCAACTCTTCAGGAATAGAAAGCCTGCAGTTTCTATTAGCTTAGATTCCCCATCGATGATGTCACTGGTGGACGGGTTTCTGAACTACCCTCCTATGAGACATAGGCCGAGTAGGAATAAAATGGTGGCATTTTATCATGAACATTAGTGACAATCACTTATATGAAGGTACGTTGCAAAGTGGTGAAGTGGTCCTTTAACCGTTGGACTGCCACATTTTTGAATGCCAAAAAAATATATATATTTATTTTTCCATTACGTTAATTACTTCAACGGAGTGCTGGACTTTGGCGTTAATTACGTCAAAAGTAAAGTCAAAATACCTCAAAACTGTACTCAAACACAGTACGTGAGTAAATGTACGTAGTTACGTTCCACCACTGAGCGCCGGGGTCTCACCTGAACGATGGTGTCCAGGTTGTGTCTGGATGTGGACACCGCGTTGATGACCGAGGCTGGACCCATGGTTACCACGGTGACGTGATGAGGCTGGGGGGGTTGGGGGGGTGCGGGGACGATGACCGTGGCGTGGTGGGTCGGGGCGGGGGGAGTGTCAGGGGCCACAGCCTGGAGGAGGGGCACAGGCAGAGCACAGGTTAGGGTTAGTGTCAGGGGCCACAGCCTGGAGGAGGGGCACAGGCAGAGCACAGGTTAGGGCTGGACGTCACCGTTACACATTTAAGATGACCACCACACAAATAATTAGGCTTCGTAATCACAAACTGCACGGGGCAGATATGACACATAACTTAGAAATAAAAATATACAAAGAAATCACATTTAAGCATTCTTTTTTATATTTTTCTCTTTTCAAAAACTTTCCAAAACAGCTGATCTACAAGCTGATCTACAAGTGACGTGTTGTAAACTTGTAGATCTGCTATTTCCGCTATCTTTGAAAAATGTAATATGTATGGACATTGTATGGACATTTTTCAACATGGAAACAATTGACGGTTATGCAAAAATAATTGCGATTATCTCAAGTAATTGTGATTATGCAATGTGTATTAATTGTGACAGGCCTAGCACAGCTGCATCATGCTCATGCTCTTCCACTGAACACATTCATGATGTGATTGTTGGGAGCTCTGGCGCCCTCTGGCAACTGCAAAAGATAATGGCTTGTGAGCTTGTAGATAGTCTATTTTCTCAATATTTATCTGTGGAACATCTGAAAGTTGAATGCCTAAACTCCTACAATTCCATGTGCTTATCGGGGTGGGCGGTCTTACAGTTCAAATATGTTTCTTTTTGGGGAGGGTCGAGGCATGAAAATGTTGAGAAGCACTGGTCTAGGTCTAGGACTCTTCATTGGACCTAGGAATCTGGCAGCAGTGCAGCTCTGTTCATTAGCCACTGTGAGGCTGACACTGTGGGCCGTGGCCAATTGATTTGGCATCACCTTCAGTAAGACGCCTGCTGAAATGGGATTCACTGGCTGTCTGTCAGAGTGTAAAGAGATCTGGGAGCTGCTTATTGACTAAACCATAAAAGTGTCTTCGGCTGTTTAGAGCTTAAAACCTGAAACAAAGACATCTATTCCCGTCTAGAGATGTGCCACACTTTAGTGAATGAAGTATTCCAATTCTAGATTGCACTTTGAGGCTAGTAGGGTTATTTTGCAATCTTTAATTAACCTATAACGTAGACTGAATGGTCACTGGATCCCGATTATTCACAGTAAGCATCGTGTGAATATAAACCTGAAAAACCTGGCCACCTGAGAGTACCACAGCTGGTTGACTCTTTTAAGAGAGGACTAAAGACCAAGCTTTTTAACAGCGCATTTTCTTTAGATATACTGGTTTTACGTAAAGGCTTTATGCCTACATGTTTTAAATGTTTTGTTTCAGTTTCTTATAGATCTTTTTAGCGGTGTGATGATTCTTCTTTTATGCAATTGCCTATTGTAGCACTTGAGATTTTCACAAATGTAAAGTGCATTATGAATCAAATACATTATTATATTATTTACACAGTCAGTGTTTTAAAAAATACGTAATAAGGTTTCATTATCTATTCTAGTCCAAGAGGTGCGCGCACATCCAAAAATAATTGTGACGGCTGCTGGATAAAACAAGGACAAGTAGAATAAAAATAAGAGTGCCAGTAGATCACCTTAAAAGCTCTCCAAATAACTCTAGTCACGCCCTGATTGGATCTCACCGATCTGTCAGTCACTCCTCTCCCCCCCAGTGCAGCGCTACGTCATATCATTTGGAGCGACGCCCACCCAGAAGGGTTGACTCCCACTTCTAGGCCAGAGCGGCCAATGCGTTCCTCCAGGCTTTTTTGCGCCGACGAAAAGGAAAGCCTGGTACTGAGGCTAATCATAGTTTAGTACCTGGCACATCTACACAACGCTGTGTTTAATGCATTTTCAGAGAAACGCTGAAATTCAACTGAAGGTACAACCTTCAGTACAACATAAGTGTACACTTTCAGTTTTTGTTTTTCTAACATCTACACATTGTGAGCTATCTGTGGGTTTTGGATGACTTTTTTGCAGCAACCAAATTACAGCAACATATACATATTTGCAATTTTTCCTTTTTCCATCAATGTGGGTGACATACTTCTGCATTGAATTAGTAGCATAATAAGCTTGTTTCTCTCCATTGCCAGTAGCCAACATTCTGTCACCTCCAATTCTGTCTGCGATTACTTATTTTGTATTCAGTATAACAAGATGCCTGTTATATTTTGTGCAGTCATCAGACAACAGAAATATAACACTATGTTAATCACAAGACCTGTACTGTGTTACATGCTATAATGAAACAGAAAATACAATACAGTGGAAAAATACACCAATAAGTCCTCAAAGACAGAATTGAATGCAACAGAATATTGGCTTCTTAACATTGCTGACAATCAGGTCACCTCATGCAGCCAGATGATCAGAGATCTCTGCCTACTGCCTAGTATGTCTGGTAACATCTGCATTGCAGAACAATAGGGCTGTCCTTCATATTGGGATTGTGATATGATTCGTTTTTTCAAAGTAGTGGACGTAGATTCTTGAATTTAGATTCCCCGAGTCATAACAGTCTGATCGCCGATCTCTGATCATCTGCCAGACTGGCAATCGAGAGGGAAAATAATATATGTATGTATGTATGCCGTGTGTTTGGGGGGAAATCCCACAGCCCTACCTTGGGCACGCCTTATCCATTATCCCTAAACATCTTTGCCATATTTTATTCACTCTTGAAAACCATTTTAAAATAGTTCAACTAGCAGATCTACATCTTTTAGATCAGCTATTTGAACTATTTTAAAATGGAAAATAGGTTTAGGGATAAGGGGGTACGGGGGTTGCGCAAGATATGGCAACTAGTATTTTTAAAGGCCCTAAGAACAGGGTTCATGCAGGTATCAGAGGGGTTGGTTCCCTCCCCAGTCTGACCTGTGGGCTGCAGGCTGGGGCCAGGTCTCTCTCCAGCTGCTGCTCATGCAGATGGATGAGGCTCTGCGTCTGAACCTGCTGATCCTGGACCTGCTGGGCAATCACCTTCAGCCTCTCTGGGTACAGCTGCTCATCCAGTGAACGCATCTGGTAGGTATACGTACCCAGCAGGAGACAGAGCTCAGTGTTTATAACCTCGTCCTCTACGAGTTTTGTGTGTGTGTGCAAGCAGTGATACGCGCTTCGATTGAAAACCGCGAGAAAACCTGCACACTTGGACTGTCTATTATGCATGTCTATTATGCATGTCAACTTTTTATATTTTTTTGCTGTAAATTGATGCCTTACTACTTCATCATAAGAGTGTAACAAACTATTTTCACGATTAACCTTTTTAAATAATAAAAAGGAATGTTTTTTGGACATACAAGGTTTCCACCCGACAACAACGATGTACGAGTACGGAACCATAACGAATGCTTTGTGTGTGTCCCACCTGCTCTTCTAGCATCATCCTGACCGAGCGCTCTTTCTCCAACTGCTGTCTCAAATCGATCATCTCCCTCCGCATATCGTCTGTCTTCTCCTCCTCCAGGATGTCTGGTGAGCCAATGCCTTCATCCTTCTCCTCCGCACGCCTCCTCTTTGGAGAGGAGCCACTGAACTCCTACAGGGAGTAGAGGGAGAGAAGGACAGAAGGACAAACAGACTTTAAGCGTAGGCTAAACCAATTTGGACGGCTAACTGCCTACTTGTTTGTTGAGACGCACATTGAAATACTCAAGGGACACATTTTGTCCGTCCTAAATATCTTGCTGTTGTCTATTACCTGGATGAAGCGTTTGAGTTGATTGTTCTGCTGCAGTAGTCGTGTTTTCTCCTGTTCCAGAGTGAAGATATACTCCGCTGTCTGCTGCAGGATGGCAGCCTGGAGTGAAAAGGAGGCATGAGTTACGATGATGATGATGATAATAATAATCTTTAATGTCCCGAAGGATATTCATCCTCACATTCTGTTCAACACCCACAACAAAACAACACACAGCACAGAAAAACGTATCACCCAAGACAATACAAAACATGACGTCCCCACTGTATACAGAACCATCCTCCTTACTATCTTCGGTAACTTTTTTTCTTTAAAAACACATCAAAAATGTAAAATACATCTTCAACAGGATTTTACAGTAAAAGGGCATAACTGTAGCAACAACTCCAACACACCACATACACCCAAGGCGCCGCATCACGTTCTCCACATGCACAACACACTAGGAAAACAAACTGTACAATCTGTACAGACAGACAGACAAACAGGCAGACAGAAGGGGTGATAGAAAACAAGTTAAATTCCTAGTCAAAGGGCCACCAGTGACGCACCTTGCTGAGCTTCTCTCCGTCGCTGTGGGGGATGAGGGTCTTGAGTGACTGGAATCCAGAGTTGATGCTCTGCATGCGCCGCCGCTCATTACTGTTGGCAATCTCACGCCGAATCCGTCTCTCCTGGTCTCGGGCTGTTTCTGGAGTCAGGGGAATGTTGGCCAGGCTGGAGATGGGGAGAGCCAGCAGTCAAGCATGTGGCTAAAAATGCACCAAGGTGGCTTAACAGTTTGACTGCGGAACATGCTAAACCCGACTTTTTCCCCCATTGTCTTTCCTGCGGAACACACTTTGTTTTATATGTTTAATTCTCCGTTTCTTTTTATAACTTCCATGACACGTCACACGTTTGGATCAACTGAACGAAAAAAGAACACTGACGCTCGAATTCTAAGGCTTCTTGGAAACCGAGGGTCAATGCATGGCCGCTTCCTGGTTGATCTGTTCCTTGTTATGTTCTGCATCGCGGTGGTGCATTCCCCGATTCAAACACAAACGATGGGACTATTTTCAGGTGGATTTTCAGTTACAATTGTGACGCCGTGATTCTTCAAAGGTTAGTGTAAACACTGGCAGGGAACGGGAGTTAGCTTTGATTTATAACGCAGTAAATATGTTAATACCAGTAGCTGTTTGTGTTAACCATGTCACCCTAAATAAAATAAAAAGAGGTTTAAGACTGCCCTGACACCCAAAGTAGTGATTATAAAGATTGTCATTACACTACACACCCACAATACTTATATCAACAATGAACAGGATATTTTTCAAAACGTATCCTTGCTTACAACTTGAACAGCTAATTTTGCTGTACTTTATTAGTTGAGACATCATTTAAAGGGACAAGAAATAACGTGATAACGTAATATCATGTTACTCCCATTTGGATGGAAATAATTCAAGGTCAATGTAAATAATTCCAGGACAAGTTCAACGTTATGGGTGTGTGTATTATTAAGATATAATGAAATATTTGCTCTAATTCTCTGTGTCTTAAGCAACACATTCACAAAGGCAATGTTCCAACATTGTATAAATGATATGCATAAATACAGTACACATGGTAACATTCCATACGTACAAGTATGAGTGAAACAGGCATTCTCTTGACTTGAGCTAAAGAAACCCGCTCATAAACAGCAGGCCTGGTAATGCTCAAGCTGCAGAACTGAACTGGGGCTTTTCTCTTTCCAGGTCTAACAATTTGAGAAGAACAATCTGGTGAGTGGTGACCTTCCTAACATCCTCAGTATCAATGGAACTTTTCTAGCAAGGTTCTTATCAGCTGTTTCAATGCAAATATTTGTGCAGGGAGACATGAGAGTAGGACTCCCACGTTGCAGTAGCCCTCAATCGGTGAGGGTTCTCAAAGTGGGGTACGGGGTAAATATTTTATATATATATACATACCGGTATATATATATATATATATATCCCTGGCACCCCTAGAAACATACAACCTTGACATGATAAGGTTTGAGAGCCACTGCAGTAGCCCATTGATTCAAACATCCAAACTGTTTTGCGCTGTGGACAGAAGAAGCTGTCCGCAACTTCTTTTCCGAGTTTTTAGACATCTGGTGGATGGAAAAGAAGCTCCACCTCCACCTCCGCGGACGACTGCCGCAGAGAAGAGCGTTTCCGGGAATCTGGCCGTTGCGCAAGTCGTCCGCGGAAGTGGAGCTTTTTTTCCATCCACCAGCTGTCTAAAAACCCGGTTATTAAATTAAATTGTGTGCATGACAACAGTTTTTCCTTTATATTGTTGATGTTAGAGCATGACCAAAGACAACATTTTCTAAGAACAGATAATAAAGTTTCATCTTAATTGTATCTTTCAACCTAGCCTAGGCCTAGGGCATGCCCCCACAATGCGCACATGAATAGCAGATGGGCTATAATGACCACATGTAGGTATTGGCTCAATTTAAATATTGGGTTGCTGTTTGATTTAACAAGGCTGTCACTAATGTCTGTCTTGATTTAGTGATGACAAAAAAATGATTATGTGATACATACATTTATGTATACTATACATAAATGTACATTGTACCCTCCCGCGCACTCAGATCAGCCAACGCAGGGAAGCTGGAAGTACCCTCACTAAAAACGCCGGGTCAACGCTCCACACGTCCCAAACTCTTCTCCCTTCTGGCTCCAAAACTGTGGAATGCACTTCCCATTGCAGTCAGAACTGCAGCATCACTCCCAATCTTCCGCCGTAGTCTGAATACCCACCTTTTCCGACTCCATCATGGCCCATAGCACTTACCCTACCCCCTTAGATAGCATTTCCGTAGACTTAGATAGCATTTGATACAGACTTATAGCATGTTATGTAGACAGCACTATAATTGCATGGTATATAGTCATAGCACGCCATAGTACATATGTATATCATAGTAGTATATGTATAGTTTCATTATATAGATATTCCACTGTTACTTTCTGGATTTCTGGATTAAGAGCGTCTGCTAAATGCCTAAATTGTATGGGACATATGGACTATATCTGTCCATCATGCAGGCAGAGGTGTGAAACTTTTGTAGTAGCCTACAGTAACACAATAATAATTAATATAAATATTATTAATAAAGAATTAATTATATTGAAATATAAATGAAAACGTATTAGTTGTTTTAGATTATGACTGAGGTCTGGTGCAGCCAGGCATTCCTGGAGTGAGGACTACAATTCCCAGCACTCCGCCACCAGGCAGCAACAGATTCCTCCGCCTCCCCCTCGGAAAAAAAGGTTGCAGACGCATTGACGGGCCTTCCACGACATACACACCCCCTTATTAATAACAGCATATTAATGCATCTGACGATTGCGAAACATCCGACGAAAAGCACAAAACATAGTAAATGGTTTTTAAACGGTTCCAACCAATGCCACATTACTACAGAAGCCAACACCAACAATCGCAAAAAACCCACTTATGGTCTCCTCCGCCATTACAACAATGCGACTTCGCTTCCCCCTCTGCCCGTATGTCCATGCGGCAGCATGGTACAGAAAAGACGCAGTGGAAATGACCCAATAACGCGCCGAAATGGCGAACAATCACCAGTAAAATTGCAAGCCCGTCGAGTGTCGTCTTTTTTGGACACCCGAGTGCGCATTTTCCTTGAAAGTAAACGAAAGCCACCGTGCTATAAACAGGAGAGCAACGCCAGCCCCCCTCATCACTTTTTAGCACAAGCCACAAGCATGGCCGCACTGCCCACAATAACTTCCAGACTACCAACCCAACCAAACCCCCTGCGGTGTTATGCTAAATTAAACCGATGCACAGCGCCTGAATAACGCATTAATGCCACCTTTCCTATTCTTATGCAAATGACAGTGCGTGTGCGAACCACCACGGGGATAATAATAATGAATAATCCACCGGGGATCATGCAACTCTCTCTCTCTCTCCTTCTCGCAGCAGAGTTGCAGCAGCGTGGTGTGTGTATGGAACCACGTGGTTAATGTTTGTTCGCTTCTAAATGTATCGATTTCGCAGTGAAATGTGACCAAGTTACAAGGTGATCATGTATCCAGCGCAGCGAGGCCCCCCTCGGCTAAATGCAGTAAATATCTGGGGTCTACCGTGGGCATTTTGAGGTCCCGCTCTTCGAGAGAGAGAGGGAGAGAGTGAGCGAGTGTGTAATCGTGTACAACAATAACAGATCAGATCAAGCATGTTGCCTCGCCGCCGCCGTCGCTTATGTGCGCGTCCTCACAAACACACACTAGCGCGATCCAGTGATGCACTACTATAATTATTATTATTAATAATAATAATATTAATATTACAGAGGAGTTGATACACACCTACAAAGGCCACCAATCACTTCTTTCTCCGTTTTCCTAAAATGTTGCAAGGAGGGCACCTTCTGAGCTGGTACCATGAAATACTCCATGCTTGCCTCCTATCCAGTTTTGGTCCCCAGGTTCTTGTGGTGGAATAAAAAAAAATTAAAAAATATATATATATTTTTTAAATTAAATCCCTTGATCCCGGTGCGTATTGATTCCTCACGACAGAAGCATGTATAAATCCTGGTGTAGTGGTAGCTGGCTGCTTAGAGTTGTAATGTTACTCGACTTCCAGCTGATGGGGTTCCCTCGTTGTGTGTGGCGCTCTACCTCTCCTCCCCTCTCTCTCTCTCTCTCTTTCTCCCCCTCCCTCTCTCCCTTCCTCACTCTCTCTCCCTCACCCCCCTCCCTCTGAGTGTTTGTGTGGGTGTGCGCGCGCGCGTGTGCGCGTATGTACGTGCATGTGTGTGTATTTGCAGCTGATCGGGTGGCTTTTCAAGGCGGGAAACAGCTGGTAGGAATCACACAGCACTACCACCAAAAAACCTCCCTCCTTCCGCCGTACAGCCAGCCATGGACCGAATGCATGTAAACAAAGGACTATTTAACTTCAACGCACAACGGGTTAATAACACTGTTAGCCGGGTATAATTACAATTGCTAACAAATAATAGTGCACGTGTGAAGGCTATTGTTAAATGCTTTTAATTTTTTGCATGGAGACATTTTTTTCCTTTTCCATTGAAGCTTTCTGATCTTGATGAATGATATACAAGTGTGGGAGTGAATGGGGCGTATTAAAAAGGGGGTTGTCGCTAGTCGCTTGCCAAAAATAACAGATTTACAACAACGCATCGAGGATATTGCCACTCGTCAGCTTGTAAATCTTTTTATTTTTGGAAAACGACACCGTCGTAGACTCTACAACTGGTGTACTAATCATTAATGATGAGGCTTGTGTATGGGGCGTTTACTCGCCTCCGCCGTTGCGATATACCGAGAGAGGGACAAGGGAGATCAGCTGACGGATTGGCAGGCTTTTACAAAACAGCGACAGGCAGCCCAGGGAGGGGTTGGTTATTATGAGGGGAGATCGGAGGACAGCACAAAACAGCTGAACATGTTCACCATTTTGGGTGCAAGAGTAATGCTAGGCTGGACTGTAGGAGCGGCAGACTCAGCGGAGGAGGAGGAGGAGAAATGTGTTACCTAATCGCCAGCCACTTCTCTTCTGCCTTGTGTGAGTGTGCGTGTGCGTGTGCGTGTGTGCGTGTGTGCGTGTGTGTGTGTGTGTGTGTGCGCGCACTGTGCAGCACGCAGACACAGACAGACAGACACAAAATGGGAGCAGTGTTTTTGTACCCGGAAGAAACGTGTGCAGGAGGAACCCAACACAGCTGCTGCATATGATCAGCTGTTACATTGTAACGACATTGTTACACTTTGTTCCTCTTTTCTCGACTTCAAGTTCAAACTTCAAAGCTGTAGGATACAAACTGTCTGTCACACAGTAGATAATGTAACAATAACATCCCACATAAATAAATGATCTTATCCAGATTCATATAAATTTATCACACACACACACACACACACACACACACACACACACACACACACACACACACACACACACACACACACACACACACACACACACACACACACACACACACACACACACACACACACACACACACACACAGAGAGAGAGAGAGAGAGAGAGAATTAATGACCTCATGTTTGGAGCCTTGGAGGTTCAGATTCAGAATCAGAAATCAGAATGCCCACGAGGTGGATCCCATTCCCTACATTGGAATCGGCTGTATGAGTCTGTTCCATACCCTCTAGTGGCAGCACTGTGAAATGCACATGTTATCCTAAAAGTATATGGACACTGATTGATATTTCCCCTAACCTAATGTTATGTTAAAAGCTATGACGCTGAATACGAAGTAGCCTATATTGGTTTGATGTAATTTCAAAGGCATTTTCAGTAATTATAGGCAGCGACACAATAATTAATTTTTATTTTCAGACTAATTCTATGACTAATATGACAACTGAATAATTAAAGCTGCACTATGTAACTTTCCTTTTCTACCCTGAATTTGAAGTCCTGGCAGTGGTGCAACCACTCCTACAACCAGCAATGTCCGTGCCTATGTGACTTCTGTCAAATGGAACACAACCACCCTAAAGACTAATCATTGTGTATATTCCTGCACTATACCTGCATCGAGTGACCTTGGTACATAGAATTTGATCTATTGAACATTCTGACCTTCAAATGTACATAATTTTCGTTTTGATTGTATTGCTGTATTGTTGTATTGTTCTTTCTGCTTTGGCAATGTAAACGTAGGTTTTCTCATGCCAATAAAGCCCTTTGAATTGAAAATTGAATTGAAATTGACTACCTATGTGGCCATGAGCACGAGTATAGGGTCCACCAAAATCTCCCGGAGGGGGCGTTAACATATGTGTCACGTGGTAGCGGCCACCATGTTGGCAGGCATTTCTCGTTTGTTTACAGTCAGCGACCATCCGTGTGCGTTCTAATTTTAACACCAGAGGGAGTTCAACGAGCTCGTTCCTGGCGACAACACAGTGAGCCAACACCAGGATGGAAAGAAAAAACGTCGGCCTTTGACATACCTTGCTTACAAGGACAAGCTTAACCAGTGTTGGGCAAGTTACTTTGAAAGCGTAGCTTGTAAAGCTACAAGTAGCTCACCATGGCAGTAGCTTGATCAAGCTACATAGCTACCCCTGGAGAGATGTAGCTTGTAAAGCTACAGCTACATGGAAAAAGTAGCTCAAAGTAGCTCAGCTACTTTTTATTTTTCAGCGTTAAATTCTGAATGTACATGCAGGAGACCCCTCCTCCCCTCTGGGAGACCCCTCCTCCCCTCTGGGAGACCCCCCCACCCTGCTCCCCTCGGGGAGACCCCTCCTCCCCCTGCTCCCCTCTGGGATTCCCCTCCCACCCTGCTCCCCTCTGGGAGACCCCTCCTCCCCCTGCTCCCCTCTGGGAGACCCCCCCACCCTGCTCCCCTCTGGGAGACCCCTCCTCCCCCTGCTCCCCTCTGGGAGACCCCCCCACCCTGCTCCCCTCTGGGAGACCCCTCCCCTCTGGGAGACCCCCCCACCCTGCTCCCCTCTGGGAGACCCCCCCACCCTGCTCCCCTCTGGGATTCCCCTCCCACCCTGCTCCCCTCTGGGAGACCCCTCCTCCCCCTGCTCCCCTCTGGGATTCCCCTCCTCACCCTGCTCCCCTCTGGGATTCCCCTCCCACCCTGCTCCCCTCTGGGATTCCCCTCCTCACCCTGCTCCCCTCTGGGATTCCCCTCCCACCCTGCTCCCCTCTGGGAGACCCCCCCACCCTGCTCCCCTCTGGGAGACCCCTCCTCCCCTCTGGGAGACCCCTCCTCCCCTCTGGGAGACCCCTCCTCCCCTCTGGGAGACCCCCCCCACCCTGCTCCCCTCTGGGAGACCCCCCCACCCTGCTCCCCTCTGGGAGACCCCTCCACCCTGCTCCCCTCTGGGAGACGCCTCCACCCTGCTCCCCTCTGGGAGACCCCCCCACCCTGCTCCCCTCTGGGAGACCCCTCCTCCCCTCTGGGAGACCCCTCGACCCCTCCTCCCCTCTGGGAGACCCCTCCTCCCCTCTGGGAGACCCCCCCCACCCTGCTCCCCTCTGGGAGACCCCCCCACCCTGCTCCCCTCTGGGAGACCCCTCCTCCCCCTCTGGGAGACCCCCCCACCCTGCTCCCCTCTGGGAGACCCCTCCTCCCCCTGCTCCCCTCTGGGAGACCCCTCCTCCCCTCTAGGAGACCCCTGCTCCCCCCTGGGAGACCCCTCCCACCCTGTGATACCAGGGCCAATCAGAGGCCAATTAGAGGCAGCTGTCAAGTGCTGATATGCCCTCAAAGCAATCAGAAAAAGGAACAGTCCTTGATTTTTCAAAGGGGGTTCTAGTACAAGAATTAACACAGCAACCAATGGTCAAAATTAATATATTTCTTTCATGTTATTGCCCAAAATTGTAGCTTGTAACTTGAGTAGCTAAGCTACAAAAAATGACCCAAAAGGTAGCTGAGCTACTTGACGAGGTACACAAATATGAATGTAGCTAAAATACCACAAGCTACAGCAAAATGTAGCTCAGCTACGTAGCTCAGCTACATGTAGCTTAATACTCCCCAACACTGAGCTTAACTTTGAGGAAAAGGAGCGTTACCTCAACAAAATCAAGGATATTGACGGTCTCAACCCCTATGAACACACTGACTGAACAGAGGATTCGATCTTCTACCACCACTAATGCGACTACATTTAATGCTTGTCCTTGTAAGGTATGTCGAGGCCGACGTTTTTTCATTCCATCCTGGTGTTGGCTCACTGTGTTGTCGCCAGGAACGCCAGGTCGCTGACTGTAAACAAACGAGAAATGCCTGCCAACATGGCGGCCGCTACCACGTGACACATATGTTAACGCCCCCTCCGGGAGATTTTGGTGGACCCTATATGACGTATTAGTACCAGTAGGGGGCGCCAGAAACAGAGAGAGTGATAGTGCTGCTGTGTTGCCTGCTTATGAGAGAGAGAGAGAGAGAGGGGGTGGTGGGGGGGAGGAGTTGCACCACTCAGTTCACACGGGTGTGATTTGTTTTTACTATTGAGCTCAGAGTTAATAGAGCCTGCCTGCTTGCTCAGGGAATACATTGAATCTTGACCAAGTCGAAAATTCATGTCAGATCCTGTGTCTAGGTGAGACATGACTTTGACACAAGCTAATTGTCTAAATAGAAGAGCAGGGAGACTAAATACAACCACACCAATTGTATAAGTTAACATTAACATACACTATACAGATTGGACAAAATTACATTAAAATCATACTAAACCTTCGTTAAAATCTACCTAACCTCATATAAATTAGAGTTGTGTTTATCTGGTTCAAGCTCTGACAGAACACTTCACGTTTGGATATTGATGATGATAATAATACAATAATAATACAATCATTGATACATTTCTTTACAGCAGTTCTTCAAACAAGCCTTTGAGGGCAATCCAGAGCGATTTACAGTATAACAAGAACATCACATGGGAATACCTCAAATAGGCCTTCATAGAAATAGTCATCAAGGATCATAAGTATATAAGCTTAGAATCCATCAGTATAATATCTATGCAATGAATATGAGTAACTTGAGTGCTATTTCTATTGTCTACATAATATGCTATCTAAATTACACAAGTTTAGCCTTTGCATATACGCCTGTAAGGCTGTTGATGTTAATCATGTTATCTAGGGATATAGACCTTTTCAAAAAAACATGATAGCATTTGCCACCTTGAATGTCCCTCAGTGCAAATTCTGTTCTGGGCCTATAGACTAATGAGCCTAGTGCAAGAAATCCACTGATCGAAACATCAGCTGATGTCTGACTACAATCAGCCTTTATTTTAAAGGAAGGAATTAATTACAGAACCCCGATGACTATATATGCTATATATGCTGCTACTGAACTGTCAGTGATGGAAACATGGTTACTGTATGGACTGGAGGACGGGTGCAAAAAGGAGACTACCGCTATTGCTTTATGGCGACCAGGTCGCAGTTTACTATGAAAACCTGTGTCCGCCGCGTCCGTTATGCATTGTGAGACACACTCCATACATGGCCAATGTTCATGTCCATATGTTGATCTGACCTCATCAAACCCTGTACACTCAAGACACGCTCCATATATGACCAGTATACAGAATTCATTCCATGTTGAACTGACCTCATCAAACCCTGTACACTCAAGACACGCTCCATATATGACCAGTATACAGAATTCATTTAATGTTGAACTGACCTCATCAAACCCTGTACACTCAAGACACGCTCCATATATGACCAGTATACAAAATTCATTCCATGTTGAACTGACCTCATCAAACCCTGTACACGCAAGACACGCTCCATATATGACCAGTACAGAATTCAATTTCATTTTGAACTGACCTCATCAAACCCTGTACACGCAAGACACGCTCCATATATGGCACGTGTCATGGAGAAGACTGGATCATCACCTAGATCTGCATATATGAAGCCGGCCAGCAACTCTACATCTGACCTCACGGACACCAGATGAATAGATTTAACTCCTGCTTCTTAACTGTGCTGTATTAAGAAGCGCTGTTGTTTCAGCCTTTAGGGTGAGGTCACTTCTCGCCCTCTGGGCGTCTTACTGGTAGTATCCTGAGTGTGTTTGAATTCTCAATTCAGTAATGTTATATACTATATTCACAAAATTAGACTAGACACATGTTGTCAGTGTCATACTGTGTCTTTGATGAAAATTAAAAGCATAACCAATATAGTCTACAGATATTATTATATATAAGGCCTGCAATGCAGGTAGTGTTGGATAGAAACGTATTAAGTATACCTTTACTCAGCACTGTACTATACTCAAGTACATTTTAAGGTATATGTTTACTTTACTAATTGCGTACCGTATGTCCAATTTTCTCAGAAGCAAATACTTGTAGCTATATACTTCAGAGTCAACCTTCAGTTACAAGTTACTGTGTAGATAGAGTATTATTATAATACATACATTATTATACCCTACTATTAAATACTACTACTAAAATAGCAGGTCTGCAAGATCACAGCACGCCAAAGGATTTTTGACAAAATTTGAAAATAATGTGCAGAATTTGCAGATATACTTTTGTACTTAAAGTTTTACTTGAAAACTGAGTATTTTCATATTGCTGTTCTGTAGTTTTACTTTAGTATAGATCTGAGTTCTTCCACCAGTGCAGGTCATTATAGGAGGACAGGGCAGACTCCCCCAAAGCCATACTGTTGATAAACACACAAACTACACTGTTTGTGTACAGTATATGCTATGTGGATTTGTGTAGGCTACTGTAACTGTATACACTTATTGTAATAATTTGCATGTACGTCTCCTGTGCCTGCATGTGGTACACTATGTAGCCATCCTGTACTGGATTAATTCCAACAGCCTATACTGTGTGGCAATAAAAGAAAACCTTTGGCATTTAATACACAAAAGACAATTAAAATGCTGTAGGCCTATAAAACAAAACGCACAACACATGGCTTAGCCTATAATGTGGCCTAATCTTACAGTAAACAACAGGTGCCTTGCTTTTTCAAATGTATATTTTTGGAGCTCGAAATATGTCTTGTCTATTGTATGTATGTTATTTCTTACTTATTTCTGCAATGTTTTTTCCCTGCCTACATCATTATTAGACTTAAAGGCTTAATTGTTGAATGTTTAAGCATGCAATGACCATGTATTCAAGATATTTTGGACAAAATAGCCAATTTAAATACAAGTGCCCATGCATCTGACCTGTATCTAGCACTATAATAATGCTCGATCATTGATTGATTCACAGTATGTAGAATGGGTACATTTCAAACGAAAGCACAAGTCAATACAAAAACTGGACAAAACCATGAAACCATTACATCAGGGTCCTCCATTTTCAATTCATCAGAACATTCAAAGACATGTATACAAATACCTAATACACTAGTCGTGTATTATATTTGTGCGTCTTCTGATGCAACTCAAATCTATTGATCAATGATGATTTATCATCATTGATCTATTGATTTGAGTTGCAGTTGCACAATGTGTGGCCCTTCGCTTTATTACTCCTTTATAACTCCTAATTCGAGGTATTATGTCCCTCTGGAAGGAGAAATTACCACTGGGTCTGCAGGGCCTGCTACAGCTGGCCATGAGGCAGAAAACTGGAGAAAAAAACAACAACGCTCACTTTTATCCAAAATAAAATATGACAGCCCGATTCTTTACTGCAAATGTGTCAGATACAGTGACTAGTTAAGATATTCGAAACTAAGTCGAGATGTTGTCCCGCTTTGTCCGGACAGGCCAGTTGGAGTTTTTATATTATGTTTTTACTTACTTGTGGAGTGAGCAGTGAGGACAGGGACACAGGGGAGGGAGGGAGGGAAGTGGACTTTTTGGGTCAGAGCCGAGGACTGCCCATCGGTGGTGGTGGAGGGGCGGAGCAGCAAGCATGCGCTGAGCTGGCAGAGTCTGGGGCTGGGAGAGACGGAGACACGGCTGGCTCGGCTCCGGGTGGTGCGCTGCTGTCTGCTCTTCAGACGGACGCGGGGACGGGAGACCACCGCAAACACTCAACGCCTCCTCCAGTCCAGTAAAGCCCACCGAGGCGAGACACTAGCGGAGAAAAGAGAAGCGAGACACCGAGAAAACTAAAAAGGACAACATCCCCGCTCGGCGCTCTGAATCTACGGGGAGTCGGCATCTGGAAAAGAAGAAGAAGAAGAAAGAAGGGGAGACCCCCCCTTCGTGACATCTCTCCCGGTCTGAATTGCCCAGCGCACCCCTCCTATGCCCCCAGGAGACGACCACCCATAGAAAACCCCCCACTTGACCAGCGTTGCCATTAAGCGATGCGTTTTTTTTAAATCTAGAAACAAATCAATTCATTTTTGATGCACAACGTAACCGGTGGTCTTCGTCTACTCACGAGGTTTTATTTTGGGTGTTTACACTTTTTGACGGTTTCTGGTGGCATGAAGATCATCATTCCACGGCAACTGAC